>NC_139657.1:15584183-15616683 GCF_951799395.1 Argentina silus | reverse complement strand
ATAATAGGAGATTTATTTGCTTTATTTGGCAGCTCAGTGAAATTGTGTAATATGTATCATACTTACATAACTCTGACCTGCTAAAGCATGTTCCAAAAGTTATTTTGAGTGGAACCATTTTACAGATATACTTGGAAGCTATTATTTGATATGATTGTAATTTGCTCCGAAATGATACTTCTTCTCTTGAACCCGAGGTCTCTTGTCAATACATTCCACACTCCATCTATCATCCATTTGCACTGTGAGCGTGGAACTGATGTGAGCTCCATTCACAATTAATCATGACAGGGTAATTTCCTGCCATCTTGACAATGCCACCCACTTCCTCCCCTTCGGAGCTAAAAATAATCAAAAGCGAGAAAGAGGAAATTCAATTAACAGCATTCACAGCTCTCATACAATTGGATTCTATGGGAATATTCATTTTTTCATTATACGTCTCCCGAGCACTTCAAATTAATATATACCTTCATCTCCTACAACCAAAATCAGTATTTCCTCTGTAGCGTGATGATGTCCACTGTTTGCCTATGCATGGTGTTTACATGTTCATTCTCCATTTCATGCGTATGCAATTACAGTAATTAGATGTTGTCGACCCTCCATCTGTATGCCTGGGAGCTGGACAGGTGTGTGTGTGTGTGTGTGTGTGTGTGTGTGTGTGTGTGTGTGTGTGTGTGTGTGTGTGTGATGTGGTCCTTCTCGGTTTCTTTCATCGTCATCACTGAAAGGACTTGATGAGTGATATGGTGGAAATCTATCAAGTCCTTTTAGCTGTTAATGACCATGACAGGAAGCAGATGAGAACAATAACACTTTTGACATTGGGACACCCTCCTGTGTAATTGTGACTTTAAAACAGCTCACCCCAGGGATAAGGCTAAAGGTCATGTTCATTGATACTTTTGTTTCCTCATTGAACCTCTTTGTGCTTTGTTCACTGTGATGATCCTGAATGGATTAAAGAGCCACCAAAACCAGCAAATCTGACAATTTCACTTCTCTTTATTAGTGGTGTAATCAATCATCTTGGCGCAAAATAATGTCAAAATGAAACAAAACAGTTTAGATGAATTGTCAGAGTAGAACTGATGGGTTCACACAGTGTAACACACAGAACACACAGGCCCCAGAAGGTGTCCATACTCATCTGTCATGAGATGGGTGCTAAATTCAGGTCCTCAATTTGTGAAAGCCACCAGGCAGTCCCTTCTCAGTGTGGCGTCCTCCTCCTCCACCTGGCTCACTGCTGTGTGACAGCCACAGCTGCCCCCATCTCACTAACAAACTGATTCTCCGCTTAACGGAAGCACTGGGAACGTGTCTGTTCTGCCCATAATGAGCAATCACTTTCCATTCAGTGAGTTACAGTAAGCTGTTGTTAACGTCTACATGACAGCTGAGGATAGCCTTAAAAGAAAGAAGGAGAGCCTCACACTCTTGCTCAGATGCTAATTATTTATTGGACTGAATCCCATGGAAAGTCTATCTGCCCTAATGCTAGTGGGTCCCAGAATTCCCTTTTCTTCATGACTGTCACAGAGAAGTAGTGCATAATTTGAGGGTCCATCTAGTACATACGTACTGAATGACAGACAGGGTTGATCATCTGTCCAAAGGCCACAATTCCATTTACTGGAGTCATTACTGACTGAGGTTTAGCATGTTGGTGTCAGCTGTATATAATGGACAGATAGAGAAAGGTGAGAAACAGTCAGGCAGAGACGAGAGAGACAGAGGGAGGGAGAGATACAGGGATCTAGATAAGGTCAAAACGTCAGTCTGTCTGATCCTCTAGTACAATTCCTCATCCTCTCCCGTGGCCCCTGACGTATGGGCTGTCTCACCTCTCTGCTTCCTCTCTCCCTCCCTTCCTCCTCCCTCCATCTGTCTCTCCTCCTCTGCACCTCCTAGTGAATGCTCAGGGGGCTGTCGGAGGTCAATCCCTGTGTGTGTGTGTGTGTGTGTGTGTGTGTGTGTGTGTGTGTGTGTGTGTGAGTGTGTGTGTGTGTGTGTGTTTTCCTTTAGGCTGGAGATGTCAGTTCAAATCAGTTCATAGTTGTTGTCAAGTCTCACAGGGAAAATATGCCAAGCAGATTATTTTGGTTGCATTAACTGGATGCAGTATACAGTGTGTGTATTTGGCCACTGGTGTTTAGGATGATGGCATTTCAATGTTCTTCTGAATCTACTGAAGTGGCTTATTTTCAGTCTTTTTATATCTTATTAAGTCTAAAAGAGTGACTGACTATATATGATATCAAATCTAAATGTGCCACCGTCTCAGGATAGCATTTATGATGTTTTTGTAAAGAGCTCTGGAATTGATGACATCACACCTTAACTCTCTCATAGGGTTGCATAATATCAATGTAGATCCTAAGATAGAAACTATGCTTCTATGACTCTGTAGCGCACTAGTCGTGGTCATTTCTGGAATACAGGAAAGGACTTTTATTCCATATTAAAAGTTCAACACATAATCTGACAATGGACTTGCAGTCTTAGTTACATTTGCTTCATACATTTGCTTCAGTTTTTTCAATCAGCAGCTCATAGGACCCAACCAATCACCCCCCATCTGTTGGTAAGACTGGACAGCATTGACATGACAACCTGCTTGGTAACAAGCATCATTATGGAGACCCCATAGCACTTAAAGTATGACCTGTACTTACAATATAATGGTTGCTACATGGCATTAGCACTACAGCTACTTTATTTATGGTCACTTTCTATGGATTATCTGATTAGATGATCTGACTTAGTGTTACCGTGCTGAATGCAGTACAGTATGATATGTCACCCTTTGTGTTTGTTAATCTTACTATGGAGTCCACGTAATCCATCCTCCACACGCTCATAAAGATATATGACTGACTGTGTGTTTGTATACAATCATAACTGTCAATATATAAAATAACCTTCTCTCTCTTTCTCTCTCTCTCTCTCCCTGTCACAGTGCCAACAGCATGCCTAAGCAAGTGGAGGTGAGGATGCATGAGAGCCACCTGGAGCCCATTGAGGCCAGGCCCAGGAACAAGTGTGCCATTCTCTGCTCCAAGTTGTTCAAGAACCTGCTGCTCACTCTCACCGTGCTCGGTAGGTAGATCATCAACTATGTTCATTCTGTCTTTCACTCAACCCGTTTTCTTTACCTCCCTCTGTCTCTCTTTGTGTTCATACCCTTCTACCTCCCCTTCTCACTCTATTTATTGTATTGTGTCCCTTTACAGTATATCTCTTTCTTTCTATTTAAACCTTTTCTATCTGTAATTACCAAGGTAATCTCACTCAAGGCCTCATTAGAGAAGTACTGCTTTTTTGGGGGGGAGTGCAGAGCGCAGAGGCAGACAAAGACACAATCACAGCTGCAGGTTTCATAAAGGCACTCGCCACAGATGACGTGGTTTAATACGTTGGCCAGATGTGTTCTGTTACGTAACGTGACTGAGCAGTGCCATGGAGAGTAGTGGCCATATGTGCTACCACAGCCGGAGAGCCAGGTGCCCTGACCCTCCCTAGACCAACACCACCTGGTGCCTACTGTCTCTCTCACACACACGCATGCAAGCACGCATGCACGCACACACACACACACACACACACACACACACACACATGCACACACACACACACACACACACACACACACACACACACACACACACACACGGTCCCATTTGTTATTTGAGGAAATATGAGTATGATGGTTATAAGAGGCTATTTACTGTAATGGGATGATGCAGAGAAGAGTAGAGGTGATGGTGAGATCACACATTTTGGGGTTTCAGGTCATAGCAATTTTATTTGAATTCAGTGAATTCATGCGTTTACCCATTCAGTGTGCACATTATGCATTTATACATTACCATGGGCAGCTGCCACAACTGTGTGTGTGTGTGTGTGTGTGTGTGTGTGTGTGTGTGTGTGTGTGTGTGTGTGTGTGTGCGCGTGTGTGTGTGTGTGTGTGTGCGTACGTGTGTGCGTATATGTATTTGTGCACAGCCACTATGTGCTGTCTGTGTGCATATGCATGAGCATGTGTATGTGTGCTCAAGTGAACACGTGTGTGAAAAGGTATGAATGTGTGTGTGTGTGTATGTGTGTATGTGTGTGTGTGTGTGAGCGTGTGTAATGTGTGCATCACACACCACTTGGCAGAACACTCCCATAGCGACAGGACTAAAAGCATCAACTATAATTTATATCAAGTTGCGTCAGTGGTAGATAGGGACTTGGATCAGTGCTGGTATAATGCCTGTGAAAAGGGCCAGGGATGGGGAATGCTCCATTGCATAGGGAAACAAATGCCTTTGCTAAATGGCACATCTGTTTCATCAGTTGGGTGAGGCTATGATAGTGTGGGTGAGTTTAGGAGACGGGGGCATCTTACGGACATTAGGGAGCTGAGAATGAGCTGACTACAAACGACAGACTAGAGACTATTAAAGAACAAACTGTTGCTGTCAAGCAGCTTCCCAGACACTGTGGTCTTTTGGCAGTGCTGTGGTAGCAGAGGAAGTGTAGCCCTGGGGGGGACTGGGGTTTTGGGTCTGGGCCTAGCCTTGTCTGGCCTAAGCAGGGCAGAGAGTCACACAGACAGACCACAGGGCCAGAGCCAGAGTGCAGACAGGGCTGCAGGGGGCAGGAACATGTAGAGGTCATCTCTCTCTCTGGGACACAATGTGAGGAAGGGAGGGGTGGCGATGGTGGGTTGGGTTGTAGCAAGAGAGGTGGGGTAGTGTTATTTTCAAGGGTTGAGATTCAGTGCAATGCAGACACTTTTGACATACCGGACTGTTTTCATTGTTAGGCAATGAGGTCAGAGTCGGCATAACACATTATGTGCCTCTGACCTCCTGTTGGCCAAGAGTTGGAAGTGAGAGTCCTATTTTCATATCCTGCCGCTAACTGAATATTTCCTAGAAAATCATTACCGACTATTTTCAGAGGGAATAGCGATTCTACTCCAAGCAGTGTGAGAACTGTCTGACGCGCTGCCTACTCTCTCTTCAAAGAGATCTGTTCCTAATCCTCCATTAGCTTCTCCCTAACACCATGCGTCTGTTAAATCTCCCCCACCCACTGGCCCCTAAGCATGCAATAGGCCATCTCTCACACAATACAGACTCCTGAATTAATAACAAGTATCAGCTATTTAAGGCTTAAGGAGAGAAAACGGTCATGATTTATTCACCGCCCCATAGATCCACGTGTCATGAATATTCTACACAGACGCTCATTTGTAATTGATTTGCCTTTCCTCAAAACTGTCTGTGAACAAAATCCTCTCTAAAAAAAAGTATCTATTGTGTGGATCATCTCTAATTCGTCACCTTAGGCTTTCTATGAAGGTACCAGACCAGTGGGCTCCCGGGTGTCTCTCCACTCCTTATTAGGCAACCATCATTGTTTTTTTTCCCCCTCTCAGTCTTTCTCCTCCGTTTAGCGTCTAATTCAGAGATCTCCCCGTTATATCTCCCTCCATCTCTCTCCTCCTACTACTCTCTCACACTCGGGCCTCTCTCCAGCATTGCTTCCTCTACCCTAAGTACCGCTAACTCTGGAACCGCTCTCTGCGTCTCCCTCTACAGGTGTGATTCTGGGAGCTGTCTTTGGGTCGCTGCTTCGCTATGCCTCTCCCATCCACCCGGACATCGTCATGGTGATTTCCTTCCCTGGAGACATCTTGATGAGGATGTTGAAGATGCTGATCCTGCCTCTCATCATCTCCAGTTTAATCACAGGTACACAGAGGACTCGCACACTGAGGACAGGACCTCTGTTCAAACACCTACAGTAGTTATAGTCCACTGTACTGTGTGTTACCCCTTTCAACAGATCTTCTTTATCAGGTGCCACAGTATCAAACATCATCATGCGCATGTTTACAATGATGTTAGTACAATTCAATGCAATACAACTTTATTTATACCTTCAATTAAGGGACAAATAAGAAGGTATTTAATAAATTCATGCACTTATTCTGCACCACCGTATCTACAGTACACATGTTCCACCAGTGAGAGGGGTGAATGCCATGTTTACAGATGCTTGTTTTGGCTGCAGGTCTGGCTGGTTTGGATGCCAAGTCTAGCGGTCGCCTGGGCACCAGGGCTATGGTCTACTATATGACCACCACGGTCATCGCTGCCGTGCTGGGAGTCATCTTGGTGCTGGTCATCCACCCTGGCAACCCCAAGCTGAAGGACAAACTGGGCGAGGGCCACAAGCATGACGATGTGTCCAGCCTGGACGCCTTCTTTGACCTCATCAGGAACCTGTTCCCTGAGAACCTGGTTCAGGCTTGCTTCCAACAGGTACAGCACACATCTACAGTGCACAAACAGTTTTCACTTCACTACAGTTCTCTGAGAATGATACTGAAACATAGAAGTATCATACTCTGGATTCAAATTACAGGGGCGTACTCCTATTAAAGAAAACAGGACACCCCTATGAGCATTTAGTTTAGTGTTAATTATAAGAATTCATGCTAGATATATTCATAATTTGTATGGGAGTGGCCATTGTATGGGTGTAACACACTCCATCTACCTGTAATATTCTTCGTTCTCCCCTCTCAGATCCAAACGGTCACGAAGAAGGTGGAAGAGGTGGTGGTGGAGGATCTCAACACCACCTCTGTGGAGGGCCTGTTGGCCAATATTACCAAGGAACCCACATTCACCATCAAGAAGTCCCTGCAGTTCAAAAGTGGCATGAACGTCTTAGGTATGCTGGCTGATGTTTTAGAACAAGACTACTTTTTATGTCATGTCAATGATACAATACAAGTTAAATAGATAACAATTTCTTGAAAATGAAAGCACTTATGAAGAAATCATTTTGCAGACAGTTTTGAATCGTAGTTGTGTATGGCTTTGATTTTCAAAGGACCCAAACCCACATATAAACAACCAATACTCAACCCCATTACACCTCATTGGGCCCTTGGGTTCACCTCATACTGCCTTATTCATTGTAAACTAATCATATATTCCTCATTATTATATTAATCAGATTTTCTTCATATCATAATCATCTTCTGTCTCCACATTTACTTTATGAGCCTGAGTCACACACTGAGCTTTGATTCAGTATCCTGATTGTCTGCTGCAGGTCTGATTGGCTTCTTCATTGCCTTTGGCATCTGCATGGGGAAGATGGGAGAGAGGGCCAAGCTTATGCTGGAGTTTTTCAACATCCTCAATGAGATTGTGATGAGGCTCGTTCTCATGATCATGTGGTAAGTGGCACTTTTAAAGTACATTTTATGTGGATCTACCATAGCCATCACAAACTACCTTTAGGACTGCAGTTGTAGCTATTGATTGTATGTGAATGGTGGAGCATTCATTTTGAAGTTAAACCAAAACATTTTGAAAAGGCTACCGTCTGGCGACTACAGAGCTTGCACAGTTTCAACCCCTCCTCTGCCCCTCAGGTACTCTCCATTCGGTATTGCCTGCTTAATCTGTGGCAAGATCATCTCCATCAAGGACCTGGAGGTGGTTGCAAGGCAGCTGGGGATGTACATGGTGACAGTGATCGTTGGGTTGATCATCCACGGTGCTATCTTCCTGCCCAGCATCTACTTTGCCATCACCAGGAAAAACCCCTTCACCTTCTTCATGGGCATCTTCCAGGCCTGGATCACTGCCCTGGGGACAGCCTCCAGGTAAGAGGCTGAAGAGAGAATTTCTAGAATTTTTTTAGTGCAAACCCCTGTCAAAAATGTTTAATGGTTTGTTTCACATGAGCCTTTCATTCAGATATCTCAGCTGAGATACTGTGGTATCTCACACGTCTTTTTCACTCTGTCAGTGCTGGTACACTGCCTGTCACCTTCAAATGTCTGGAGGAAAACTTGGGCATCGACAAGAGAGTTACCCGTTTTGTGCTTCCTGTGGGCGCCACAATCAACATGGATGGAACAGCCCTCTATGAGGCAGTGGCCGCCATCTTTATCGCTCAGATGAATGGTATCCAACTGGATGCTGGTCAGATTGTCACTGTCAGGTAGGACTCTCATCAGAAACACTTTCACTACTCTCAAGGGGAGTTTCTCTCATATCTATTAAATGACAATTAGATTATATTTAACAAACACTTCATCAATAGGTAATACACATATTTATGCAGGAACTAAACCAAAAACCTTAGTGCTGCCAAAAACACACCCCATCCAAAGTTACAATGAATGTATTTCATGAAGAGTCTATAGCAATTAGTCTCAAGTGAATGTCTGTTGATAGAGACAGTCCTTGACCTCTATTCTATTTAATCTGTCCTTGGTTTCTCGTGTTCAACATCTGACATTATGCCTCTTGTTCACTCTTCATAATGGAATATTCATTTTCACACTCCATGGTGGCCACTCATCACAGACCCAGAACAGCCACAGTATGAATAATTTCAGCTATAGCACCGTTGTCATGGTTCTGATAATGCAGTTGATTGAAGGTTTTTCTTCCCCAGTCTGACAGCCACTCTGGCCAGTGTGGGTGCGGCCAGTATTCCCAGTGCTGGACTGGTGACCATGCTTCTGATCCTCACTGCAGTCGGGCTGCCAACCCAGGACATCAGTCTGTTGGTTGCTGTTGACTGGCTCCTGTAAGTCTGCATTTTAAATGCTATGGTTCAACACTGCATTGATCGAAATATTGTATGATTAAATGATACAGGGTATGTATAACAGATATCAAACACGATTCTGATGTTCCTCCATCCGCCCGATTATTGTGTCATCCAAACTGTTTGATGTACCTCCACCCAAACATTTTCCTAACCCTATCCAACACTTTCAAAATCGCTATCCATCCATTCTCTGAACACAGGGATCGATTCAGGACCTCGGTGAACGTGGTTGGTGATTCCTACGGCGCGGGCATCGTGTACCACCTGTCCAAGGTGGAGCTGGATGAGCTGGATGCTCAGCAGGCCAAATCAGACGACATCGAGATGCTGACCAAGACTCAGTCCTACTATGATGACATGAAGAACCACCATGAAAACAACTCCAACCAGTGCGTCTATGCCGCTCACAATTCTGTCGTAGTAGATGAGTGCAAGGTACAATTCACGCTAACGGACATAGAGACATGTATATAACCACCTTCGTCCTGCATGCTCACACTGCACCTTTTTCTTTCTTTTTCTTTGCATGTTTGTATCTGCCAATGTAAATACATACACAGTTATTTTGAGAAGAAGATCAGGAAAAGACAAAAAATTACATGTGTATATATTTCAATGTGCATTCACCTGGAATAGCAGCTTTTGTGCCATTTAAAGAACATACCATGTTGACTGAAGATATTTTTGTCATCTAAATACCACACAAGAAAAGAGCAAGCCATATTCCACAGCTCATCAAATGTGAGACCGTTTCAATCACCATAATTGATATATAACAAATCAAACTCAACAAGTTTGAACAGAAACAAAACATAAACATACAATACAGTGCTGTAGATAAAACACAGTGATAGATTGTCTCTGCCCTCATGTCCTCATGCCCCCACCCCAGTCCCATCCTCATCCGTTCGCTCTGAACCTGCTGGGATTGGCTATGAGAGAAAGAGGGAAAGCCATCTAAGCCTGACTAGAATTCAAGGGAATTACGTGATGAGCCCCACCAACCCCCCACAACCCATGAAGGTTTCACCACCAAATCTCTGGCTCCAAATCCCTTGTCAAATTATGGGGCTTACGGTCTTTCCTGATCAGCTTCAGAGGCTGCAGTGGATTACCCCTGCTGATTCCTGGGCTTCGTTTATCAATTTGTGATCAAATTACCCTTTGTAGGGTTTATGAGAGAATGGTGTAGCTGTGGATTCTCTCTGTTTGCTGTTGTATCTTCAAAAACATGTTAATTCCTCTAAATGTATAATTTTAAAAGGGCAGGAATTTAATTTATGTAGGGTCTCAATGCAGTGAAAGTGTAAAAGTGCCTAATTAGCACTGCATATATTCACTGTGCACCCCCGCCACTGAGTCATTCTCAGTCTGTCCATAGAGATGCAGGCTTTGCATTTTGACACCAGCTATTCTTGCCCATTGTGAGAAATCTGTCGTGCGAAATTGGTCGATGCAAAGTAGCTCACGCAATATCTGAAACATTAACACTTTGAGCCCACTGTTTGAAAAGATCAAGCCAAGCTGTCTTTGGCTGCATGATAATGTATGGGAATTTGAGTTGCTTGTTTTTCTGGCATGCCAGTCGTGGCTATCAAAGCTTCTACGGATGAACCCATTCATTTATCAAAGGATCAAGGGTGTTGCCTAGCAACACGGAGGCCCTCACACACCAGTGATCCATCCACATCAATACATCCTGACATATTTAAATCAGACCATTAAAAGGTGATTTATAGATAACCATGGCACGAAGGCTACTATTTTCAATGTGTATTTTATTTCTATTTTCTTCTCTGTCTTGGCTGTACATATATTAACATAAATAATATATAATAATAATATAACTTTCTAATATTCATCCAAAGACACAAATCATTGTAGAACGCCTTGCAAACTAACTTGTACAGACTAAAACATAACAATGCACTTATTTTGCATTGTGTAATGAATTGTTTGTTTGTTTGTTTGTATTGTCATTGCACGATAAATTTGTGTGAATGCATGTTGATTGTTCTCAGGTCAGTAAAAAGTTGGTGTTTGTTCTTAAGATCACTGTGCTACCCTAAGCATGATTCTCATTGGTTGTCCAGGTCTTCTAGATATCCTCAGAATATCTTTGTATTATAAGTTACATAATTTGAATATATAATCTACAGTATTTATATAGAAGTGCTGGTTTCTCTGCTTTAAACCATTCAATGAAGATCATGAAGCATGCGTTATGCCTGTGTCCTGGACCTGTTGTTTAGATCTTCCTGATAATTACTTTCAGGTAACCTCGGCCACTAACGGCTCTGCTGCGGAGTGCACGCTTGTTGAGGAGGAACCATGGAAACGTGAATAATGCCAGCACACAGATCCCCAGCTCCTGAGCCCTACAAGCTTTCCTATCTGGTGAAAAAAAGAGTGAACGAAAAAAAAGAGTCATGCGAACAGAACTACTAATTGTTTTTTTTTAATGTAGTTTAGGTTTTATTTTATTAGTCCCTTTACAGTGTTTCTAACCCTCTATCTGACTGACTGAGAAAACTAATACTAATTCACTTAACAGTGAGATGATAACAGAAGTATATTTTGCCTCTTAGAGCACTAATTTGTGCTTTGTAGCAAGCACTTGCACAATGGACATCAAGGCTTGGGAGGGTGGAAAGAGAAAACAAACAAAATTACTGTTCTTAAATTATTCCTAGAAATATATGCATTCTGTTACTATGAGAGCAGTGCATTGAAAGCATGGGGGAAGGTCAGAATGTGGGTGAAAAACATGGGAACCACTGTCACTCAGAGTGTGATAGTGTAGTTGTGAGTTTGTCACAGGCAATCCGGGCAGTCTCGCAGCAGACGTTGAGTGGGAATTAAAGCGTGATTATTGGTAAACTGCAGGAATATCTGTGCTAAACTTCATTACATTACAAGCTTGTCTTTGCTATCACCAATAACAAAGCAATAGACAGCTGTTGCTCAACCTCTGACCCCTTTTATCTCACAAGATAACCTTTGACCCATACCTGACAGAGCCTCTGTGACCTATCTGAGTGTCTTTGTTACCCAATATTACCCATGATCCCTAGGGTGCATCAGGGTGGTTCAATTGTAGAACACAGAGCCACAGACCAATAAGGACAGGGACAGCCTGAGCCTTTCTGCACAAGCACATATTCTATTGAATTATGAAGCACAAACCACATAAGAATATGAAACCCCTCCCCCCTATTTTTTATTATTTGTTTTTGTCTACTGTAAGGGAAAGGGACTTTTTCAATGTCGCCATCAGTATGAGGTAATATAGTGTACCCATTTGATGTGTGCGAATGGGTGTGTGTATGATGTGGGGGTGAGAACAGGACATACCCCCCAGTTACTTATAGGGACCAAACAGGCACAAAATCAATCAACCCTCAGAAGCCTTTGAAATGCCTCCATGACTGTCACCCATATTGTCATTTCAGCACACAATACATCTACACCTCGCTAACTCAAAGAGCAGAGGGTGTCTCATCACTATTTTCAACTCTTCCAAATTAGTGATGATGGAATTGATAAACCACGTCTTTACACATGATTATTGCAATGCCTCATGAATGAAAAGTGAAGGTAAACATTGTTATCAGACATCAATCAAAAAAATCTAAACAAATGTGATGGTGAAGCACCTGTGTAGGACCTTACACGCTTTCCAGATTCTACATTAATATGAGAAATATGGCACAAATGAAATTGTAGTACTTCCAAACGAACGACTGAGAGTGACTGAGTGAACCGACCAGTCAACTACTGTACAGCACAACTGCAGCTAGAAACTGTATGAAAAATGAGTCATGTTTTTGTACAATTTTGACACCTCTCCTCCCACATGACATTCTTCTTTTGAGAAACCCAGTACGGGAAAATAATATATATTCTTTCAGGCCTCAGCATAAACTTCTTAGCAGGGAAAAATAGTTCACGTAATCCTGAAAATGTTTACCTGTTAATGAGAGCAAATACGCTTCTCAAACAGCCCATGGGCAATTGCCTTTCTATAGCACAACTTGAATATGAAAGCTTTGACTTTAAACACCTTGACTGTTTACCACCTAATTATTTTTGAAAGAGAAACATTTTTGTATATCTTGCACCTATATGCTGGAGATAAAGTTTCCCTATAGAATTCATAATAAATAAGCTACTTTTAATACAGATTCTTCTTAGGAAAAGCACACAACAATTTGCCAAGATTGACATTCCAGGGACTCTTATCTTCATTGGCTTCCCTTCTTACCTCAAGGCACAAACACACATATCCCCCTAAAGTGAAATGATGCCACAGAACAGTCCCCAACCCGTCCCCGTCCCCATCCCCGTCCCCGTCCCCATTTTCTTAATTTTTGTAAAGGTTTTCATAGGACAACAGGTCCTTAGCACAACTAGTGGCAGAGTGAGGTATTACAATATTTGAGATCTCCCACTCTTTTTTAACCAGCCCCGGAGTGGGCTCTACCTCACAGGTAAACAACCACAGCCTCTTACCACCAGAGCTCACGACTGTTCTCACAGACCCTGGATGCTGCAACTGTGTGTTATTGTCAGCCAGTCGTGGTTATTAGGACCATCACAAACTGAGCAGTGAACTGGGCGCCTGAAAATGGCCCTCCCAAACTTGCCAACTATCAGGTTGTAGAATTCTGTCCCTCTCATGGAACCAAATGGTTATAGAGAAACATACACAAACACACACAAAGTAAGACTACTGGCTGCTAATCTTTTGAGTGTATGTGACTGCGTGAGAGATATTTTGTGCAGGTGAGAAGTGTGGATGTCATTGCTTTATCAGTGTTGTGTCCTGCTCTCTTGTCTCGTTCGGTTCATTTTGCTCAATGACAACCTTGCCTTGAAGATGTTATCTACAAACTGTGCAGTCAGTTTGACCATCATGACAATGCTGATTAAAATAACACTAGACAACTTAACACACACATTCATAGTGCAGCAGTCCTTTAGTACCTGAAACACTTTCTCAGTCAGAAGAACAATGCCATGTTTCTTTTGAGCTTGTATATCAAAGTGTGCTTTTCTTCACCACAGCACACAGTGGTGTTCTGCTGTAAGCTGCATGGACACTGACATTACAAACACACACACATACACACACACACACACACACACACACACACACACACACACACACACACACACACACACACACACACAAACACAAACACACACACACACACACACACATACACACACACACACACACACACACATATACACACACACACACACACACACACACACACACACACACACACACAGACACACAATTTAAACCTGGAAGGTCACCACCACATTCTTACCACAGCACTGAAACCCCAGAGGGCCTGATCTTTTGAGCTTATGACCTTCAGGAAGACGCCCTCCATTAAGGAGAGGATGAAGACCATTGTGTCACCAAAGGGGATTGAGTGTAGACCACTATTATGTTCAAACCCACTGTTTTAGAAGCATGAAGTTAAAAATGACGATTCTTTTTTGCACCACTATCTTAAAAGCATGATATTTGAAGTGCCTCCTTGCACTTTGTGTATATATTGTAGGTAACAGATATTTTTTTTTGTTTTTATTTTGGGGGGGCGTTGACATGGTAGAAATAGACATTTATTGCTGTGACATTTTTTGTAATCCTCTAGAAAAATATCATCTATGTTCTGAATAAAATTAGATTAGACCAAATGTATAGAAAACAATGTGTAATAAATTGCTTGTATTTTTTATTTTAAATAGCTGTTAACTAGTTGTCTCACTTAGCTGTCACACATCAATATATAAATATCTTTTTTGTATCTAATGTAAGCGTTTTGAATGTTTGTTCCATGGAGATATAAGTCGTGTGCATTCATTTTCATTGTACATAAATATATATAATTGCTCTGTTCAATGGCAATGCAGAATGTTCCAGAGATTACAATGATTCTGAAGCAAACAATGTCTAACTGGAAGGAAAGAAGGAATAGGAAAGAAGCAATTCAAGTTTTTGACGAAGGGTGTCCATATGGGGTGATGTGCTGTTTGTGGATTATGGGTGTCACCATGACTAGGTTTGCAGGGGAACAGGAAAAAGTCAAATTTACTCTGTATGTGCAATACTTCTAGAATAAATTAAGAACAGCCAAGCTGTACAGTAAGTTTACATGGTTGTTATCAAATGTTTGGAGTTGTTGCCTGTTACAACTTAGTACAATATATTCTTGAGTTGTTCACACACAGCTGGTAAATTTACCTTTTTTCCTTTCCTCATTTCTTGAAAAAATGTCTGCACACACATACAAATAAGATATATGAAGTAAAGGTTATGTTAAAATGGAAATGGATCGGCACAGTATTTGTAAGATGAGCCAGTATATCTTCAATTCTGTTTTCTACAGAAGTCTCTGTCTTTTTGATGAACTCCTCCTGAGTAGAACTGATAACCTATCTCACTCCTGCCCTACCTTTCTGTCCCTCTCTTACTTTTCTAGAACTTTCCTCTTTGTAAAGCTGTTGTTGTAATTTTGATGTGAAGGGAGAGAGTATTTGGGGGGAGATGAAATATTAAAGAATAAAGACAAAAAAATACATGAATTCTTTTCTTTACCAGAACTGTGGTATAAAAGTATGTTCATACATATCAATAAGTGTTGTACCTTTGGTGTACATACGATTATGATAACTAATAAATGTTGATTCATAACTAAATCTGGTCTATTCTTTTTGATTTTTAGGAACAAAGATTGATTGATTTGACACCTGTCTCTATGTTCCTTGACTACTGTATAAAGTGACCATTTGTACACTGAGGCTTACATTACACACACACACACACACACACACACACACACACACACACACACACACACCCAACAGGGTGTGAATTATTTACTGAAGCCTTTCGCCGTGGTTCTATTTGACCCATGTCTCTGTGGCGGTTCTCCAATTAGGCATCAGTAATTATGATTGACCTTTTCCACACATCCCCTCAAAGAGAGAAGTAGAAAGTCAAAGAGAGAAATAGATTGACACAGGTATACCTCAATAAAAAAAAGTGAATTAGTAATGTAAAGAAAATGTTTCTTAGTTTTTACATTGCTTATACTTACGTTGTTTTTAATACGTTTTGTGAAAATGATAAGGTTAGGTTTGGCGCAATTGGATGGCTCCACTCTGATATACACTTTATAAACCCCAACAACAGAACCATCCAACACCAATGCAACTATGTGTCCCAGCTAACCCTGGTGCCTGCTTAGCAGGGTGACCCTCCCGGTGTCCCCCAGCACCTTTTTCAGTGCAGGGACGAATGGCTTTGCCACCTGGATAAGACAGGGGTCATTCTAGAATTAGGTGACCTCAACTATTCACTATTACCCATGTAACACAGCGATACCCATGTAATCTCTGCTGTCCTTCTCATCAGTATTATAGGGCAGGGTCTTCGAAAATGCTTTACAGCCCTTTAGAGATGGCATTTTTGTAAGCTTGTCAGCACCCATACGATGTTTGCGAAGCAGATACTAACTACGTTATCTGGTACATGGTAATATTCTATCTTGTGAACTATGTGCATACCATGATTTATAGATAACCATGTTATATACCATCACCGCTTTCCTGCTTTCAGGATTGACCAGGGGAAATCAAGAAACCACCTCATCATGGTGCTGTGATAGTTTCTAGTTCACAGAGAATGGCTGCGACCCACCATTGATGATTATCGAGATCTGCCTGGTCATTCTACTTTTACTACGCAATCAGTAGCCAGCCACCACCTGCTATGAGTAACTGAGTAACATTACTCTTAATTTCAACAGCTGTACCGCTGTTTATTGCAACCAGTGCCATCATGTCTCTATATCATACATTACTCAGTGCCTTTTGGGTTTCACAATTTCTTAGAATTCAATATAAAGTAACGTTTGCATGCCGCTGAGGACATAGACCTATCAGCCTGTAAGCAGGTTGCACGCCATTGCATCTTAATGTATACATTATGTGTACTCAATGCTTGTGATTGACACTGTCTTTTTGATTTCACTGGAATAATATGTGTATGTGCATGGCAATGTGTGTGTGTGTGTGTGTATGTGTGAATGTGTGTGTGTGTGCCATCGCATCAGGGTAGCCGTCGACGCCTCGAAGGTTGATGCCACTGAAGTGTCAGCGCTGATGCAGAAGGAGTGAAGTGTTTATGTTCCCGGATTTAGCCCACATGACGCAGGAGCCAGAAAACGTGCTCTACCGGCATCTGGTCATAGATTTTCCCTCCTCGATGAAGAACATTGGTTTGTAGGCATCGTATGTGGTCGGCATGCAAATATCAGGACATGGAAGAGAATGGGATACAAGCAACTATTACTTGAGAATTACACTGGAGTTCCTCTGCTACCTCTATCCAACTAAGTGTTTGAGAGTGATATAAACAAAAGCTCATCCCATTTCCATATCAGAGAGTGTGAGAATCATAAAAATCAATCAGAAGGATAATCACAAAGGGTGTATTCACCACGCCTTAGAAGCCTTAGAAAACCTAGAAAGCTCCTCAGCATCTGAATCTAGATAGTGACTTAAACGCCCTCTTCTCAGAGGCCACCAGCTGTTCACTTAGAGGAAGAGTCAAATACTTTTATCAGCACTAATTGCATTCCTTAACCCCTTGAAAGCTTAATAGAGGACTCCGGAACAATCTATACTGCAGGGATCACGCCCACCGCTGACAGAAGCCTGCCATCTGAGCCTTAGGAGGCTGTAGTTCTATAGTCTTTGCCGCCCCATTCACATGTAAAGAGCAGCCTTGAACACATGGGACGCAACACCTTTAGTCTAGAATCTAACCAGTCTAACCATATCTAAAAGGGGGGGAAAGGCATTGGCAGGCCAGCATCCAGGCACCTTAAACAGGATAAATTCACACCATGCTCTGAACCAAGGTTATTAGGACCCCAAAACAAAACATGTTGATTGCATAATATCGCCAAACTTACTTAAAGCAATATGCCTCAGTCATACAGCATCACGCGGTAACCATGATCACTGAACACTGTGCTAACAATATTAGACCGTGCGGCTATCTGTTGGAGCAATCCTCGTTAAAAAAGCTAGCTCTGATGTTACCACTGAACTGCTCCCTGTATAGCAACCCCAAACCCACAATTACATTGTTGAAGCTAGAAAACACACATCACATGCATGTCTGACTCTAGAAAAGAACCTTGTAGAAAAGAGCTCTTGTAACTATTCGCCACGTAGTTCCCACCTGGTACACACTGCTGTGCCTACCATTACATGTATCACGCAGAACTCAACCTGCGAGAAGATAACGAGACAAACAAAGTTGAACTTGGGATCGTGGCACATCTCTGGAATGGGTAGATGCGACCTTCTTGTGGGCCTTGCCAAGGCGAGCGCTTCACCAGGCTGTGCAAGATTCAAGAGAGGGTAATGCAAGGGGTTCTAATGTTTGGTAGTAAAAACAAAACACAACAGATAGATTCCAGCGAGAGGTATAGCTGCATAATAGTAACATTTTGGGTAATCCAAGATGACAATGTCATATATTATTATTATTATTATTATTATTATTATTCTGCTTGCTACTCCTCCTACAGCTTTTAAACTATTTACACCAATCCAACTTTACAACGTGCAGAGATGTGGAACTTGAGTTGCTTGTTGCTTACTATTTATACTTTTTGAAATATTCAGCTTTTTGTAACTCAAAAACCTATTCTGAAATATAGGTTGTAAGCAATAGTATGATAACATCTTTGAAACGCACTTAAGAGACACAACAGCATGCCTTTTCCATCTTTCAAAATGGCTGTCTTTGTCTTCCTTTCTCTCGATTTTGCCTGGGTATAAATGCTCTTGCATCATGACCCAGATACCATGGCAACCGTACTTTCTTCTGCTCCCGAGCAACGCACCAACGCACCAACTCATTCAACTCCCTTTTCACTCTTCTCTCTCTCTCTCTCTCTCTCTCTCTCTCTCTCGCTCTCTCTCTCTCCCAAATAAAATTGCTCTGAATGAACACCACCACAATCACTAAACAACTCCTCTATACACATTTATTTCATTCATGACTTTACAAATCTTTTCATCAACAATTGTTTGTTAATTCATCATATAACACTCACCTATCCTAATACATTTGCTAATTTCCTCAAAGTGAATCAAATGAGAGCAGGATCCAAGAGAACAAAAACAAAAAACAAAGACAAAAGGCAACAAAAACCAACAACAACAACAACAACAACAACAAATGGAGTGATTTAAATCAGCTCCGCCTTATTGACAACCATGACAAATGAAATGTCAAAATGGGTGGAAGGTATTGATATGATATGATTCACAATACCCATATACAATCACACATATGAGTTATTCACCTGTGATAGAAACAGTCAGCATGAAGATGAATTTGTAATAATCTGGGTTATGTGGAGCAGTGGAGCACACCGTAGAGCTCCTGGTCAGAGCCAAACACATTTATCACTTCCTCTTGTGCTCAAGAGAACCACAGAAAGGTAACCTCTGCCCCTTTCTTACAAATTAACTGTTCTATGTTCTGGAGTTACAGTATGCCCCTTACTGCAACCTACTGTGTGAGTGTCACGATCATTAGTAATTATTGGGATAAACTCTCCTGAATGCTGTGGATTGGTTGCTATGGTTGTTATGGTTCTTATAACTACTATTATTAGGTTTGGATGCTATTGGATTTTATTTATCACAGTATCATGTTTTGTGCCACATAGCACTTTGCCTACATCACAGCTTGTAGATCACTCCTATCTTTCCAGATAAAGATGAGAGTATGATGGGACTTTACTGTATGATGATGATGATTGTATGTGTACTGTGCTTCTAACACCCAAATCTGACCATTGCATCTTTTATTCAAAACTGTATTGATAGTCCATATAATTGTGTGCCCTACACAACATGACTTGATTTGTACATACCATGTTAGCTCACATCATATAAAGGTATTTAAATGTACAGTCTTGAATGCTATACATCAATTTGATTCATACCGTACAATATCCACTCTGACTATTGCAAATGTCTATTACAACTGGTGACCTTCTTAGGTACTGCATTTGATTAAATAACTCTCAAATATGACACATTTTCTTTATTAAAAGGCATGTACATGCCAGAAAAGATGATTGACAGCTATTGCTAAGGCATTTTAAAGACGCGTACAGTATATACAGAAGCAAACCAAAAACAAGGGGGAAAAGGAATCCAAACTGCATAAATTAAAATAACAACATTTTGTGTTGTTAAAACAAAAAAATCCCAATCCACAGGAAATGTTTGAAATATACACAAGGTTAATATGGAAAGAAAAAAAGAAAGGGAAATGAAAAGGAACATCCATGACAGTGGGCCAACTATCTGAAACAAAATCAAACCCCAAAATCTTTCAGCCATATTGCCCACTTACTTTTGTTTGTGTTATTGTTTGTGTGTGTGTGTGTGTGTGTGTGTGTGTGTGTGTGTGTGTGTGTGTGTGTATGTTTTCCCCAAACCCACACTCACGAGTGGGTTTGGGGAAACCCAGTTGAAGCATCTCTGGCCTATGCTTTGAGAGACACTCTCAGCTCACGATATGCTCTTCAGGCCTACGATCTTATTGAGAACCCAACCCCCCCTTTCTTAAAAACCCTTGCCACCCATAAACACACATGCTGTACATACAAACACATAAACATATCCACACACTCACACTTCTCCCTTCAACATGTCCTCACAGAGCCATTCATGCATGAGGCTTTTGAGAGTCAATCAAACCCTTTGGCCTGGAAACTACCCAATTCTAACCACTCTGAAATAGGATAATATAGCATATAGCCTAACCCTGTGTCTCTTGGTTTTTATAAGCAGACCCCCTACAAGAAAAAGAGTGGGCCAGTTTTGGACCTTGTACCTTGTAACAAGTAGGTAGGACAAACCATTCATTATTCCCAACATAAAAAAAACAAATAAAAACAATAGATCAATTGATCATCAACAATACCTTCCATTACAAACCATTCCAACCCCAACCCCAGCTGGCATGGTCAGTGTCTGCTTGGTAGCAGGCCAAAGTGTCCATCTCCATCCCAGCCACACTCTCTCATATCTTACCCCAGTGTCATGACCCCACCCCCACCACCCACCCCACCCCACCTCACCCACCCCAACTCCAAAGCTTACTCTGCTCTCTGTATCTATCTCTCACTCCCTCTCTCCTGCCCTGCCCTGACTGGACCCCCTCCTCTCCTCTCTCACGCCAGCTGTTCTTTCTCTGGGGACTCCTCCAATGTGATGACGGTGAATTCCTCTGTGTTTCCGTTCTCCTGGATCTTCTCTTTGTTCATCAGGGTCACCATCTCCTGCTCCCTCTCCTGGGCACGGGAGCTGGCCACCGACGATGCCGCCCCGTTGCCCTCGCTTCCATCCTTGGAGGTGATCATCAGAGTCTGCTGCTTACCGCACCAGCTAAAGCAGAGGGGGAGACATAATCATATCCAGTTGAGATGAAGATACCATAATGCCAGTCAGTGACTGTGTACTTGTGATCAGAGTTACTTTCTGATTGATGATCTGAGACCCACCTCTTTCGTTTAGCGAGAGCTGCACAAACAAGAAGAATAGCGCCCGCGGTCACAACCACTGCCACGATGATCAGCCAATCTGCAGAGAGGAACACAATCAAGAGGTTTGAGTGCAATCAAAACATTTAATTCAAGATCAAAATGCCCTTTCACTTGTAACGATAGCATATCATTCTAAATACAAGATGATTTGAGTGAAGTGTCCCCATAAAGCATATAACATATAAAGCTTTCAGAGTGCATGATTAATCCATATTATCCACAATTATTAAATCATCATTATACAGTATGGCTTGTTTGTATGGTGTTAAAAGGGGGGACAGGGGTAAAGGGATACTCACTTGATGTACTGTTGCTCTCCTGGCCTGCTGGTGTTGGTGCTGCCCCCACGCCAAGATTCATCCTTCCCCGGGAAATGGGCGGCTCTGCAGCTACATAGGAATACCAGAGAGAGTTGAGCCATCATCCCTGACACCTCATAAATAGATCCCAGATGACAACTGGTGTCATCGTACCACCTTCACACACACACACACACACACACACACACACACACACACACACACACGCACACGCGCACACACAGACACACACACACACACACACACACACACACACACACACACACACACACACACACACACACTCACTATGTTAGAGCCAAACCCCCCTAGAGTGCATTAGATCCTGATACATTATGTTTGCAAATTGATTAATGACCTGTGCCTGTCCTATCAGACCTGTCCTATCAGTCACGAACACACTTAGAGGCAGTGACACCTGTCATGTGATGAGAAGGAATGATTTACTATTACAGGCTTGATGTAATAGTTGTGGAATGAACTGAGCATAGTAGGAATGCGGAATGCAGAATGCAGAATGTGGAACCTGAGGTTAAGATTTCTGAGTTCATACTAAGAGAATGTGTGCAGAGAGAACACACATAAAAGAACAATGAGGAAAACTCAGCATCACTCAGAGTTACATCGGTCCAAGCAGGTCATGATGATCACCTGATGATTCTCCATTAGGTAGAGTAACACTTTTGACAGGCCATGATACAGGGCAGTGGGCAAGCAGTTGTTGTAACCCATACTGGTGGTCCCCCCTCACTGTTCTGGACTAATGTGAAACTCAGTGGTGCACAGCAGTACACAATCCCTTCATTACTGTCACGATTAACCTAGATTCAACTGAATGCTTCAAGTGCATCAAAATGAATTGGAATGATATAGGGCAGTAGAAAGTCCAATAGGAATAATGGATTATAGGAGGCTCAACGAGGGGACTACTGATGTGCTCCAGTCTTAAAGTAAAATACTGTATATAATAGAAAGACAGTTGATATGTTATCAGTATTATTCCAGCATGGTGAGTTGTGAAACTGAAATCAAGTTTCTACGTTGAAATCATCTGTTGACTGATCTATTTCTCACCCCAACACCAGGGGGCGAATTTTGTTCTCTAACTTTCCAGACCTAACCCTAACCCAGACCAAAAAGTTTTCTGCAAGTTTGTTCCTGTTCTATAAATCCCTCTCTGTAGAAATAGTGATTGGACTATGTGGTAACTAAGGTCATTTCACAATAAGGGGTAATTAAATGATTATGTGATTAAATGAGGTAATTTGACAGACTTCCTTGACAGAAGTGCTGAGGGGAATGATGCACATTGAGATGTATATTTAGAGATCTGATCCATACAGTATCATTAAATAAGCAGTCCATTTTGAATCACCTTGGAAACAGAGCAGAAGTAGAGCTAATAGGATGAAGAACAGTCATATTTTAAAGACCTAATGTGTTTTGGCTATAATGTGTTTTGGCTATAATAGTTAGTTATTGTTTTTTGGCTATAATAGTTAGTTATTACATGAAAAGGGTTTGATTGCTGTAACTAAAGATGAGTACACCACTAAAGAAACAGTTATATTATGCATGTATTGTCATTAGACATGAATGTCCCAGTGTAAAATACTTCTTCACAAAGATTTCTCAATGGAATGTTTTTGCTGATGTTATCGACAAAATAAGCGGATGCTAAATTTTAGATATATTTGTAGATTTCAAGTCACATCCCACTGTCACTAACCACTTCCCTTCACCCTCTCACACCTGCAGACCAACATTAGTTTGTTAGTTCAACATTTTGCAACTGCAGAATGATTGACATCTTGATATGGAACAAAATGTACAGAAGGACCTATTTCAATGCATTTAAAAAAAAAAAAAAAGATCCCTCAGTCAGTGTAGCTGCTATTTTTGGGCTCAGGGCTTTGAAGATATGAGCTGCTTGTCAGCCTGTAAAACAGTCCCTATGAAGAGCAGCATTTGTTTTTTTACCTTGAATGTATTCGCTTTGTAACCTGTGATGTCTTTGTATGTGAAAGTATGCTAAACACATATAACAAATCATCATCTTCATTATCTGTCTTCTGTTCTATGAAGGAACTATGAAGGAATAACATACAGAAACTGAAAGGACAATGTAAAAACACACAGTACACAAAGTAAGCACATATCACAAACAGGGGTTTTCCTTACCTATTACCTCCTTCTCCTGTTCAGGCTCGATTTTCTTCTCCACTATCTCCACCTCGCTGGATGTGCCCTGTGGTTCCTCTGGCTCTCCAACAGGTGTCACTGTGTGGGTCTCGTCCTCATCCATCCCAGATCCAGTGGTTTCCTCCATCTCAGTGACCACCACCCCAAAGTGTTCTGTCGGACCGACTGCCTGGGTCTCGTCCCCAGTGGGTTGCTCCTCCTCCCTGGCAGGGCTGTCCGTGGTTGACCCCTCCGATGTATCACTCTCCACCCCAGCCGCAGGCTCCTCTGTGCTGGCCTCTGTGGATGCAGGTGCAGCTAGTTCTATGGCCATATCGTCTACAGGTGTGATGTCTGTCTCAGAGGTGGTCTCTGCTCCCTCATCCTCAGGGGCTTTGGTGGGGTCCAGGTCAGCTCTGGCAGGGTCGGCAGAGTCCCCGGGCATGGCTGTGTCATCTTCTGGGACCACTGTGGTGTCTGGCTCTCCTTGGTCCACTGCAGGGGCATCTGTCTGGGTGTCTGTCTGGATATCTGTCTTCTCCTCAGGGATTTTGTCAACTGACTCAGGCTGCTCCGAGGGGTCAGCTGTGTGGAGAAGACATCATGGCCACAGTTAGTGGGGCTAGCTAGACAAACAAGCTTGTAATTGAACTGCAGATAGGTTGCCTGTCTGGTGAGAGATAGCTTTTGTTTGTCTGCCTCTCCCGTGACAGCGTTTCACCCCTGTGGATATCAGTGATAAAGAATCTCACGCCTATCGTCTGTCTGCTGTTATGTAGCCTATGACTTCAGCCCTTATTTAGGAGAGTGAAGGTGTTTATTACATGGGGGTGAGTCTACAGTTTTTATTCTGCAATAAAATGAGAATATGGAGGATCAAATGTAACCAATAAATCATATCATGTACAGTAAGTATGCCAGTAGAGATAATGATGCATATTATATAGCTCTTTTTTTTTGCATTCACAATAGATAATTCTATTGTGTTGTACACTCTAGAACAGTATCATACAGACTCATAAACATTTTGGACAGAGACATCCACCCACCCACAAACTACAATATGAGGTAAATTGATAAAGCACCATAGTTGAACATTGCTCTATGAGCAACCCTTGAAATAGATAAGACAAACAGTTGGATAGATGTACAGTACATGTATGAGAGAGAACATAGAGTACAATCAGTCACACCCTCCCTGGTAAATCTCCATCTCCACACTGATAGATATTTCACTCTTGTCCTCCCATCATGTTAAGCTTCGGCAGGTTACTAGCTGATGGCAGCCACGTTGTTTTCGACACAGTTTCCAGTTTAGCCCTGTCTCCCTCTTGGGAACAATCAGAGTCTCCTGGGTAACCCAATGCCTTGCTGCCTTGCCAACACCTCATACAACATAGTTGTATGGGCGCTGGTGGGGGTGGGTGTGTATAGAGATGAGGTCATTGTCAACCATGTGACTGAGCCCCAGCCTCCAGGTATTGTCCTCATTTCACTTTCTCCACTTAGAATCATGTCCTGTTACATAATACCACCGAGGATACACAGTACAGACCCCAACATATGGAATAAATAATTAGCTTCTGCTCTCATCCAGACTATCACAAATGAGTGTCACAACTCCTGTTTCATAACCTGTGATCTTTGCATGTTTATGTCCCTGATGTCCTATAATCAGTGGTTAATGTCACGTGGAAATGGGTCTGTTGGGGTGGGTGGTGGTGTACCACTCACCTGCAGCATCTGAGGCTAAGTCTTCATCTCCCTGAACATTCTCTAGTGATGTGGACTCAGGGTCGATGGCCTCAGCACAGTTCTTGTCAGACACATCTGTCAAGAAATGTTTGAAGTTAGTAAAAATGAAGAACCTATTGGTATTGTGTCTGGGTGTGCCACGACAATACCATATACAGTATTACTATAAGTTGAATTATGGGACACAGCTCACCTTTTGCATCATAGCAGTACGCATCAAAGGGTTTGTTTGGGGTGTCATAATGGTAGATGACACCGGTCAAGTTGTTGGCACAGTTAATGTGTGCCTTCTGTCGGAGGATGGTGATATTCTGGTTGCTGATCCAACCATACCTAAAAGTATATGACAATCTTATCAGTAGATATACAATTACTATGATAAGTCAGTCATTGGCTTATGTATGGATTAGCTGTAGGCTACACCAAAGAGTTATCAACAATACCATGAAGAAGTATGGCAAGCACCTCTCAATCTGTCAGCAGATAACACTGGTAAGATAATAAACGACTTCTACTTAATAGGTGATTTATAGCTAATAACAGACAAACCATTTATGTTTTCATTTTTAATCAATGTTCTACACATACTGTACCACAGTGTTTCAATTGTGATAAGGAAGGTGATAGCTTTGAACAGCTTTGATATAGAATAGGTCCAAAATGTTTCAGAGCAACATCTTCTGCACTTGCTAATCTCCATGTTACATGTTGTTGACACACATCCTGCCGTTGCTGAACGGAAGTTCAATGGGGTGGTTGTCATGGAGACATGGTGTGTGACCTCACCTGCAGGTCTCCAGGCCATGGGTGTGAGCCTCAATGACCTGCTCCTTGCTGGCGATGGTGGTGCCCAGAGCCTCACACAGCTCCTTGGCCAGGTCAAAGGTCAACGAGTAGCGAGATTCTCCCTCCACATGAAACACTCCAGCATGACTGCAGCTACGGTACTTTGCTGTTGAAGAGAAGGTGGGGGAGAGGTTTAGTATTCAAGGAATGTAACTCTGAGACACTGAGACAACATGGCAGCCATTTTAGGACTATGAATTTGATGAATACTGTACCACTCTACAACTTCCCTGCAGACAGAAAGCATGAGGTGAAGGAGAGGTGGGGATGTGAAAGGGACTCATTCGGTAGCAACACAGAGTACATAGCAACAAGCCCAGCCAGAGACTAACAAAACATTGGCATTCACACAGTGGTACTAAAATAAACTAGTTATCATGTGGTATCATACATCTGCTTTTATGGGACATGATACAAATATTACATTACAATATATCATTACAATATACTTTCTCTTTGCCTTTAAGGTACCCTTGTAATTATTTGTTGTAAGAACATGCAACATTAAAACAAAGGGTATAATTATTTGTGGAGCTAGTGGAGCTCAATGCTACTAGACATGAAAATAAAAATGTATCATGTATCAACAACAGTAGAAATTCAGGAAATATAAGTAATCCATTAAGTAAAAAGAAAACTTGCTACTTCTACACAACAAAATAATTATCATAATTCAAGTATTTGTTGCTATGGCAGAATGGCTTTATTATTTGTTACATTTAAAGTGGTGATACTCTGGAGACATATTTTGCAATGGAATAGAAAGAATAGAAACTGTTGAATAGGGGTCCTGAGAATGCATTTAGACCCTCAAAACAATACACACCAATTCCTGTAAAGTTAATGAGTGTGCATTATGCTTCTCTTGAGTCCAATACACGCTAAGTGGATAGACTGAACTATACTATGTGACTCATACATCTCACGTCACGAAGCATCAAACAATTGGCCAGCTGCTTATTGTTTATTGCTCTCTTATGATAGTCTCTGTAGCGCATTCATGTTCTGTTTTCACATAGTGTGGCTTATTTAAGAAATAAAAAATAAATCAGACTGGTCTCCTACTCAAATCGTGTGCCTATACACAATAGTATGTGTTGCCAATTGTGTGTCTTGGTTGCTTTTAGCTATATTGGCAGGTTAATAGGAGAAGGTGCAACCTTACCGCATGTCACTGGTTCGAATCATGCTATTGTTAAGAATGAATTTTAACCCCTGTGAGTGTGGCTTGGTTCTGTTTTAAGCCTACCTCTACGCTGTTGTAAATGTATTGGATATCACCTAAAACAACAGATGGTCTGCACCAAGGACAAAGTCGAACAAAACTGTGTGTTCTGCTCTGAAAAAGTTAGCTATGCCTTCCAGCTGCGTCAGAGAAAGGTTTGACTCTGGAATTGATTCTGTTTAATTCTGTTTAATAAAAGCCTCAATACTCTTCTCTTTTTTCTGGACCCAAAAACTATGGACAACAATATTTGCTTATTATTGTTGCTAATGTTTGCTAATGCCTTCCCGTGACAACTTACCCTTACCTTAACCACTCAAGCTTTATGCCTAGTTTGTAAGGCTAAAACTAAGCATTGTGTGGTTTAATGAGGCAAGAAATATATACAGTAGATATTATATCATAGGTGTATTACAAGCATACACTCAACGCAAGTACATTTCACAGTTGGCAATTCAATGTCTATAGTGTACCTTTAAAACTTTAGTATAGTATTTCAAATAATTGACACACTTCTGCTTCATACAAAATGTTGTTCTGATTCTGAAATGTTTGAATGAAACTTGACTGGGGACGTTTAAAAAACAACCTAGAGGCTAGAGCTATAGCCAACTGTCAACATCTGCCCGCCGCAGCAACCTGACTGCAGGTGGAGTTTCTCATTCCATCAGGGCTAACCAGTGCTTTAAAGGAAACTCCCGCCTCCATGGGCCAAGGTGGCTTTTTAGCACCAATGGAATTTGGGATTCCACCTATCCGTCTTGCCAGACAAGCTGTCAATGGTTAAATCAAGTGTCCGACACGAGAGACATTGTTTTTTGTGTTTTCGTGTGTTTAGCCTCCACTCCACCACTGCTAATACTGACTAACCGCCACACAATTAGAAGTTAACAAAGATTAACTTCTTATGTAAGTCATCCTCATGTGGCATGTACAAACGTTCCTTTACAATAGAGAGTTATACATCAGAGAGTGTACTGATGAATAAGACCCCATAATACACAAGGAGATAGTCATGGATAGTCATAGGAGATAGTCACGTTTGTTAGATTGTATGAGTCATTACATGGCAAGACTGTTCTGATGCAAGGTGAACACATAAACATTTGCCACAAGACAGACAGGATCATCATTCATCTTCACTGTTTTGCCCTCAGGCCTCGGCATGGTATTGTTTCACAGTGTTTTGTTTCAACTGTAGAAAACACACACACACACACACACACACACACACACACACACACGCACACACACCCACACACACCCACACAAAACACAACTCTAAACTATTGATCGTAATCAGATGATTTTTCTGTTTCCACAGGCAATTGCCAACATTTGCATATAAGTGGGCGTCTATTTTGTGACAGAATCTTCTAGAGTCTCATGACATCACTAGGGACCGAAACAGCTCCCTGAGGTAACCATGTGACCATGTCTCTGCCCTATCTCCATAGTGACTCTTTCTCCTGGTAGTCAGGTCTGTTTCACACACCTCTGCTAACTGCCTAGGTGCAAGCTGTACTCATGAGAGCTAGTTAATTTACACAAATCATGTCTTCTTATTTAATACAAGTCAATTTTGTTATCTAAATGTTCTTTTGCAATCTGTGTTTTGAGATTTGCCCCACACAACACTTACATACACACAGGAAACCACACCTCATCTCTCTAGCTCCATGACACTTGTTAGTACAGGATAACCATGGTGATAGGCACAAACATAGGTTGTGAAAGAAGTATGGTGCAAAAGTAGTGTTGTCTCTCCAGAGTGTGAGGCACTGCCACAGCAACAGGCCACGAGGATCAGAATATACGTATAGAGTCACAAGGGACCACGAGCCAGAGGTCCCCAGGGCTAAGCCGTCTGCCTTAATGCCTGTCTGAGTCTCTCTATCTGCCTCTGTTTCTGTTACTGTCTCTGCCTCCCCCACCCTATCTCTCTCTCTCTCTCTCTCTCTCTCTCTCTCTCTCTCTCTCTCTCTCTCTCTCTCTCTCTCTCTCTCTCTCTCTCTCTCTGGTCTGCTTTATACAGTACACATCTCAAGACGTATGTTTGGTTTAAAGTCCCGGCTCCCATATCTCACCAGAAATCTCACAGGCACTGTTCTTCCTCAGGGAGACAAGTGAGACACACAGGAGGCACCTGATGTAACTGGATCACATTGTAAGATTCATGAGAGCCCGTAAACATAATCCACACACCTAATTAACCTTTAGTTATGCATTTAAATTGGTTAATGATACTGTATGTATCTCCTTTATTCAGTGGGAACTTGTTCTAGACATGTCTGAAGCTTGACAGATCGCTGTATCAATGAGAAAGCTGTGTGAGAAGCCCTCCTGCTACAGGCCTACTAACCGGTATTCAAACAACACCAATATTCAAATGATACTCAATCGTAACCAGAGGGGGGACAACTGAACTGAACTGAATGTTTAATGTTCCTTGTTCAAGAGCCAAGTCATATGATAGAGGGAAGATTGCCTTTTGCATTCCAGATGAATTTGTAATGTCAATGTGGTCTTTAGGCTTGAATACTCTGGCACGGCATTATAAGACAATTAGCATTGATACATATGGTTCTGTTTTATTATTCAATAGTTGAGTTGTCATTACTCAGGACCCACAGACGTGCAGGTGTGTCGCTTCAAAGATTAGCACCACCACCGACAACTTGTTGCTTTATCTGATCTATGTGAATTTCATTAGAAGACCAGCTTGACTCAGGGAAGCACAGGGACAGTATTGAACAAGGAACAAGAACAGGAATGAAACACCAGCACATGCTCTGATACATAGATGACATATACAGTAACTGTAAGTGAGTCAAATTAGCACAATGTCTGCTGTTTGGTACAGCTCTCTGTCTTTTGATATGCCCATGATGAAGTGTTTAAAAACTACTTTAGATTTACTGAATGTCTGATATACAGTGCCCTGCATAAGTAATGGGACAGTGAAGCACTTTCTCTTCTTTGCGCTCTACACTCCAAAAGTTTGGATTTGAAATCAAACAATTACTAAGAGATTACTGAAGTAGAGATTATCAGATATTATGTGATGGTATTTGTGTACATATTGGTTTCACCATTCAGAAATTACAGCACTTTTTACAGCACCCATAACTTACACAGGGTACTGTAGATTGTATGTGAATGGTTTTTGCCAGTCCCTTTTCTCTGAGTCATTTTTCTATGAAAATGCAATGATGCAGCAATGACATTTGCTTTCTTATCAACTGAATTTCAAGTGAATTTCCCACATGTTGTCCTGCCTGTTTACTACCCTGTCAATGTCTTACTCTCTCAATAACATCAGATAATTCAAAGGAAAGTGTCTAATTCATTCATTCATTCTGAGGGCCGTTACTGAAACTTCTATTCCAAGGAAGTTCTCACAATTTAACCACTAACATGCTAGCAATGTTGCAACCTATGTGTTTTACTGTGAGACTTTGCTGTGGTACACAAATGCGAGCGAGCACACCCGCACACACCCACCCACACACACCCACCCACACACACACACAAACCACAATGTCTCTGAAAATAAGAAAAACAACTCCTGGCCTTACAGACCTGGTCAGAAGGATCAAAGTGAACACAGCCTTTCGAGGGTTGAAAAGATCGGGAACACATGAATCAAAGGTGTTACCATTAGCATGCACAGAGAGTGGTCATGGGCGTCTTTATAAAGTCCAGGGATCCTGCTATTCCAAGGCAGTGACTTTCCCAAAGCTGCTATTGTAAATTAATGGAGTTGAAAGGGCCAGAAAGACCACGGAGGGTCTGGCTGTACAGAGGCTGAGAGAGAAAGGGAGCTTTTACACAGAGGATGCCAAAACCTCCAGCTGCTCTCACTGGAAGAGACAGGCCCCTCTCTCCCCAGCCTTCTCCACAGTCATTACACACACACACACACACACACACACACACACACACACACACACACACACACACACACACACAACGGGACACTGGGACGCTGGCCTCCCACACTTACAGTGACTTGTAAGTTGTACAGTGAGTAAGTTGCCGACACACCATGTTACAGAGCAGCAGTGTATCTGACTGTAGTTGTATATACTTATTCAGGTCTTTCTCAGAAACAGACACAAATATACTGCACTTAAACAGAGACAGTTCACAATACGGTAAATGTAATCTCTTCATCCATGGGATCTTCAACTGTTTCATTCAAACTAAGAGAACTTGTGACCATCAGTGTGACATTGATCTTGTGTCCCATGTTCTCTTTGCCAACCACCCCCCCTCTCCCTCCACCACCCCTGCCCCCTCCCTTCCCTCCTCTGCCTCAGAAGAAGTGCACTGTCAGCATGCATGTTATGGCTAGTCCTCACTTGGCTGGTCACGGGTCCACAGACCGGTGAGACAGGTGAAACATGAGATCCGCCTCAGACAAAACTCACCCAAGCAAAGTCACCTGAAGGACTCTCTCTCCCCCAACTCTTTCTCTCTCTCACTCTCCCCCTCACTCTCTCTCTCTCTCTCTTACTCTCTCTCTCCAACATCTAAGTCTTCCTACATGTTTTTTCAGTAAGAGGCTATTGCTTCTCAAAGGCTCTTAGTCATCAGTGTATATCTTTTTTTCTTTCTTTTTTGTCTTTCCCTAGTTGACTTTCAATGACTTTTAGCTTTTAGGCGTTTAAATCTCAAAGCCAAACTGATAGAGCAGATTTTAGTGGATAAGGCAAAAAAAAAAAAAAAGTAGTGTGGATAATCCACAATTTAAGAAAGAAAAACATAACCTATCACACAACGCCCGAAACATTTGTATGACTAATGATGTGCCAAGAAAGTACTACTTAACAGACAAATCACTTCACACACAGCGTTGG
>NC_139657.1:15571683-15579183 GCF_951799395.1 Argentina silus | reverse complement strand
AGATGGGATTACCATATAGGGTCAGCTGGTTTCACAAGAGGCCAATGGGTCAGGAGGACCAGCGTGTCCAGAGAGGACAAGGAAGTGGAGAGTACCATTGAAATGAGAGTGGGCTTTACTTGGACATTGAACATTCGGTATGAATGTTAATGTCAGAGGACTAGGTTGGAAATCGAGGACCACATTGGAAAGTTGGAAAATGTTTTCATGAATGCCTTCATGTGCTATCCTCTGGGACCTACAGTAATAGACATCTGTTGATGTATGTATTACCTTTAACTCCAAAATAAAATCCAAGCTAACTAGCCCAAAACTCGACATTTGAAACCTATCCATCTATCCTAATATATGAATTCACTTACAAACATGATGACGACCAGGGAAAGTACATCAACGTTATAAATAAATTGATGAGAGGATTCAACTTGAGAGAACTTGTATGATATACAGTACAGTAGAATTAGGAGGAAGTAAAAAAAACTATGACTAGTAACTGTCTATGTTCCTCCCTCTTTCTGAGTATCATATCACGTTTCTTCTACGGAGTCATTTCCTGTCTCAGCCTTTGGTATGGCAACAACTGTTTGTTTTTATCACTATGGTAATGACAGGAAACAAAGCAAATGCAAATACTGATACACAACACACCACTCCCACACAAAACCTTAAACTACTAGAGGTAATGAAAGTGCACTTACATGGATAAAAAGACCACAAGGAGTATGATTAAGACAACACATTAGGGACAAATTTAACTATCTATTACGGTCTTATAAAGGTTTAAGTGTTTCAATATCAGAGAGGGAGAGAGGGAGAGGGAGAGAGAGAGAGAGAGAGAGAGAGAGAGAGAGAGAGAGAGAGAGAGAAAGGGAGAAAGGAGGAGGGTGGGGGGAGAGAGACAGAGAGATTGAGAGTCAGACAGACAGAGAGAGAGCTCTAAGCACCCAGCTAGCTCAGTTTAGTTGCCCTCCATAGAACAATGCCTGTCCTAGTTTCTTTCTCTGGAGAAACAACCATGATCCAAGCTGCAACAACGTTCCATTCCATTATGGGCGAACTGAGCTTTTTTTGTAATATTTGCTCTTGTCGATTGATGCCTTTTTAAACACTTGGGCACACAATGGCTGGCATGGTCATATGTAGGTCAGATCAAAATCAAAATGGACGACTTTGTCAACAGTGAGACACAATGGAGTACCCCTACTACTCAAACACCTTCCATGTTACCTATGCCATACCTATTAAACCCAGTTTAAACCTAGGGAAAGTACTCAGAGACCTGCTTTAGCAGAGGGAATATGCTTGACTGACTGGATCATATTGCTCTGAAAGGGGTCCATTTCATTTCTTTTTGGGCTGTGGATTATGACAGTGGATCAAATTTCCTTTCTCTGGTCTAAACCCTTACAGAAGAATGAGAAAAGAAAGTTTGTAGACAGGTAGTGAACAGGAAGACAGAAAGGGAAAGGGAGAAAGGGAGATAGATGGAGGAGAGGGAGAAAGTGAGAGCCAAAGAGAGAGAGAGAAATATATATAGAGAGAGAGAAAGAGAGAAAGAGAGAGAGAGAGAGAGCGAGAGAAGAATGTCCTTGAGGAACATCCTGTGTCTGCATTTTCAATGATTTGGCCAAAACAACCAAAACTCAAGCTTAGTTGCGAACTGCCCTACTCTGGCCATCTATAAAGTATGACGTGAGAGTAGCACAGGAGCACAGGAGGTTAACTGCTCTGTGCCAGCCATGCCTAAACCCCAAATTACACATTAGACTGCTGAGTCAGCCGGTACACATCCAGTAAGAGTTTCCACCGCTCTCTGGGCTTACTCAGTGCCGACACACAGTCAGTGCCGACGCACATTCACACACACACACACACACACACCCCGACACACACTAACACACACTCATCAGACAGAACACATGGTCGGGACTCCTTGTGGTAGCGGCCCGGCCGACTAATGGCACTTCCTCAGCATTCTTCTCAGGCAACGTGCCTTTTTCCCCCTCCGAGCAGCGCATTGAGTGGAATGTGGCTAGACGCGATCACAAGATGTCCTTATACGTACAGAGCAGCGAGAAAGCTGGTTCTACCAATCATTAAACTATGAGGGCAATGATGTTAGTGAAGAGGCCAGGGTTGGACTAATGTATCATCTCTGTTAGACTGCCAGTGGTGGATGGGGGAGCTGATATTAACCATTGTGGTGAATAGACCAGGGTAATCATTATCAGTTAGAGAGTAATACAGCAGACATACAGCAACCCAGCTTTAGTGACATACAGTAAGTCAGCGTTTTTACTCATTTGACACAAATCCTAAGCAGAACTCATTCTGTGAAGACTAAGAACTGTTAAACCAATAATTAAAAGACTAATACTGTGTCGTGTTCTCTTCGCCTGTCTTTTTGCTCAGGCTGTGAGCTGTGAGCTGTAGGGATGATACTGTAGCAAGGATGTGGCCCATGCTGGTTGCGGTGGTGTGGGTTACCTCTCCAGAACCACAGAAACACAGAGGATGTTTTCACCGACCCAGATTAGTGTGTGTGTGTGTGTGTGTGTTTGTGCACATGCGCGTGCGTGTGTGGGTGTATGCGTGTGTGTGTGTGTGTGTGTGTGTGTCTGAGTGTGTACTGCATATTTACGGGTGAATGGGTCAGCCCTACCTCACCCTACTAAGTTGACGCAGTAGCGTCAGAGCCTGAATGAGCTAGCTCGGCATCATGGGAGCATGACTGGGCTGCTTCAAAAGGCCAGGCTTTGTGCTACAATAACAGAGCGGGAGCTTCGCTTGTGTTTGGGTGACGGGACGGCAGAGCAGCCGTGTTTGGAGAGTGACTGACCGTGTCACAGACTACTGTATAGTCAGCTGGAATGCCCTGTGTCACCCCCCTCCATGTCATCATACACATACTGTATACTCATAGTCACTCAGAAACCTGCAGGTCAGCATTATAGCTCAACGATGTTACTGAGCATCTGAAGGCACCAAACCCCCAAAAAACCCTCTCAGATCCAGTACAAATTAAACAGGAAATTGTATGTACTTGTATGGTAGGGGAGACTGTTCAAAGAAATGGCGAAAGGTACACAAATACAAACTAATACAGTTGAAAAAAAGGAACTGGAAGTGTCTTTTATGACTGCATTTTTGCATACAGCTACAGAACGTCCCCATTAGAATGGGTGATACAATAGAGAGCAGCATAAGTGAAGCAAAAAGGGGAGACTAGAGGAAATCCTGTCAACAATGGTTGTATAAACTGGAGCGTGAGATGGGAGTGGGCTTTTCACCAAGTCTGGTGATCATTCACAAAGCCTGCTTACCCAGAGGTGTGTGTGTGTGTGTGTGTGTGTGTGTGCGTGCGTGCGTGCGTGCGTGCGTGCGTGTGTGCGTGCGTCCGTGCGTGTGTGTGTGTGGGTATGTGTGTGTGTGATTCTAGAGCAGAACCACAAGAAACAATCGATATCAAAATGAGGCTTGGGTCTGCTAAGTAAACTGTGTATAGTGCTTATCAATTGCTGGGATTAAAGCACATCCCAACACAACCACATTTATACAACAGAATCCACATGGGCTGCTTTGTGTCAGCATGTGAACAAAAGGTAATAGCTGCAACATCCACAATATTCTTCAAAAGACTGAGACTTCTTTGATATTGTATATAAATCCAGCCTCTCTTGAAAGCTCCCGACCTGTTAAGGCATGAATGTATGGTACACTGCTTTGATGAGGCTCAGTGGGTGGGGGGCAGGGAGGGGTAGGGTGCAGGGACAGGGAGGGGTAGGGTGAAGGGAGAGGGAGGGGTGGGGCACAGAGGAGTGGAGGAGCTCATCTCTCTGTCTCTGTCTCTCTCTCTCTTTTTCATTGGAATGTTGAATGAGAACCCCCCCCTGGACCACTCCAACGCCTAAGGAAGTTGCCTTTCCCTCCACATCACAGCAAGCAGCAGGCTGCCTGTTTCCCATTGGCTATGCAATCAGACCATTACAGAGAGAGAGAGAGAGAGAGAGAGAGAGAGAGAGAATCCATTCTGTTAGATCGCTGTGGCAGAGGCTGTAACATGGTCTTTGGCCACCTACATCAGTCGTATCTGAAGGACATCTGAACAGCAACATTCCAGATAAATCATCCCACCCATCATGGTACATTGGTCCAATTTGGTCACCATGGCAACTGACTGGTACATCTAAAGTCACATGATACAGCATGCAGCGTGTCCTTACCGCTGACCCTCACCCTCACTCCCACTCCCCAGCCACGCTGTTCTCCAGACCCAGCTCTCAGTCACTTCATCAAAACATTTGCCAAAACAAATCGGATTTCTCCTCCTCTCCGGCAGTGGCGTCTCCTGCGTAATGACATTGCCATGCAGAGATTGGCAGCCTCCGCTCAGGGAAGTAAATGTCACTCCGTGGCAGGAGGCTGGTGGAAATGTCACAATCCGTTCTGCCGGGTTTACGTGATTGAAATTTGCGACAACGTTCCAAAAACACTATCTTACCACCTTATAAACAGCCCAGATGATTGTCAATAAGACAGTGACTCTGGGATAGTGAGTGGTCAAGGGATAGTCATGTTTTAACGTAATGTTTGTAACGTAATTAGTCAAATAACTTCTGAGTGTTTTATTCAATTACATTATGTACTGTAAGCTGTGCTTGTACTGTGTGCTTTAATCCAGGATACACTGTAAACACTTGTTATGATCATAACCTCCAGTATCATACCAACACATCAAATGAACACTATATGGAATCAGGGGTGCATCACCCTCGCTGAAACTATACATTCGTGACATTGGCTCTGTGAGCACTGGTCCATGTTAAACAGTGCTTCCATCTCTGTCTGCTGCCAAGGTTCTGGGGTCTGAGCCTCCCGCGTCTGGCATCTCAACGAGGGTCTTGAAAGGATGTATACACCCTTCTAAGGGGCATAGACCCCCCCCCCCACCACCACCACCCCCACCCCCTCTCGGTGAATCTCCCCGGAATGTGAGTCTTTGATGGACCCCTCCACATCCGTTCCCTTTCTCCTGTGGTTCTGCCGAGTCAGGCCTTTAGCCAGATCTAATATATGGGCTCGTTCTCAGACGGGGCATCAAACCTACTGTATCTCCTCCCTAACAGCTGGTGCCTTCCCCTGCATACAGATACACCCAGGAGCCAAAAACAATGAGCATGGATATGGGAGACCATTCAAATAGACCGGATTCAATTTTCAATAAAAAGGAGATCGCAAGAGATGAGAAAGGAGATTAGCTTGGCTGTTCACGGATATAGGGTCATATAGGGAAGTATAGGGAACTTCCTATATGAGGAAGTGTATCACACCACAGAGAATGACTTAAAAACATCCTGTACACACAGAAGAACATAGGCTATGGTGATATTTAAAAAGCTACATTATATGAGACCATAGCTGCACAGCACTGGCTACTCAGATGGATATTCAAGATTACAGTGATGCATTCACTGAGCTATAAGGACGGTGGGAACAGAATAACTGGCATTCTGTAACTACATAAATGACATGAGCCTTTTTTATTTTTCCCCCCCATTGTACTGTGGAGGTTATAACTCCAGCTTAAATGTTCAGGGGTATTTGTCCTTTTCTCTCAGTGCACCTTCCATCGCCGTGGTAACTAGGAGACAGTGGAGGGGTGCGTGTGGAAATGGGTAGCAGAACAGTGGGCACACTGTAAAAAGCAGCTGTGTGTTGCCAATTGCCTGTATGCCCCCCTGCCCTCTAACTCCCTCGCCCCCAACGCCTGTCTATCTCTCTCCCCCAGACACCCCCCCCCCCCCCTCCCTCTACCTCTCAACACAGAATGCACACATCTCTCCCTGCTACCAAAGCAACGGTTCAACCTCAAAAGAAGAACAAAATGTTCTTGCACGAGAGTCATTGGTGTGTGGTTGTACGCTGTGTGAGGAATGGAACTGAGTACATAGAATCATGGTAGAGTAGAGCTTGCGTTTTTGTTTTGATAGGCTATCAATCAGTTTTACTCTTGGGTTGGGAATGCTTAATTGGGCGCTGGTCTCTAATACGGTTTGTGCGTAGTCCATGTTTAATTGGCATATTCCTTTCCCTCTTAGAAACACACCATCTAAAGCATACTAACCTCTGACAAATCATGTTCTGAAACTATGAATATAGCTACAGTACAGTACTACATAGCTCCTTGTATACCAGATATTATCAGTATTTTCATGAAAGCCAAGCAAGGACAGAAACAAATTTAGAGCGTACAGTCAGGCAACTGTTTTCACTGTGTCCAAACACATTAACAAAAAAACATCCATGACTTGGCCCTAACAGACGTCAACGTTGTTTCATGAGGGGTACTTTATGGAAAAGAAACTCTGAATAGAGGATCAGAAACATTCTAAGATTCGTCTCAACCCCCCCCTTGTGAGAGATCACACTGCCTGGGGCATCACCCTGCAGCCCTTTTCCCCTTTACACTCCACACATACTGTATCTGAACACGCTATCTACAGTACATGTATGTGCTTATGTAGGATACAGTCCACCCCCACCAGTGTTGACACACATGTAAACAGCTGTTCCACACACACTTACAGCAAACACGCCTGTGAGCACACACACCAACACATCCAAACAATCTGCTACCTGGAACTCGACAGCCCTCTCTGCCCAGCAAATTATTTTAATTGGTTTCTATGCAATGATCATTACGTAATCCCTGACTTCAGTTTCCAATTAAGCACACACAGACGAAGAAGCATTTGTATAGCATAGGTGACTGTGTTATACATAGGACAAGAAGAAAAACACTCTTCAATAATGCACATGACAACTTTGCAGGTTGAACAGCAAATATGCAATTTATTGGTTTGGTTTGGTTTGGCCAGATACATGTTTTGACTTTTTCAGATGATGTTACGATATTTCAGAACTTTTAAATAAGTTAGGAGACATTATGAACAGGCATAATCTTGAGAGGCTTCAGTGGATTTGTTTTCCGTTAGCCATCAGAATGTTCCCGAGGGAATTTAAATGTACCATTCTGGCAGGGCTGATTCACACAAAAGAAATGTAGTGCTGTGGAAGGCCCGTAATAAATACATGAGAGAAATGTACAAAAAAGATACAGGTCTATACATCAGCATCTGTTGCATTTTACAGGTGAATGAGAACTCATTGTGACATGGGTTGTTGGATTGGGACATATGGGACTCTTGAACTGGATAAACCACTTTACTGTATATACAAACACATGTGCCATTGTTGTGTTAGAATAGCCCCCATACATACAGACCTTTCCCACAGGTTGACTGGGATACACACCCTGTGTTGCAGTCAATGTGAACACCTCCATAACAAAGCCTCGAGATTATCAGAGAAATCACCATGACAAAGCAGAGGGTAATAAGCAATCATAACTACTGTATATATGTAGAAATTACAGCACACCTATCCTTAATCCTGATACGTGTCATGACAATTCTCATTTAGTTACAACTAACTTAAATT
>NC_139657.1:15549183-15566683 GCF_951799395.1 Argentina silus | reverse complement strand
GATGACATCAGAGATATGGAGAAGGGGACTGAAGGAGAGCGGTGAGATGAACACAGACATACAACCATGCAATGAATACGGCTTTCTGTGCATTGAGACTGTGTAACTTACAGTTCATGAGGAGGCAAACAAAGTGAATGGCTTAATGCTGCCTGGCATTTTCCATATGACCTGTCACATGAAACGCAACCGCTGAGAGATGAATCAGAGTAGTCGCCAGTCGCCGTGACGGTCGACTCCTTCAATGGCTTCACTATTGACTTTTTTAGGGGTACGGTATGTCATATATAAGCAACGTCATGAAATACTGTTTCATCTAAACCAAGTGCTATTCTCCTGTCTATGTGGGGGCAGGAGTAGGTGGTGGGTTCACTCCCTTTTTATGTTCTGGCATAGAAAGACTGACAATGTCAAGCAGCGAGAGAGGGGTCGCATCCTCTCCTCACCGCTGCCTCCCATTGACACGGTCGAACAAAGGAGCCATATAAAAATGCAGAGTATGAAAATCAAGCATTATCTTTTCTGGCCATACACATACTCAGGAGAGTTGAAGGGATTTGGTTTGGCAATTACATGCCATGCTCTCAGACCATGGGGAAGAGAGAGAGAGAGAGAGAGAGGGGGGGAGAGATGTGGGCTACCTAATCTCATCCCTACATAGGTACATCAAGATCAGATATAACTCAATAAGGCAGTGGTTGATAAAATTCAAACAAGTACAAACAAGTACAGCACCATCAGCTCTCGCGCTCGCGCTCTCTCTCTCTCTCTCTCTCTCTCACTCTCACACTTTCATTCTCTAAGTTTCTAAACAAACAAATCTTCAAAACCCGTCTGTTCAAGGAGACGGTTGCTCGGATAATTTCCTCCAGAATTCCCATCAAGTGGTGGAAAGGAAGGATGAAATTAACTGGAAATTGGTGTCTATTTTTAGAGCTGTCATGTGATGCAGGCCTTCTGCCACCAGATTTGATAAATATACATGGGAGCGTTTGAACATGGGAGAATTTGTGGAAAAATGCTAGAGGGGATATACACAATGATGTGACTAACTTTGTTGCTCACTCAGGATACCTCTGTTTCCCTTTAACTGAGAAAGATTTATAAGGATTTTGAATAAATATATAGAAAGACTCAGAGGGGGGGGACTTAGTACTTACTTTAAGTGTAATGGCAGCTGCCTTGATGATGAAATCATTGACAGAGACTTTGATCTCCTCTGAAAAGAAAGGGACAACAGCTGTCAAACATCAAATGTCTCATTCAAGAGCGAAGTGAGTATTCAGTTACCCTGGACAAAAACAGGAAATGACATATAGCATGCATAGGAAGTTGTGTATTGTGTTGTCATGGTGGAGGGCTTGCGTCAGTCTGTATAGGACTCAGGGAAGCCTTAAATTGTTACTATTGTTACCAAAGTAGAGTGTTTTCTTCCGGCTTTGGCCTCAGTGCAATGTTATCTAATAGGGGTGGAGGGCAGGGGTAGAGGCTGTCTGTCTGAGTCTCTCTATCTGCCTCTGTTTCTGTTACTGTCTCTGCCTCCCCCACCCTATCTCTCTCTCTCTCTCTCTCTTTCTCTTTCTCTCTCTCATACACACACACACACACACAATCCACTGGCTATCCTCACATCCAACTCAAAACACATTTGAGGTCTCACCTCCTTTCTCTCCCTCCCTCCATACCCCCTTCCATGTCTCTCTCCGTCCTCCAAGCTTTACCACGGCGGGCCGGGGCCTGGCGTGGCGTTACTGCCGTCCGTTTTTACGAGTGCCTATTAGCGCCAGACGGGTTATGAATGCTGTTAGCGGGGTGATTAACGAGCTAACCGTGAAATCGCCCTGCTCCTGAACAAAGGGCGACAGCAACAACAACCGGGGACAGAATCCCTCCACACACACACACAAGCACGTAATGAGCCTGGAACGGCCGCTCTGTTTCCTTTGCCCCACAGACAGGGCTGAAGAGCTTTATTCATGTTGACCAAATGAGGCTAAATTACATACTAATTCCTTTATCCCCCTCTAAATCAAAAATGTCAACGTCATCTTGATGGGATGTATAGAAAAGTTGAACCGTAACAGTCAACAGTCAGGTTTAGAACTTGTTTTTGCTTCATCTGACTGATTTATTTCAATAGCAATAATGCTTCAAAGTATTATCGTTCTAATCAGCACAAACAGTTCAACCATTCATGAATTCCTTTGGGAGGATCTCTGACACGAAACGCCGACGCTCCTGCAAATCTCCACAACGGTTCCTGGATTGGGTCTGGTCCACATTCCACAAAACATACAGCCTTGAGCAATTATTGTAACATGCTCTGTCTTTCTCTCTCTCTTCTCGGTGTGTACCACCCTTCACTGAGAAGACCCGTTAAGCAGAACTAACGTCCTGGTTGCGCTCACATATGACGCTCTGGCTACTTTGACGACTGTATTGGACGTTGGTGGGGAGAGGTGAGGCTGACAGAGGAGAGCAACAGAGATCCCCTGCAGGGGACTGGGGTTGACACTGCCAACTGCCAACTGCCTGCTCACATCACATCCATTCTCTCTCCATGGTTCTCCCTCCCTTGCTCTCTTATGTGCACCCCCTCCCTCTCTTTCACTCTATCCCTCTCTCATTCACACAATTCCTCCCCCTCTCTCTATGGTCTCCGTCTCCCTCTACCCTCCGTCCCACTACCTGTAAGATGTTTAGATGACACCTTTCCCCCTGCACTGATGAAATCAAGCATCGTACCCCGAGGAGTAGACATCAATGTGACATGCTTTGAACCTGAGAAAAATGGATTATCCTGGGTGAGAGGAGATGTTTGGGGAGCCTAAGTGTTGTGGAAATGAAAATAGTGCCTCTCTTGCTGGTGTAACACTTCATGTGACGCTATCCGACAGTATCTTAGCACCTCTGAATCCTCTATGGAACCTTAATTGAAGGACATGACACTGTCGGCCATGCAGGGTACACATGTGAATGTTTCCACCACAAACTTGCCCCTCCATGTTGTCTGTGTGTGTGTGTGTGTGTGACTATGTACTGTATGTGTCTTTAGGTATTTTTATCGTTCTGCCCTGTGAAGTGCTGTACCGTATCGCGCTGTGCAATATTTTACTGTACACATGATCCACATCCGGGCCTCACGTTAAGGTGTGTTCTTGTGTTGTGCCGTTCTAATACATGCAGTCTCACCTTGGGCCAGCTGTTTGCGGAGCTTCATGACGGTGCCGAGGTCACAGTCGACAGTGGCGTAGGCGTGGGGGATGGTGGTCTTTGACTGTGTCAGCCTCTGGGCGATCACACGTCGCATGTTAGAGGCCGCAATCTCTGTGAAGGTGCCCTGGTAGAGGAGAGGAGAGGAGAGGAGAGGAGAGGAGGTCAGGTGGTCACACTTCAGATTTACGTTGCTGGATATCTTTATGACTTGTTTCCACTCAGTTTCCATCAATAACTCCATTAGTGGGATATTTGCTTTCATCTTAAGTTAGAGGCTATACTTAGCAAAGGACCCGGTGGGGAAGCTATTGATGAGCTCATAACACAAAAAAGGATCAATTGATTGGAATTGATTTTATTGAACCAAAAATGTTAATAGTTCTAAGGTGTAGGCTATATTGGGTCATTTACTGCAACCAGTCATTAAAATATTAGGGAAAACCTGTCATTATAATGACTTTCTATTTAAAGCGGTCAGTAAACTGCAAGAATGCCTCCTCTGCAGTAATGTTACGCTTTGTACTCAACAGGAATACAACTGAGCCAAATTACTTTCCATCCCCATTACTGTGAAGGCCATCTGTGGAAAACAGACGGTGGATTGAGGAAGCATGCCTGACCATGGCCAACCAGACTCTGGTTGGTGTCTTTACGAGGATGGAGTGTTTGGACCGTCTGCCTCTTGGCTAGAAGCTGGGGCCCTATTATTTCAGGAGTGGAAAGGCCCTCTTACACCACAAACAACAGAGGTGTCACACATACACTACACTGAAGTCAAATAAGACTCAACACAAAACAAGGCTGTCAAATTAAAACGACTACACAAATCAAAAGGAATCCCACAACAACAGTAGCGATCGTACACAGCTAAATCAAAAGTCGTGGTGGCGCCCTGATGAGTCTTTTGGCGCTCAGCTCACATCCACATGTGTGTGATATACAACGAGGTACCGTCGTGTGGTGTCTCACTTCCTAACATCATCAGAGAACAGCAGACAAATCTCCCCTTCATCTTCCTACTTTGAAGCAGGGGCTGAAGTGTTTAATTTCTCTGCTAGAATCTTGTCAATGGAGGTGGGACTCTCTGAGTAGTAAAACGGAGCTCACTGTCACTACTAAAAAGAGAATCATAAAAAATGAATCATAGGAGCATCCAGCAGCCTGCCTGCCTGCCTGACTGCCTGCCTGCCTGCCTCCCTCCCTCCTCACACTCTGCCTGTCAGGGGAACACAGAGTGTGAGGAGGGAGGCATATCTCATTTGGGGTCGGATGCAGCAGTACAGGAGCAGTATGGGGCGCTTTTAGAGAGTGACAGGCTGCCTCACTGAGAGGACCAACCAGAATAAGCTCTCTCACCATCTCTTGGTTGTTAACAGGCATGTTGTGACAGTTGTTCCATTGTTGGAGGCTGATGGTGCTCTCCTTTGCATGCCTCTGCTGCCCTGTGGTGAGATGAGATGACATGAGACGAGACAGGACAGGACAGGACAGCAAGCCTGGACTTGAGTTGAGGACGGCTCCTAGAGAGTCAGCATGTGGTGCTCTTACCCCCCCCAACACACCATGACACTGAATCAATAACAGCGTGTAGAGAGAGAGATGCAAAAGGCTACGCATCAGGAATCCCATTCTATCAATCAATCCATTGCCTTTGTTTTGGGGTTATTTTTCTCATTGTGGTCCTACCTCCCACCAGGGACTTTAAACACAGAACATTAGAGGTAGTCACAGCATTCATTGTAGGTTCTAGCCTAAGAGCTGTAGTGGATAGTTCAGTGTGTCAGTGCTCTCCTCTCTACAGCTTCTCTTTCCGCTGTCATAGGATTAGATCAGGTCTGAACAGCCCCCAGGTTTCTATCTGATGGCTCTATTCGTAAGAAGATGTAAGCCTCTTCATGCTTATCTTGCAATTGCTTGGAAGCATAGGGGCTGTGTGCAAACTCCTCCACTGTGTAAATATTGATAATAATCAGGAACTTCTTGAATAATCTTTCTTAAGGGAAATTAACTTCCGCAGATATTTCTTAAGTACAAGTCCTCAAATTTTAGGAAAGACATTTTCTTAGAAACTGTTCTTTTGTTAAGAAGTTCTTAAATTGATCTCTTAAGAACATCACCACAGCAACCATCAAACAGCAGTGGATGGGCCAGTTTGCTAGCAACTTCAATAAAGGACACAGAGCTAACTAGTTAATTATGAAACATATCTAAACAATTTATGGATATACAAACATTGCTAATATACATTTTTTATGGAATTAAACATGATCAATTGCATGTACAAGATTTACGCTATTCTCTCATGTATTTAAGAAGTTTTTTGTCAAAACAAACTGAAGAACAGAGGTAAGAACCTTCATAAGCAGTTAAGAAGGCATTTCTTCTTAAGATCCTTTCGTGAACCCAGGCCAATTTCATACCAATCCTGCATCCCATATTGCACAGGGAGACTGGGGCCTGTGTCGGGTCTGTTTCTACGCAAGGCAGCCAACTCTCACGCATTGAGCATGAGACATGCATGTTATGGACTGTTACCACACACAATACCCCAGAATGACAAATTTAAAAAAACGTGTTTTCGCTGGGGTATTGTGTGTGGATTGATGGCAAATTCTTTTAATTTAATCCATTTTAAATTGTGTCTATAACACAACAAAATGTGGAAAAGGTGAAGGGGTCTGGATACTTTCCGAAGGCACTGTATGTTATGTCCATCACATTATGTGAATAAGAGGGAGGCATGAGAGGTAGAGAATGAGCCTGTGTGTGTGTGTGTGTGTGTGTGTGTGTGTGTGTGTGTGTCTGTGTGACACAAAGATGAGTATGGGAAGTGGGGGAACGGGACATACACTATATCTGGGTGAGTCACTATCTCCCTAAGGGAGATAGTGACTCACCCAGATATAGTGTATGTCCCGTAAGGCATCCTTAAGGCATCCTTTAGGGCCTAAAGGATGCCTTATGTATATGTATAAGGCATCCTTTAGGGAGATAGTGACTCACCCAGAACCTTCATGAGGCCCTTGTTTCGATCCATCTTCTCACAAACCAGTGAGGACTTGAAGAATTAAACCCACTCGTCGCTAACCCTGGCCCTGACATGATTTTCGTAGATGATAATGGATTTGAAGCCATGATGTTTCAAGTGTCTACTCCATGGAACAGACCATCGCTTCTAAGTATATATTATGTTCATCACATTGTGGGAATAAGAGGTAGGCTGAGAGGTAAATAATGAGCCTGTGTGTCTGTGTGTGTGTGTCTGTGTGTGTGTGTGTGTGTGTGGTGAGAGGGCAATGTGTGTGTACTAACCGGTGCTCCAGCCTTCCCTGGTATGGATTGTGGAGGGAACATGGGTCTGCTGCCTGGGGGTAATGGGGCAGCCACTGGTGTGGGTGCTGCTGGGCTGGGCGCTGCTGGGCTGGGCGCTGCAGGGGGCGCTGCAGGGGGCGCTGAGGAGACCACGGATGGAGCTGCTATGGGTGCAGGGGACTTCTTCAGCAGATTCAGGGCATCTCTGTTATAAAAAATTGTAAAAAATTAAAAATATTAACGTGTAACGTGTGATATCTTGTACTTGGCCTGTGTGAATGTCGATACACAGACATTTTCCCAAACATACGTCCTCTCACTCACTTCCACCTACAGCATAGATCAATGCAATCATGAGTACAACTTCAACAAGACTGGACTAATGTAACCTGTATGACTCAGGGAGGGTGGATCTGAGACCTGGGATTGCAGCTTTGAAGCCGTTTTGAAAAGCCTTAATGCTGGGCCACTCCTCTGGCTCTGACACCCCTGGCTGACGCTGACACAGCCTCAGCACGCCGGCACACATCCACATTTACATCCATACAATGCAAATAAGAACTGCCTTGTCTCTGCTCACACACCTGTATGCAGTAGGACAGCAAAGAACAGCCAGTGTGAAGGGTAGGCAGCCTTTTAGCCAGTGTTATGGTAAGCCTAAAGGAAAGCATACATGATGTACTTTCTATCCCAGAGTAAACATGGTGCCTCTATGTGTGACTGGGCCTATTGATATGAGCCATGCTCTGGGGGAGACAAAAAAAAACAATCTCTAAATGCACCTGAACCACAACTGCAGTCGACATCCCTCCCTCTAGTCCCTCTGCCCAACACGCTCAAAAATAAACATTCCGGTATGCAGGCCCCAAAACTGTAATGTAAATATTACCAACACATAAGAAACACACTTTTTAAACACAGCTACTAGTGGGCTGAGCCAATGCTCACTCGCATAAACATTTATACAGGCAAATGAGGTCAAACTGTCACACTCCTCAGAGGAAAACATTTGCTTAACGGAACACTTTATCAGAAATTTTCCGGCACAAAGATGTTGGTTAAGTACAGGGTCATTTGAGATATTTGGACTAACTAGGAGAGGTCTTGATGGGGTCACTATAACTCTCCTGCCTGTGTGGCCTGGTGCTGGAGACAGTCCTGGGAGTGATTCCATTGTTGTCTGTATGTGAGTCACAACCACCACCACAGGCAGAGACAGAGCCAGGGAGGTGACAACCAATACCCATGGGTCTCTGAACCATGAAATCTTTACCAATCCAACACCCAATCACAACCACAGTAGGGGAAACAAAGACCTGACACCAATCATCATTAGTTTCATCAAATGTCCCTCAAGCGTAATTAACACGCTCTGTCAGGTCTTGGCATGTTGGCAGTTGAAAGGTGCGGTTTGTCATCTTTGATGTGAGTGAATTCCTTATGCTTATCAAATAGATCATACCGTAACTGCTTGCAGGTGTCCGCCCCGCCCCAACCCCACAGCACAGGCAGATATTAGGATCCTAATGTTTCCCCAGGTAGAACATAAATCTAAGCATGACTTTGTTGTTAGTCAGGACAGTTTGCCAGGGCATACTTCTGTATAGTTACCTGTACTTCCGCTTCACACATTTTTCCCACGGTTTATTCTGTTAAACAGTAGAGGTGGCCTAGTTATTGACATTGTTGTACTGTACATTCACTGAACACTTTATTAGGAACACTATACTAATACTGGGTAGGGCCTCCCTTCGCTCTCAAAATAGCCTCAATTCTATGTGGCATTGATTCCACAAGATGTTGGAAACATTCCTTTGAGATTATGGTCCATGATGACATGATTGCATTGCGCAATTCCTACAGATTTTTCAGGTGCACTTTCAAGCTGTGAATCTCCCGTTCCATCACATCCCAAAGATGTTCTATTGGATTCAGATCCGGTGACTGGAAAGGTCACTGAAGAACACTGAACTTATTGTCATGTTCATGAAACCAGTTTGAGACGACTTTTGCTTTGAGACATGGTGCATTATCATGCTGGAAGTAGCCATTAGAAGATGGGTAAATTGTGGCCATGAAGGGATGCACATGGTCAGCAACAATACTCAAACAGGCTGTGGCATTCAAGTGATGATTGATTGGTATTAACGGGCCCAAAGTGTGCCAAGAAAACATTCCCCACACCATTACACCACCTCCAGAAGGTGTACAGGTGTTCCTAATAAAGTGTTCGGTGAGTGTATGTCTCACTGTGATCAACGAAGGAAGAGAGAATCACTATTGACCGTAATACTGACATAAAGTACTGTACAGACAGGTATGGGAGAGGGGGAGGGAGACAGACTGAAAAAGAGAGTGATTGACAGCAGAGAGTGGTCTGCCCCAGTTTTTCTAATCTGGGCTTTTCAGGTGTTATGGTGGTGGAGGGGGTGGGTGGACAGGCAGGCAGGTATCAGGTGTGCCTGCTCAGAGCCCTCCAGTTCCAGCCCAGTGCATTGGGGCCCTCCTACATGGTATATGCATCAGGGCTTTTGTCAGAGCCAGCTGCCTCTGCCCTCAGCACACAGCAGGTTCTACCTCCCCAGGGCTCCTCTCCTCTCTTTTCTCCTCTTTCCTTTCCTTCCCCCCCCCCTCTTAAGTCTTAGCCATTGTTCGAGGTAATTGTTTGTGGGGTTTTAGGCATGTTGGAAATCCCCCACCTACACTTAAGACAACCAGACACACATAGACAAAAAATACACGTGCATACGTACATGCACGCACACACACACACACACACACACACACACACACACACACACACAAATTATAGACCGGTAGAGCCAGGTAAATGGGGCAGGTTTCTCCAAGTTACCTACAGGAAGGTAGATGTCCCCTGAAAGACCTCTGCTGATTTTCATGGGTGGCCCAATCACAGACAGACAGAGAAGAGAGACAGAGTGTGTGTGAGAGAGAGAGAGAGAGAGAGAGTCACCTGCCACAGTGCCTCAACCCTCTCTCTACTGTTTCTGCTGATACATGTGCATCTGAATTTGCATGACTGCTCCTCTTCCAGTCAAGAGAACAAAGCGAGCACAGCCTCTGAATAAGAGGCAGATATGACATTTAGATTAAAAGCTCCTAAGAATCTCATTACCTCTGAGGATGAGACTGTAGCTCTATTAAAACGAATGAGAGGAGCACAGGGAAATTCTCAATGTGAAGGCTCCACTCGTTCCTATGAGGGAGTGAGCTGTGTACTGAATAGCTGTGTACTGCATCTCCATGAATCCCAATGAAACATGAGAAGGATATTTTTTGTTGAATTTTTTTTTTAAATATTTTTATTTCTTCTACTTTTAGACAGACATAAACAATAATGATAAACATGATTATTTCAGTGACATGAAATAAATGTAAAAGTGTATTTTACATGATATGATGGGAACATCAATTGAGTTGGTTCATAAATCTGGCCCCACACTATGGTGATAACACCACATATACTGTGCTGCGTGTGCTGCTCCCACCAACCATTTACACTCCCACTGACAGCCAGGCAAAAGAGCCTCTGAAAGCCTGGGAGGAGGTGACTGGAATATTAAGGAGGGAAGAAGGCAATACACACACACACACACACACACACACACACACACACACACACACACACACACACACACACACACACACACACAGACAGACAGACAGACAGACAGACACACACACACATACAGACAGACAGACACACACACAAACACAGACACAGACACAGACACACACACACCCTGACTGGTCTGTCTGTCTGATCCCAGAGTCTACACTGCCATCTGGGACAGGGAAGAGGGAGTGATGGGAGTGATGAAAACACACCACTGGACACATTGCTCTTTTTTCTCCTCAAGGCTGGAAAGATCTGAGTGTCTAAACCTCAAAGGCTACTTTATGAATTCCATGCTTGATCATGGATTCAATGCAGCTGGGTAAGCATTTCTGTCTGAAATGTTGCATTCACAGTACGGTGTATGGAAGGACACATAAGGCACTGTGCTGTGGACACAATGCTGACAAAAGCAAAAGACAGTCAGTCAAACAGCGGCCCTATGTATGACCAGAACACTAATAAAAGCACTTTTACTTCATTTATTTAGGCTACATAACAAATGAAAAAAAAATTGGACAAAAGAATGTTGAGAACTGATTTAGATGATTTCTCAATACCATGGAGTAACATTTACTTCCTACTACACCTACGGATTTGGAGTTTAAACAAGGATGAGGAAATGTGAGTCAACCTGAAATAAACACACAGTACCTTGGAATAACTCCTCCATCTAGGAGCTACCGCAGACTTCCTTCAATAAATGTATATATTTGTTTCTCCAAACCAACCATTCCCACAAAAACACTATCAGTCCACAGCATTACTCCCCCCTCCGGGGAACAAGCGCATACAGTAGCATACAGAAAAGCATCCTATCGGCTGTGTCTATAAATTGCTCCTGATGTTAACACATGAGGTCATAATTGACTATAATAATCCTATTGTATGCAGACATGATTCAGACATGTGTCCCTCCAAGGCAGACTAAATGTAAATATGAGTATGTTTCAAAGCCAAAACTGTATGGTTATACAAGAGCGTGTTCTGACATGATAACCTATTATGTAAGATGAAGTAATTGGGGGTGAACACCCAGTACATTAATTCAGCCTCTGGAGAAATAGGAATTAATGATATCACGTATTGCATAAATTAAACAAGCTATGTTGATCATACATTGCTATATCCTAACTCATAGTAAATCACGCTTGACATGTTCAGTAAAAAACAAAGCCAGCGTGAGTGACATGTATGTAGGCAGTAATTCGGTGATGAAGCATCTTACTGTAGGGGTACTGGTACTCTATTTACAGTACAGCTAGTGATGTGTGTTTTTCTGTACATGCTGTACCTGTACTGTACCTGTCTTGGTGGAGGGGAGAAGGAGACCTGCTAGTCAGCCACATACCTGTTATTGTTACTGGATACCTGTGTGTGTTTGCCAAGGTCAAACATGGCATGGACAATGAGTGCCTATCACCCCCCCCCCCCCCCCCCCCACACACACACACACACACACACACACACACACACACACACACACACACACACACACAAGCCCCCCCAGCCCCTCTCATCTTGAGAGTTTCGATGTAGACATCGTTACTCAGTAACACAGGGCTTTCTTCTGTGCCACCATACATTCATGAGAGGACGGAAGAAACATAAAGAAAAGAAAATTGGGAGATAAGTTGAGTTTGTTGTGCTGTCAGAGCTGTCACTACAGCATGCAACATCTGTTTATTTGTTTCAATTAGCAAATTTGCTAAGACACCACAACAAACTGATGAACAGATGAATTGTTGCCGTGCTGATGAAAGTGTAGATGAACGGCCTGACATGTCATACTAATTAATTCCCCAGGTGGGACATCCCTGTACAGAACGCACAAGTGAGACGAACGAAAACACTTAAAGAACACACATTTCAAGGTGATGCACAACAGTGTAGCAGCACCTGAATTGGGAAACACGCAGGGCAAACTTAACTTGGAATACACGTTTTCAGAATAATTCACTGTGCAGATACTTTGTCACAGCATGCTACTCTGCTTGGCGCCCGTGTCCAGCCCCTACCGTGTCCAGCCCCTACCGTGTCCAGCCCCTACCGTGTCCAGCCCCTACCAGCACTGGTACTCATGTTCCATCTCCATGCTGGTACAACTGTCATTTAGAACACAATACCGGCTGCTGCACACGTCTGGAACATGGAACATAGAAGAGGGACACAGACAGGCCCTGAGGGCGTGGCCCACCTTTCAATTTCCTCTGTGCACTGCTCACTCATCATTTCTGTCAATTTCTCATAATTGTCTCTCTCTAGTTATGCATGCGCGTGTGTGTATGTGTGTGTGTGTGTGTGTGTATGTGTGTGTGTGTGTGTGTGTATGTGTGTGCCTCTTTCCTCTCTCTCATTAACCTGTCCTGTGTGTTTGTTTTAACCTAACAGCCTATGATCTCACCTCTGGGTAACGTGGGGCATCCTGTGTTGTTCATGCCCTCTATTGACGGAGGGGCGGGCACTTGGTCTCAACATTATCTGATGTGCCACAAGACAAAGGTGGGGAGAAACTGTTTTGCTTTTCTGGCCCCTTTGAAGGAGGTTGTGTTATTCAAGTCAGTAAACGTTTGGAAGGGAGGTGCTTTGTTTTCCAGCCGCGATCTGACAGGTCACTCATTAGTGAGGTTGTGCCATAATAGCAGGGTTCAAGTACTCAGTAAGACCATGCAATCAGGGGGCTACACAGTTAATAGTACAGATTGTAATGGTTAGAAAAAAAATCTGTGTTTTGTCACTATACAGTGAGATGTTTTTGTGAAATGCTTATCAAACACTTACACTACAGCATAAACCTTGATACCTCAGATGATCTCTGTGTGTCAGGTGCAGTTTATCATCTCTCTGTTATCTCTCTCTCTCTCTCAACATATGGCCGCCGTTTCTATGGTCACCAGTAGTTCCTGGAGACTGGGTTGCCATGGAGACAGCTGTGGCTTAATGAGATTCCCCAGCAGGGTGCGAGGTGGGTAACGAGAGCATTCCATCAGGCCTCTAGTGACAGCGCGTGGCCATTAGAGCAGTGTGTGTGTGTGTGTGTGTGTGTGTTTGCGCTTCAGTTTCCCCTGGTGTGAGTGCACCCATATAACAGGGTTAAAGCACCCACCTGGCATCTCTCTGCCTTTCTCAGTCACACTCTTTCACTTGACTCACTCCCATTTCAAACAGCTGCACCCACCTGACTCTCTCCCTCGCTCTCCCTCTCCTCTCATTCACTTCCATTCTCCTCTCTCGCTCTCACAGCAGCCCCACATGACCGGTGCGTGAGCGCCGACGTGCGACCATTCTTTTTGCATATCCCTGTTCATGCCGATCAGGACAGAGTGAGCCAAAATGGCAAAATGGCAGATGAATAATATAAAACCCACCTGGATATTAAAACTACCCTCTAGCCCCCCAATACAATTCTAGAACATACCTGCGGTTTACTGTTTTTTTTTGGCTTTCAATTATTCTATGTCTCTAATGTCTGAAATAATGGTGAATAACTCCAAATCTAAGGATAAATGTCAATTACGAGTTCATTTCCTTTTAAAAGATGAGAGGATAAACTTTATTTCCATATTAGAATCCCCTTCACAAATTGTCATGAATCCTACCACACTATCAGATGGTATGGCTATCAATGGGACAGCAATACAACTCATTAATACTAAAAGAAAAGAAGGAAATAAACCTGGCAGTCTAGTCATTTACTGATAGCAATCGATTTGCCAGTTAATATAAAACTAATTTGGCAAAAGGTATTATCTACAGATGAAACATTAGCTAGCTAGCCAGCTACAGTATGGCTCTCACCTAAATTACCTGCCAAGACTCACATCCCTGGATAACACACCACTCTGGATTATAATATGAAAAATGACTGGACACAAACCGATCACCAAAGGTACAGTAATCTTGTCATGGTTTTCACCTGCATTTTGCTTTAGTTTGCTAACGTACAGTTTAGTTTTTAGTCACTTTTGCATGGTTATTTCTGCAGCCAGATAGCTAGCGCTATTAGCTAGTTGCCTTTAGTTTGAGTAGTGACACATTTTAGCGTTTTCGCTATTTCTGAGGCATACAACGACCATTTAAATTGCAAGGTTGACTTTTCCCTGTTGCTTATCTGTTACTTTTGTTTTGAACACTTTGAGATGTCTCAAAAAGGGAAAGATAGGCACGAAAGCCCCGGCAACAGCCGAAATAAACACATAGAAGAATCTGAGCAAATCTGAACTTTGGCGCAGTGTCATTACATAAAAAAAAAAAAAAACTATGTTTTTTCCCTCTCAAATGTTAAAATAGAAAGCCATATGTTTTTGTTGAAGTGATTTGACCTTCCATGGTGTAAGTATTGTATGCTTAAATGACTTTGTTGTACAGTATGAGTGAAAGTGATGGCCGTCCGCAGGGCCACTATGGGGTCTAGAGGGTTAACTAAAAAGTTCATTTCATCCCAAGGAATGACCAAATTGCCATTTCTCTATCAGAATCTCTATCAGTTACTAAGTAACTAACCCCTACCCTCCAACTGTACTCACTCCTTAGTGATGAGTCCCCGGCGGCCTGTGGGTGTGGCCAGCTGGTATTCCAGGCCGTGTGTGTCCAAGATGTGTCTCGCTGCCGGGCTCAGGCGCAACCTGGAGGGAGGGAGGGAGGGGGGGAAAGGGAGGGAGGGAGGGGGGGAAAGAGAGAGAGGGAGAGGGAGTGAGAGATAGAGAGGGAGAGGGAGAGAGAGAGAGAGAGAGAGAGAGAGGAAGAGAGAGAGAGAGAGGAAGAGAGAGAGAGAGAGAGAGAGAGAGAGAGAGAGAGAGAGAGAGGGGGGGGGGGGGGGGGGGGAGAGGGAGTGAGAGAGAGAGAGAGGGAGGCTGTATGAGAGGCTCATTTAGGCCATTGGATGCTGCTGGCTGTTCTAGGCAGTTCAGAACATGCACCACCACTCATCTCAAAGCTTTTGAAACGGTGACACAGAAGTGTCTCGCGGCACAAGTACTACGTCAGTACGGCATTTGAATAGAAGAGTGATTATTAAGAGTGAAGGACTGTTTTAATGTGTCTGCCTTTGGGCAACAACACTCACTTCAAAATCCTGAACCCTTGCCCCGACACTGCTTTTTCTTTTCCAGTTTAGACCAAATCTAATATAAAGACAGCGGTCCAGGTTAAAATCAAAGTACAGTAGAGTGCCTTTTTAGTGCCAATTTCCTGTCTGTTTAAATACAATCACGTTCTTTCACGAATCCATTGAATCTTTCACCCTGATTCATCTGAGCTAGCTTTGGAGAAAAATGGGAACACGCGGGGACACTGGAAATACAGATTCAGCACAATTTGTGTTTGCGAATCAAATAGAGCCCTGCTTCCAAGTTGTTTTGCACAAGCTCCTCTGCTTTCCGGGGGAGTATTTATTGTGTAAATAGGGCTGGAGAGGATCTTTTGACATGTGGATTGTGGACAGTTTGACAAACTGTCTTACTCAGCATGTTACGTGTTGGTGATACTAGTGCCGAAGCAAAACAGAGACCGCACACATGGGAAAGTGGTCACATGGTCATACCGGTGTGTAATGTGAACTTAATCTCAAGTCGATGAGCGTGCCCTCGACATCCTGGCTCCTCTCAAGGTTTCTTACCACATAGGGTGCGTTTTTCCTTCCCACCGTTACATCTTGCTTGCTCTTATTGGGTTTCTAGGTCCAGGGTTGCTGTTAATCATTTCAAAAGCGCTAGGCCTATCCAAACAACTTGATTAACTGAGGAGGAGGAGGAGGAGAAAGGAGGAGGGGGGGAGAGGAGATAGCTGAGAGAGGAAGGGAGGACTCACGGGCCTAAGGTGGCTGCTATGGGGGTTGGTGGTGGTGGTGGTGGTGGTGGGGCAGCAGTGGCCATGGCAGGAGGAGGAGGAGCCGGGCTGGGCGGCGCTGCGGCTGCCTCCGGGGGAGGGATCTCCACCTTCTTCCAGTCCTCCCCTTCCTCCACCATGAGGGCGATGAGAGTGCCCAGCGGCACGCTGCGGCTGCCCTCCTCCATCTGCACACACAGACACAAGAGAGAAGGAACATGAAGGAAAGGTGCATTATTCATCTTTTTCAATCAAACCCACTCGCTCTCTTAATTCCTTGACCAATAGGGCAGGAGAGAGGTGGAAAAGTAGGAGAATGATACAGAACGAGAGAGATTATCATAAACCAAAGAGAAAAGCCAGGGAGTTGGAGAAAGAGAGAGAGAGAGAGAGAGAGAGAGAGAAAGTGAGAGAACGTAAGCAAGTAGAGTGAGGGGGGGGGGGGGGTAGAATGAGCTGCAGTGGGTACTCCCGACACACTCTTCATTAAGGGCAACCACAGGGCAACCATCTTAGACCTTTCAAACCAGGGACCCTCCTGCCTCTCCAATTCAGTTCACTTTCTCCCTCTCCTCTACTGACAACAACTTACAAAACACCAACAAACAAGCTCTTATAGAGGAAGGAATGGATGGCTGACTGTTTCACCTCCTCCGCCACCCCCCCTCGTGAATCAATTCCCTCTCTCTCTCTGATTGTTGCGGCGCGTCAAAAGGCTCCTCGGGTTTGTCACCACCCACTCGTGGCTGGCTGTTTCTCCTCTGTCAATATTGATTAGTTCTAAATGAGAGGCCAGGCACAATGGATGGGGCAGGACCGCGAAAGGTACCCGTTATTGAGCTGTCATTCATATTAAAAGGCATAGGTCATGCAGAGGAAAAGTAGGAAAATAACAACAAAAATAAACATATCCTTGCCAAGGAAAAGCCGTCTCTCTCAGTCATTCCGACACTACAATTGATCTGGCCATTGCTTTTTCATTCGATCACAACACAAGCCCAGTAATAGGCTATTATGTCAGACAGTATGAAAGCACAATATCAGGGCAGTTAGAATGCTAAGCTACATAGAACAGGTGAACCCCCCTCCCCCACCCTCCCACCCTCCCCCCTCCCCGTCGCTAATAGCAGCGCTCCAATAAACCCATCGGCTCCACCTAACCAGAAAGAACAGCAGAATATCAACACCTGCGCTCACAGGCAGACAAAGCATCCACCCAATCTAGCCTGTTTCAGTTCAGTTCGCTGTGATCACTGATGCATGACACTACCAACATAGAGTCAAGCCCTGTTTGCCATGTTTGTTGTTTGACTATTGTACCTTCCTCTCCATATGCTGGGGCTGCAGGTCGACCTGTGCATATGTGTGTGTGTGCGTGTATGTGTATACGCCTGTGTGTGTAGAGTGTAACACTCCTTTCCCTGTGTTTAGCATCTCCATGTCACCGCTCTTGTGTCCTGCCCAGTGGGAGGTGATGGATGAGAGCTGGGCCACAGGGAAATCAGCTCC
>NC_139657.1:15051683-15546683 GCF_951799395.1 Argentina silus | reverse complement strand
GAAAGGTGCAAACACACCCTGCTCTTTCCATCTCAAAATCTGACGATTTCAAAACTCTTCACACCCAATCCCCAACCTCCTCCACTTCCTGATAACAATGCACACCTGGGACTTCACTGAACTACACACAATGAATCCCTCTCTACATCGAAGAGAGCGGGAGGAGGGATGTTTTATTCGGAAACTCTAAACATATACAGTATTGATCCACTGGGAGAGGAGGAGGGATGGAGGCAATATTTGTGATTGAATCTCACACATTCTGCTACTTGTTACCGGGCAGACTAGTGACTACCAGTCCAATTAGGGGCCAGAGAAGAGTTATTAGCCAGCGCTCTCATTGCATTTGATTTTTGATTTTCTTCATGTGTGAAATTAAGACTGAGAGAGAGAACGGGTTCCTGAGGGATCTATCCTTAAAAAACATCAACTAAATAATACAAAACACCTCATTTATAAGCTTAACCCATTCATATAGTACCATTCACCATCCTCCACATGAACCTGCTCTCCCCCAGTCTCTAAAGACAGAGGGCTCAGCATTCAGCCTTCGTCCATGCTGTGTGTTTACAAAAGGACATTAATAGATAATTGCTGTGTGGTGGTGTGGATTAGACCCAATAATACTATAGATGATTTGCACACAATTAAGGGGAATTAAAGCCCCATTAGTCAGTCAGCTATCACAGGGGTGTATCAGCTCATGGCCAATTACATCACTGACACACAATACCCAGAATGGTGGTTAAAATAGACCCAAATATGTTCCCAACGCAATTGAGCCGCAGATGGTACAGTGTGGCATATGTGGCATTCTGTGGACGCACACACGCACACGGATTGGTGTGGGTAGAGGGTGCTATGTTAGAAAATGGAAACTCTACGGTCACTTTATGTCCAATAACAAGGAAGCAGATAACCAACTCTTTCAATCGCACAGCTGACCACAGGTTTCCTACTGTCCACACTGTCCCCCGGTGATTTAAAACAGGTCTAAACATACCTTGCCTAAATGTGGCTAACAAACACCAAATGAAAACAACAAAAAACAGTACACTGAAAGTGAACCTAAAATAATCATTGGGAAAGTACCTCTGATGCAGTTGGTGCAGTGCTACCGTGTTTTTTGTGTGTGTGTGTACAGAATAGGCAGACCGTTTTAATAAGCCTGTTCTAAAACATCAACTGTAGGCCTGTTGAACTAAGCCTGCATCTAGTTTCTCTCTGAATCTCCCTGCAGGCCTATTTGTATCTAGAAACGCATGGTGAGGATGTCGGGCCCCTTGAGTTAGAGCGGAATGGAGAAGCAGAAGGTTATGTGGAAGTTAGTCAGCCATGCAGCTCCCTCCCGAGGGGAGAGTGGCTCTTCCTTTTCAATAAGAGTAGAGAGAGACAGAGAGAGAGACAGAGAGAGAGAGAGAGAGAGAGAGACAGAGACAGAGAGACAGAGAGTGAAGTAATGAACAAGAAAGAAAGGGATATAGATCTAATTTGTTTGAGAACCGGTACAAGGCCTGTCTCGCATCATCAGAGCGAGACGTGGTACTAAGAGGATTCCAGCCACTTCCAATTGCTTAGCAGCAGCTCTGTGTTCTAGCTGTCCCCGGAGCACTGCATTGAGAAGACATCTAAAAGGAACACTGTGAATCCGGATGGAATGAAACACTAGAATGCTCAAATGAAATCTTTTAGTTTTTTAGCCCAACATTCATCTGATCTGTCACACTGAGAGTGAAGGAAAAAAGAATTGCCTCCATGCATTAGAAGGCATACGCGTTAGTCTTTTCCCCAGTGTCTGAGGGTGGGCCTTTCGCTCCACCAGCAGGAGAAGAAAGTGATTGAAACCAATCATTAGGATTGGCTGAATCCATCCTCTCACATGACAGTGTATGGATGAGCAAGTGTGTGATGATGGGACAAACGAAGTGATACACGGGAAGCACTCTTGACCATGTCAGACATCATCCATCCATCCATCCATCCATCCATCCATCCGCCCGCCCGCCATCCTTTCCCTTTGCTAGTTATCTCAACAGCTAAACATCTTCATATGTCCTCCCTCTGTCCAACATGTCAATCTATCTTTTTCCCTTATTCTCCATTCCAGCATCTCACCAATCATTCATCTTTTCATCAAGGATGGGGAGCTGTGTGTGTGTGTGTGTGTGTGTGTGTGTGATTGCACCCGGGCCTTATTTTCAGATTGGAGCTCTAGGTCAGAGTCAGAGTAGAGTGTGGGGTGGGGGGGGTGCGGTAAAATAGGATAATCTGTGTGTTGATGATTTAGCCAGCTAGCTAACCCACCCCCCACTCTGAGTAAGAGCTGCCTCCTGGCCCCTAGCTACTGGAAGGCCGTGAGGAGGCCACAGCTACTGCTGACCCTCATAAATAACCCCAGTGGAGTATCGGAGGGCAGGCTGCCTGTCTCCCTGGGCCCTATACCCACAGGCAGGCCATTACACTGGCTCCTAAATTAGAAACCTAGTGGGTGTTTTACAGAGAACCACTACCGCACTGTGGGCTGTGACCTACAGAGAGCAAAAACCATACTGCCCCTGCCACACACAGGCAGGAAACACATCTCTCTTACTCATACTACCCCTCTCTCTCTCTCTCACACTCTCTCTCTCCCTCAGACACTCTGTAAAGCTGACTCTCTCCAGACATGCTCTCTCTATATGCGCACGTGCACACGCGCACTCACTCACGCACTCACACTCACACACACACACACACACACAGCTTCTAAAATCCCCACAGTGGTGTTGGTCTGGGTACAGGGGGCTTATCTAATTGAGTCCATCTTTCTTTGCCAGCTACAGCTCCTAAGCCCCTACCACCCAGCTCCTGGGTGGTTGCCATGGAAACTACCTCATCCCCATGGCAGCTGAAACATGGATGGGAAGAAGGGAGAAAGGAAGCAGGAGAGAAAGGGAAAGAAAAAAAAAAACTGAAAGAGAGAGCACAAGAGAGAAAGAGAGTGAGAGGGAGAAAGAAAGAATGTATGAGCAGTGACCGACATGATAGGGGCATCTAGCCTCAGGCCTGTCTGTGTGTTGGGTTCTGATCACTTCCTCAACCTCCACTTCCTGATGTCTTCTTCCATTGTCCTTTGGTCTTTGGAAGGCTGTGTGACTGACAGACTTGGCTCACTGCTTCCTTATTCTCGTATATGAAGTGACAATATGTTTCCATGTTATTACGTGTTAGTGCCTGCGTGTTTCTGTGCGTGAGTGCGTGTGTGCGTGCATGTATGTGTGTGTGTGTGTGTGGTTTATGCACACGTGTAGCTATCCAAGTGTGTACAATGTGTATCTGGTAGAGTACATCAATACGTATCCCGTCTTTATTTAGGGTACACTCACAGAAGCACCACCTGAACCGCGGCTCCAATGTGCCCTCACCAGAACATGAGCATGTCCGCCATCCCAGTTTACACGCCTAATTGCCACTAGGACGCCATTTGCACGTGGCACTCACTGCTCGCTTAAGTGACAGCCGAACGGTGGAGGGGACCAGCTGTGACACAAAGCAGTGTGTGTATGTCTGTGTGTGTGTGTGTGTGTGTGTGTGTGTGTGTGTGTGCGTGTGTTTAACGCCTGCTTACATGCATCAGCTCACTCTCTCCACCAGGTAGTTGGGCCAATTTGTCATACCGCGGTATTCATTATCATAGACCTTCACTTTAACATACTGTACAGTCGCCCATCAGGGTTACCATTTAACAAATACATGTTTTTCATTCTGGTAATGAAGAGGATGGAGTGCAGGGGAAAGTCCCTTTCTGCACAGTGTTATTCATCAGCATTCACTTGGAAATAATGGGAAGGCTTCTGCCCCCATATTCTAGTCTTAGCCAGATCGATCTGACAGAGGATAAGCGGCTTTCATCCCTCTGTTCTGAGAGACAAACATGTGGCAGAGCGCTGATGAAAGACGAATGATCTGTCCGTCTCTGGCAGGCTATGAAATAATTTAATCATCAAAGAGAGAGGAAGGAGGGAAAGAGAGAGAGTTAGAGAGAGAGAGAGAGAGAGAACACATCTTATCAGTGCTGTCCTTCCACTCTATAGTGAAACCAGGCTTAACGAATAGAGTTAATTACTGCCTACTGTAGTCTAATAAATGGCAACTGACAGAGGGAAATTAATTAACTCTCTTTTCATCACCGAAAAGTGCTTTTCTTCAGCTGGAAGCACATACAGCCATCTACCACTGGTCCCTGAATACTGTAAACCGATAGATAACTTTGTGTGTCTGTGTGTGAGTGTGTACTCACCAAGATCTTCGCCAGGACACCATCTTCGTTGGACTCCAAGGTAACCACAGCCTTGTCCGTCTCAATCTCACAGAGGGCGTCGCCGGCTGCCACCGCCTCACCTGCAGAAGCCAATCAATACACAGCTCACATTTAGAATCTGTAATAATATAACTGTGGTATTTTCAGTAATAACAACACTATAACGTCATTACGTATGACAATCCTACATTATACACTCTAATGAATAACAAATGATCAGGACAAAACTGAATTAAAGTTGTAGACTAGGGCAAAGGAAACCAAAGACAGGGCTAATGTACTGTAGCTAGCATAGGTGAGAACAGTAGGGTAGAATGTCCCTTTCTAGTGCAGACAAATCATCCTAAAATTCTGAACAGCATCTATGGTCAGAAAAAACCTGTGTTTGATATGATCAAAGCCCCACACCCCATTACTTTACGCTAAGAAAACAAGACTGTTTTCATCCACACCATGGATGAAACTAGTCTGCTTTCACAGTGAAAGCACAACATCAGTAGGAAAAAGAAAAAAATCGTACAAAAAAAAGGGAAAAAAAAGGAATCAGTTGCGGAAAATATCAAAGGAACGGGCCAATCCATTTTTTACGGGAAACACAGTACGTATCGAGATATAGGAGAGCCTGAATTCTTTGATAGGAGGTTACATCTTCCCCTATCCTTAGATTCCCAACGTCCCATCGCGAGGGAGGCTTCGATTACATTAACATCTGCTTAGCAATGAAAAAGAAGGCGCAATTAGGTTCCTCTCCACCCAGCTCATCCGTGCATATGTAGGCTATGGCTCTGTACACAAATACATTACACCTACACAGACAGAGAGATACACTGACAAAAAGTAGAGGAGATGGATTTTTTTTTTTTTTTTTAAAGGGCTATGTAGTAATAATATACATGCTGTGGACAAAAAGAGTGAACAGCAAACCTCACAGGGGAGGTGAAGGATGCTCACCCTTTCCTGTGAATGGAAATTAACCTAATAGTATCTGCCCATCTCTCCACATTTCCCTATGGGCTGACGGGTCAAGGAATCAAATCCACATCAAATGAAGGAACACGACTGGACGAGGAAAGGAACGATTGTAATAGCCCTGTGTGTGATTAAAAAGGAGGAGGGGGCAGATGAGGTAAGGAAGGGAGGTCAGGGTCAGTGACCTGGTCTCTATTTCAAGCAGGGGAACATGGATGGGAAGGGTCATTCTGGGTCATTTTAAAACATCACATCATCAAGGACAACAGGACAGTAACACATAGAGAGAGCAGCAGGCTACACTTCCATACTCTGAAACCTCATCCTCAAAGAGTCAAAAGCTCAAATCAACCTTGTTTAGGACAGAGCGGGAGGGAGGGAAGAGAGGGTGGGGGTAGTGGTTGTGGTAGTGGGGGGGGTGGTATCGACCTCAAAAGCCCCTGAGAGCCTGGAGCAGCGAGGACTAGATTGGATTTGTGTGTGTGCTTCAGCACCATATGACCCAAGGGGGTTACACATAATGTGCAATATTAAAGTTTAAACAGTCAACCTCCAGCAGCCCTTTCACCTCTGCTCCACTGGAACAACCTACATTGTGGCTACATTGTGATACAATGGACACTTAACCTAGCTGGAGTGATACTGTCCGGGAAATAGCAGGATAGCCAATGAGTGACTAAGAGAGAAAGCACTAAGCTTGTAATAACCATTTTTTCACTGGTACTGACAGATGGCCCTTGGTCATAGGTGGAGTCATAATTCTTAGAGCTGAAAAATAGATAGGTTCATCCACTTGGAAACACACACACACACACAAACACACAATTGTGGTGCTCTGTATGGTTGTTCCAGCTGGAAACATCACTGACAATAATGTTTTACTTCCACAAGCCTATATTGTATTCAAACGAAAACCCATGATTCTTTTTATACCTCATCTGACAAATCACATGATGAATCAACTTGAAACCCCCCAAAAGGCATACATATATTTTCCAGAAACAAAGAACTAGGCCTATTTATCATACAAAAAAGCTGATATGTGCATCTAATACATTCAGTGAAAATATACACTCATCGAACACTTTATTAGGAACACTATACTAACACTAACACTATACTAATACTGGGTAGGCCTCCCTTTGCTCTCAAAACAGCCTCAATTCTTCATGGCATTGATTCCATAAGATGTTGGAAACATTCCTTTGAGATTCTGGTCCATGATGACATGATTGCATCACGCAATTCCTGCAGATTTTTGAGGTGCACTTTCAAGCTGTGAATCTCCTCTTCTACCACATCTCAAAGGTGTTCTATTGGATTCAGATCCGGTGACTGGGAAGGCCACTGAAGAACACTGAACTCATTGTCATGCTCATGAAACCAGTTTCAGACGACTTTTGCTTCGTGACATGGTGCATTATGTTATGGAAAATACATTGATAGAACTGTTTTCAGTTATACACTTTCATATGACTGATACAACTTGTGTAAATACTGTGATTACATTTTCTCATGCTACACCTCTAAAGTTCGATAGCCATTGTTCTGAGAAGCACTGTATAATTTACCATATGAACAGCGGTGGTTTCGGAGGGAGTGGTGAGGGAGAGCAGTAATGGGGGGACAGACGTATCTTGCCGATAGGTGTGAAATGTTGAATGCCGATTGATCAGTAAGAAAGCGCCGATTGATCAGTAAGAAAGTCTCCCCATTGTTCATTCTCTCCCGCCCTCTCTCACGTAAACACAAACCTGTCAGCCGATAGCCTTGGCGGCACCTGCCATTATGTTTAAACTGTATAAAAGACAACCCAGATAATCGCCTCTTCAGACTTGTGCTGAACAGACCCCCGGATCTATGCTGGGCTGCTGTTACGCTCTTGTCTGCAAGCAATAAACACCGGACTCAGATATTGTGGCTACTCAGGACTTGTTTCTTGATTCTTACCTCTGAGGAGCTGAAGTACAGAGTGGTAAATCCTAGACTTCCACCACAATTATCATGCTGGAAGTAGCCATTAGAAGATGGGTAAATTGTGGCCATGAAGGGATGCACATGGTCAGCAACAATACTCAAAGGCTGTGGCATTCAAGCAATGATTGATTGGTATTAACAGGCCCAAAGTGTGCCAAGAAAACATTTCCCACACCATTACACCACCTCCACCATGAGAAGGTGTACAGTTGTTCCTAATAAAGTGCTCAGTGAGTGTACATTCACCACATAAACTCCACCCTCTAGTGGAAGAACCACATGGCAACACAGAGGAGAAAACCAGCCAATGAGAGCCTTTGCCTCTGAAGAATGGGTGTGAGGAGGATGTGGTGGCTGGGGGTGGGGTGGACAGCGTTGCTACCCAGTGATGAATAGATAACAGACATGTTTCTTTGGACCAATTAGCCGTCCACAGCCCTCAGGTGTTCTCCCCCACCGGGCTGGGGGTCCGCACTTCAGAAGGATGTGAAGTCGCAGGGTCAAGATTTAGAGCTCTGGCCCCTCCATCACCCCGTGGCGGGGAGACGCAGCCCTGCTTTTCTCCTTAATGAAGCGATGAAGGGTGTGACAGCAGAAGGCTGGCTAATCTGATCAACACCAAAAAGGGTTTAATTGACTGTGATTTTGTATTATTGAGTCATTATTCACATTTCAACTGGATATGAGTGTTCAGGGCGATACGCTAATCTTATATGGCGATATAGGCCATAAATGTATCAGAGATGTAAAATTCATCCCATCTATTTATTTGGTATTTTGTAGTCATTATTATACTATAATACAGACAATGTGGGATAGAGAAGCGTGTTGACTAAAGAAGTCTTGCAGTCTGGATCTCTCATTCTTACCTTCCTTCTTCAGCCATTTGACAATGTTGCCCTCCTCCATGGTGGGGGAGAGCGCGGGCATCTGTACTTTGAGAGTGGTGGCCCCTGGAGGAGAGACAGAGCATAACAACCAGAACAGTTACACCACAGGCTTCAAGAAGTGCAACCCTCTTCCAACAAAAACTGAGAGAAATCATTAAGCCATTATAATACCCTAAAAAAGCCGTCTTAATCATCCCATTCTGAATGAATGTCAGTGGACCTGTTTGTATTGTATGAAAAAGAAACCCACAAAAAGGCTTCAGAGAATTCAGTGAGTCTCAGGAGAAATGCATGTATCGATGGCGTGTTGGATGTTAGAATATGAGGGCCATGGAATGATGAAGATCGAGAATTTGTCAGTGTAATCAGTTTGCAACATTAACGAGAAAAGCCACTTCGTCAAATGAACCTTAACTAGCCTATATCTTGGCCAGTTTCCTGTTTTGGTCGGGTAATTTTTCAGGCTCAAAATGACTTTGGGTCAGAGGTGACAGCAGAGGGTTTGTGTGCAAAAAAAGGCCCCAAGATTCACAGATCGCATTATCATCATGTTGGGGGGACGGACGGACGACAACGACACAACTTCACAGGCACGTTTTGGTGAGCCTTTCCATGTTTTCACCCTTATTTCAACTGGCAATGCCCTGAGGAGAGGAGGTAAGGTTCTGTGTGCACCTTTTTACTCATTTATTTACATCAGGCAATCTCAGGACAGCACACCTGACTTACATCCCATAGTCCTTAGTGGGTCACGCCTCTGCCTCACCAGTGACCTATGGTATATTAAGAGTCTGAAGAGCCATATTTTAAATCACTGAGAAAACATAAGCACAAAGAGTAGCCACTAGCACATATTGTATTGTTGTAAGTCTCTTTGGATAAAGGCGTCTGCTAAATGCCATGAATGTAAATGTAAATGTAGCACACAACATGTATTCCCTTCTGTAGGCTATAGCCTGGGTCTGCCCCCTTCATCAGTAATACAATGAAATGTATGACTTCGACACGTTTTTGTGTTCCTAGACGAATTGTCATGATCGGGGTGAAATCCCTAGAACTTAGGCTAAGACCGGGACGTAGGTACTCGCATACTAGAGTGAGCAGTTCAAAGATGCGCCGTTAAGTGGCTGTTCTGTTCTCCCGACTCGGTTTGGTCATGTCTGAAATTGTGGTCGTCGCTCGTGTAGTGTGAGAGGGTCTAATCTTGGAGAGTGACAGGAAGAGACAAAGATAAGTATTATACAGTATGCCTCATATCCCTTTCTGACCACACTGACTGATATCATAGTAGATACAAAAAAATGCATGCGTTTCAAAACAGACTTGCTTTGTTTATTTAATTTGTGATATGATGGTGCCCTCTGCTGTTTTTTTATTGAAATAGCTCATTTCTTTAGGGAGGGATAGGCATCAATGCATAATAGGGAGGACATCCCTTACTGAAGTGCAGGCTTTTGATCCTTTCTCGATTAAACCCAGCCATGTACTAAACTGCCTGACCGGTCTGACCTAACTTTACTTTAATCTTACAATGTTACAATTGAAAATAAGGTCAGCTATGCCATAGCTAATCCATAACATGATATGGCTATATGTTTAATTATTAGGTATACCTACTGTGTGGACTTTTACTCAATGTCAATAATACGTCCCAGATCAACTAAATAGCATAAGATCAACTCGACATAAGATAGCTTGCATGACGAAATTACTCTTAGCCAGCTAGCTTCCTGGCTGTACAGCAACCTTGACAGCTGTCAGATAGCTGTCACACGAAACACAAACAGGCAGCAAAAGGAAAGGTGGCAGCACAGGATGTCACTGTGATGATGGTCGTAACTGGACATATTCAACGACGGTAACTAGACTAGCGATGACTGTTGTGTTGTGATTGGCATCTCAAGGATAGAGGTTAGGTAGCTCTCTAGCTAGCATCACTGCAGTGCTGTCACTTGTACCCACGCCCGGCAGGAGCCACGTTATGTAGCGTCAACACTTACCAAAGAAAGATGGGGATTGAAAGAAGTGCCTGACATGATCCTGCCACGAATGTGAAACCCATGAACATTTTGTAAACGTTGTCAATCTCAGGCCGAATAGAATCCCTTGACGACCCAGCCGCAAGGAGGCCGCCATGTTTTCGTCCTCCGTTGGTGAGAAGTGTCCAAGCATATGCCTGTCGTACATGATAAGGGCATATACATGAATTCCACATACGCAATTGTATAAACCAGTTGATTTTAAACAATGAACACTAAATAATAGACAGATACATTAATTAAGAGTGATGCATTTTTGTTAAATAGCTCTTCTCAAAATATTCAGGCTGACGGAGGCCATGCTTGGGTCCTTAGAGGTCCTTCTTTGTAGTCTTCTTCTATCACACTGATTATATGCCAACTTTTGCTCATTGTCGCCGCCTGCTGAATGAAATGTCTGAGTGAATTCTGGCAAACAAAAATTCGGCCTTGGTCCTCATAGCTGACAGGTACAGTATATCACCAAATGATATAATAATATTGTGTCTGTACTAGGCCTATAACTTTAACAATTGTGAGTACAGCACCACTTTTTTGTATTTTTCAATTTTCCTATCAATTTGCAACTGTCATATCACAATCACATATAATAAAAGTGATTCTCAGCAGGTCCATTATAAAGACTAGATTGACAGCAGGTGTATCAAGAAAGGGTAGCCACAAGAAACAACAAACCTTACCATTTGGTTCAGAAGACTTATCCTATCCAATCATTCATTAATAATCAAAGTAGGCCTATATGTAACATTTACTACAGCTGCAGATTTACAGCAAAAGTATGTAGAGACACTTTTTGCAATGGAATGACATTCATTCATATGATCAATAGATTTCATTTCCTCAAGTGAGTGTGAACCACTGACAGGTTTGAACAAGGAAGGGATTGATTTTGGTAACATTTGCTTGGAGGTAAAACTTTCAGGGAAAAGCCCTGCAATGGTATGTGGTTATAAGCAGGAACTAAGTCTTATATACCGGAATCATTTAAACACAATTTCCTCATTCTATTCTCTAAGAATATGTGTTGATGACATAACTTATCACCAGTTATATTTGTGGATGGAGGACTCCCCTGCTGATGGTACTGTAAAATGATGCATTTATCTTCCCATTCCTGTTTACGTCTTCAACTAACTTACCTCTTACTTTTTTTTCCTGGTCCTTTATCGGATACATGTACAGTATGCATAGGCTACAGAGAAATGAGTGGCATAGGATGAGTTACTTGTTCCTGTCGCAAACACAAACGTTTTACTAGACTGGTGGAGAGGGGAAACATTTTATTTGCACACACAGTGCCCCTTTTCAGATACATTTATGAAGTCTTTCTTATTTCAACTGGGTGTTTATAGGATTAGGAAACATTTACAGTATCAAGAACCCAAAATTACACATTTGCTGCACCATTAGTCTGTTTGACTCACGGCTTGGACCGGATGCCTCAGAGGCAGAGGTCCCATTGAGAGTTGGTGGATGGGCCTGATAAGCTGTGATTTATCTGCTGTGAGAACACAATACCTCCAGTGAGCTGGGATGGGGACACAGACACAGAGCCTGATGGGCTGTCTTTCTTTATGCCCATGGTTATCTTCCATCACTTCCCTGTTCTTCCCCCAGCATATATCTGATTGCATTAATGTCCGCTCTTTTAAATAATAAAATATCTCCTGCATGGCTCATTCAAATTTGGACATAATCTTTCCAATGTGGCAACAGATATGAGGTGTCTGAGGACAGTGATTGCATGTGTTATATACATACTGTTCTACTGCAAGAGGCAGCTATTGTTCAGTGCCTGTTGTATCTCAAATGAAGAGTAATGTGGGGTTGGGGAAATAAAATTGGTGTTTTGAAAATAAATTGTTGCTCTGTTGTCACCTATCATTAACCAACCTCTACAGCCTGATGTTCCTTGTGACTTGCACATATGCTGGACAATACGCTCTGTGAAGTGGAGGCAGACAATTGAGTCAGTTCTTCGTCTGGGTCATACTGTGTTTTTCTGGTGATTTGAAACAAGACACTTCCAGACTGAGACATTGAGATGTCATACAACTAAAGTATCTACAAAAAGATGATAGCAGAACAACCATGCATTGTGATATCATGCCAGCTTTAGTGCCAGTAAAGTACTGTCTGTGTGTGTGTGTGTGTGTGTGTGTGTGTGTGTGTGTGTGTGTGTGTGTGTGTCTACGTGTGTGCCTTTGTTTACCAGAGACTGAGCATCAATACAGGATCCATTACAACCGGTTTGGGTGCATATTTGTCTGCTGTTGGTCCATATGCCAAGGGCTTAGGCAAATGATGGGATCACAGGATCACTTGTTTGGCTGGTTCGCTTATAATCTCCCAAAAGCTGTTTCCACTTTCTCAGAAGTATGTTGTAGACTACATAAACAACTAGACTTGAATAACTGTATATCCTAATATATCATATTGGTTTTGAATTGATGATGCCTTGCATGTGCACACACAAACACAAACACACGCACACACACACACACACACACACACACACACACACACACACACACACACACACACTTATTAACTTAACTTAACTTAGTAACTTATTTAGTGATTAGAGTGTAAGCTAGGCATTCAGTGGCCAACAAAATCAGAAAACGCCAATAGCCGCTATGCAACTGTACAACTATCATTTGTACTCAGGTTCAGAGCCCCTCCTTTGCTCCTTTGCATTCACTGAGCAGTGGTCGGTTAGGGAAATCAGCCTCCCGTGTTTTTGCAGAACAGAGGTTACAGTATGTCAGTCTAGTCCATTTGCCTAACTGGTCAGTAATCTCTCTCAGGCTACTGTACTGTATCAGACTCAAAGCAGCATCAACAAACTCCAAAGTAAAATCAGACTACTCGGATTTGAGTAATTCATATAGAGTCCAGTACGGCTACTGATTAGATGGATACAATCATAAATGACGTCTCTATCTCTCTGTGTAGTGATACTATACATGCACAAAGGATGGCTTGTTATCAGCATGATAGCATTCATACTTAATGATGCATTTCAATCTACAGCACCTGGGGAGTCATGGATGAATGGTGCGACAGTATATGAATACAATCCATCATAAATAGGATTTGGTTTCACAAGTTGGTGTTCATATACAGTACTATACAAACACTATTGAGTGATCTAGATAATTGTCTGTTCATAAATAATCAGCATTGTGTCCTAATTCATAAAGGTCTTCTCTTACAGTAGTTTATTCTTTAGTTGATTTGTGATTCCTTATATTTCATACAAGTTACTGTTCAACTGAAGGGTTGAAAGTGTTTTCCCCTTCATCACACTGAGTCCCTGCAGGGCAATGAAAAGTATGACAGCCGACCGCTTAAACAAGCAAAGAGATGCATCCCTGCAGTGTTATGCTATGCATTCATAATGTTCTCTGTTCTCATGTCTGCCCTCAAGTGACCAAAAAGTTTTATGACAAACTTCTTCAACTCCAATCATTATGGGCAGTCGCCAACTGGGACCAGATGCTTTTATAAGATATTATAAAGTTCCGGCCAGTTTCATATCCAAGCCTTGAAGTCCAGCCCTTGATGTTGAATTCAAAACATTTGCTCGCTGCATGATACTTAAGTTCCTTTTCATAACATTGATAAAAGAACCTCTGCTCTGGAGTCTAACTGCACTTATATCAAGTACAATGGTATGAAACCAGGGCAAGTGGTTATTGAAAAACACCAGGTATGATACACACATGTGTTGGCCTTCAACACAGACATCCAAATAATGTCATAATCAGCATTATGTAAAGGAGGATTAAAAACACAAGAATCAGACTGACCGGGGGGCGTGGAGGTTGGATAGGGATTTGCCTGAGAACACAGGCCTGAGAAAGGGGGCATTGACTGACACTATTCTTATCTGTGCGGCCATCAGAGCCCAGTCATCCATCTATTGCCCGGAGGTGCCAGTAGGATAGCCGTTACACGCTTGGGGAGCAATTATCTCCCTGGCATTTTACGCTATCAGGGATGAGTCAGCAATGACAGGTCCTATCTCCAAAACCGATTGCTTCTCATAGGCGGCCACGTAATAGCAGTACAAGGTAGAAGTGCCTGGCTCCATGCTCTCTGGTGACAAATGGGTATTGATCAAACCTTGCCAAAAACTCAACAGCTGAAATGCAGCTGGCAGGTCAAAGTGAAAGTCTGAATTAGATAAGATTGCTTGAAGAAGAAATCAACCCCATCTGTCCCCTTTTGTCACATCTATGTGATGCATTTAACACCACAGTAATGGTTCAGCAGTGCTATCTCATCTGATTAGTTGGACCAAAGCATGCTCTTCTGATACATACTTGAAACAAACAGCTTTGTTGTAAAGTTTCAAAAACACACATACTTTATTATTCCAACACATATTTACACATTTCTTTTTACAGCACATGTTTGTAAATAGGTACAGGTGATCAGACATGGGAAATAGCATTAGCCAGCATCAGTATTAGTATTCATTACAATTAGTGTTAATTCCTGAAACATGGACACAAAACATTATCTATCTCCCAACACTGCCTTGACACATATAGTGCACTTCTTAGTGTCATTACACAGTATTGTAACAGTTTAACAGTGCATTTATTGCTGTTTTACTGTTTTACTTCTTTAGAATTATATGTGTCATAGAATCCTGGGCTTTGCAAAAGCTGCCCTGGGGTCGGGACCAACTGGTTTACGTATAATCCTGCACATGTCATCTAAGGTAAGGGAAGTCTAGTACTTCTAAATGTATTTGTTGTATGTTGAAAACATAAACTAATTTGATGAGGAACACATTTGATAGAGATCCATATGTACCAAGGGAGATGCTTTGTGTAAGGATATGTCAATCAAACAAGAATGACACAATTTCAATATGTAAAACAAGCAGTATACAAACATAGTTATGTCCTGTATACTTTATAATGCTTGTAAATGCATCTCTGTCAGTGCTTTTTTCATTATCAGAAAGGAAATAAGTTTCATGTGAAATAAGTGCCTTTATTTCAGCTTCAGTGAACATATTCATCACTATCTGATTGCAAGTTGCAAAGGAGAAATGCAAGCAGGCAAATGTGAAAAAACGTAACCTATGTAAACATACGATTAAAAAAATCCCAAGTTATGTTATGATTTGTAAAACAACATAGCGTAGCAAAATATCACAGTGACATCCAACAACAAAACATAAATAAACATAAGGCATATTTTCACATCGTGGTTAAAAAAAAGAAAAAAGGCTAAATGGTCGAGGGGTGTCCTCACCAACTCATTCACTTCTCTGACTCCCTCCATCCTCGTGCATTTCTTCCAAACTTGTACACCAGCCTCCGACCATCCACACGTTCCAGGATCTCCCGTTTGTAGTAATATCTGGTGTGGCAAAGACAGTGATACTGTATCAATGGAAAGTTCCAGTGATGTCCAGTGGAAACAGGACAGGGGTGTAGAATTCACTACAATATAAAGGAGTGTTGCACAAGCTGCACAAGAGTGTGTGTGTGTGTGTGTGTGTGTGTGTGTGTGTGTGTGTGTGTGTGTGTGTGTGTGTGTGTGTGTGTGTGTGTGTGTGTGCGCGCGCGCATGCATGTGTGTGTATATCCATACCTCATAGCACGGCTCAGCTTCTCATAGGTCATGCTGCTGTTGTTCTTCTTCTTTCCCCAGAGCTGTGCCACGGCCTCTGACTTTAGGAAACGAAACACACCCTCTGTCCGGTCTTCCCACTTTATAAGTCCTGGGTTGCGCTCCGAGTTCAGCAGAATGTCCCTGATGAACTCCCACAGATGGGTCCCTCGAGGGTCTGAAGAGTCACACACGTGAGGTTTGGACAGTCAAACATATACATGTACCGCTCTGAATAATTCGTTTTAATATTTTATCGATGTTCTATACTACAGTTATTATGGCATGGGCAAAACTTCTCTTAATAACATTTGAGAATGTTGTTGTTTATGCAGCTGTTACTCACTGTGTTTTTTGACCTGTTGAGGGCGACTGTGAGATCTTTTTGTGTCTGAAAGTAGAAAGGCAAACAGAAATATTATTATTTCACAAACCATCTAATATAAATCAACCTTCACAGCTGCATACAGTACAGTATATGGCTACACATACAGTATACAGTAATCAATTGAAGTTGCCCATCAAGGAGCAAAATCCTGGTGTTTCAAGTGTCATGCTGCAAGTGTCATTACTTCATCGCACCCTCCCGCTAAGTTCTGGAACCCTATAGTATACTATTGCAATGGGTGTGGGGTGTTTGCTTAGCAATGTAGTGTTGTGGTGATGTTGTCCACTGATATGAAGAGGACTCACCTGGCCTATCCCCAGTTATTACTCATTAGATTAAATCCAAGCCTTTCACCATCACACTATTTGCTTGCCACTTATGTTTGGCTCTCATGTTGGTCCAGCTATAAGACTTCTAAGGAAGTACTGTATTTTACCTTGTCATTATATACTGTCTATGGTTATATATTGTGTCTTTGGTATCTTGCACTAGTGTATTCAAACTTCTGTCTTTGAATGTTTTTTTTCCTTGCTATCATCTTTGATCCTGCCTTAAATGTTTTGTATTTCTGTGTCTCTTACCTGGGCTGGAGGGAGTAGGGGAGGCCACAGGTGCGAGGGATTGAAATGAGGGGTCGTATATATCTAAAATGTGAAGACATGACTATTAATTCAACCTTGTTTACATTGTAGATTTGACACATTTTCATTCTAAATGTAGTGTTTTGAGTGTGTTCAATAATATTTTATTCCACACTGTGGTATCTACCTGAAGGTGGGTAGATGCTGGGGTCTGGAAATGGACAAGGGAAATCGACTAGGAAAAAAGTAGAGTGCAAATTTAGGTTGAAAGCATTTACACAATTAATGATGGTGAACATAATTAATTCTGGTGAACCTGTCATGTTACAAAGTGCTCAATTACATCATCTCTTTACTCGGCTAAACAAGTCGAGGCAGGCATAGATAATTACGACTTTTCAGACTGGAAGACTGTGAGGGATGACTGGAAGTACATGCTATTATGTACTTCTTAATGTTCGTCAAGGCAACTTTAAAGTGGCAATCTGGGATTGGTACATTCATGTTTGGACTTTGAAATGAATGATATAAAGCCATTGATTCTTGTAGAATATGACTTCATATGCGAATAGTATGAGCTTAGTTCAATTGTCAAACCCCATCAGAGCCCATAATATAAGCTCTGTTGTTTGTAAACAATCACTATAGCTTCAAAACATGGCCAAAACTATCATTTTTACTGGCTAAAACTATCATGGCTAAAACTATCTCATGGATGGTCAGTCATGGCATCCATAACTCCTTCTATGAATTTGAGAGTGGTGACATTTCACTAGCCCCATCCTTCATCTGTTTACAAAAAAAGTGGCGGGAGACAGCTTTGTTATTGTTTGCCCCTTTAAGTGTCTTGGATCATAATGGACTCATAATGTTTTTCACAATGTACAGATCATCCTCCAGAAGTCTGCCTCTTACCATCTCCCATTTTGATGTCATATTGTGATAGGTCCACACCGGGATACTGTCCTGTGTAGGAATGAGAGGGACAAACAAGACGCCATTTAAATGTGTGTGACGATAGAACAAGCCTTAATACAGGCATATCAAAAGATATAGCATAATATGCTTTTAGATTTCTACAAAAACTGCCATGGAGCAATAACTATAACAGCAGTCCTACACTTCTGTTAAATCAAACCTCATGTGTAATACCTCAAGCGTTGGTCCACCAACCAACTCTGGTTTAACTTGCTCTTCCTGTTTTTTGGCTTCTAACTGACTCTGATGCTCTAGATATGAACTGAACTGCTAAATGCAAACATTTGATAATCTAATTCATCAGTTACACTTACAGTACACAACACATCACATCTTTGAAGGACAATTCCTGTCTTTATACAGTATATAACACATACTTTACAGTCCTATCAGCACTAAAACCAATCTCTCCCCACAGCAGCAGATCTCACTCCTTCCTCATTAGAACCCTTATCCATGGTATCTACACCTTCAAAACCCTCTACTCCTCCACACAAACCCCAATTAGATCCATCCATGAGCCAACCCTCTGTTTCTCCCTACACCTTCACTGCTTTCCTTAGAGGTCCCTTCCAGAGAGCCCCTAACCTCATGACTTCTACTCTGAGGACCCTTGATCCCCTACATAACCACCCCTGTCCAACACTCTAATCACTCCCCAATAACTCTCTTCCATGAAGACCCTTTCCTCCACCTAACCTTAAGCTCCAAAGCTCCTTCCCCCTTCTTCCCCTTCAAACCCACCACTCCATTTGAGCTCTGCGAGGCTTTGGTAGAGGATGGGTCCCACATTGCCAGCAGCACGGCTGAAGTCCTGGCAGGTCATGCTGCAGAGCTGACGTCCGTCCATGTCAAAGTTCTGGAAGGGGATGCTGGCGGCGTCAATCTGGTGCATGTCCATGATCTGCTGCAGCCACTCCCACACCTGATACTTCGCCCAGTACTGAGGCTGGGAGTCATGGGACCACAGGCGACTGGAGTAACCGGGCATCACCATGGAAACTGGAGAGGGGTCAGGGTGGAAAGGTGAAAGGTTGAGGTTGAGTGAAAAAAACTCAAACCTGTACTAGTGAGAAGTATGTTTTGCATTCTTTGAATGTGCTGGAGTGTAACATTATTAACTCTGGTAGGCACAGGTATTTGTCAATGATTAAACTTGTAGAGTCATTGAGCAACCAAACGTATCAACAGTAGCAGCCCATGCTGCACGTGTGGCTAGCTAGAGGCATAGTAGGCTAGGAGGGCATTTTTCAGATATGGAATAGCCTTAGGTAGTGCAGTGGCCTATTCAAATACCAAAGGGAGAGTCTGCCTAAACCAAAGCTATTCAAACACAGAGCTTTTGAATGTGCAGAAGACAGTTATCATAAGTACTGTACAGTAGACATATAGTATTAAATTAGTTTTGAGAAAGATGACATTAAATGATGGCTGGCCAGACCTCCACTGAAAAACTTGGTTGGAGGAGTGGAATACTTAGACTCAAAGTAGACTTATAGGGCAATTGTTTGCTAAGGAAGTAACGTTTCTGGGTGGGGGTTTGGGTTAGGGTCAGTACTCACCGTCGGAGCTGGGGTATGAGCTCCAGGTTGGAGGCAGCTGGGTCTCGATGCTGGCTGAGGGAGTGATGCTCATGATGCAGCTGGTATGACGGACCATGGTCCAGAGCTGTAGAAGAGGGCCAGAAATGAATATGATAGATGAGAAAGATAGGGGGGAGGGACACATACAGTACAGTACGGTAAATACTGAAATACTATAACTATCTGAGTATCTCAAAACATATATTTTGTTTACTTTATTATACCTGTACAGTATCACCTGTATATAAAAGGGACATTAAAGTTTCACATCACTCCGGTGATATCAGATATAATGTATTTGTTTAGTGGAAAATACACTTTGTTTGCTTTATTTAGAAAATGGTTTACTTGATTCACTGAATGCAATTTTCAATGGGGCTTTCTTATTCGTATTCAGTTAAGATATGTTTCTAAATGGAAACATTCAGGGTTGTGAGACCCTGCAGAGAAAAAACAAAGAGATTGCGTGTGGTGAAGGCATAGTGTGTGTTGGTGGGTGATATGCCATCCAACAAACTGTAATGTACATTTTCAAAGTATTGAATCTCTCTATCTGTTTTGCATACATAAATGCCTTGTTCTCAATGCAGTCTGGGAGATCTTGACAGTTTAGTGCAGAAATGCCTGCAGGATACTTATGATTGACAACCCAGATAAAACAAGCACTTTCTTTAAATTACATGTCTGTGTTTTAAATAGATTAGGTTACTGTGCTGTTTTTTCCACTCTCAACATTCCCTTAGGATATCAGCATGCAGTGCAATGATACTCGCAGATTCTAATAGTTGCCAGCGATTGACATGTCTTAAGTAGGAATAGCAATACGCATACAGCATAGTAGTATAGTCAATTCTTCCTACAGAAATATAAAGGTACAGTAAATACAGTACAGGAAGACAATAGTATATTGCTGTAATGGGATACAAATTAATTGTGATATGTTAAGCAGGTTTAGGGTTCACCAACAAGTGTGGACATAGATGTGGATCCATGTTGATAAATGGTGAGTGAAGATAAGCATTAAAGAATACATAGATAGTGAATAATTATGTGAATTTCCGTAATATGAATCAGGTAGAGCTATATGGTTCATGGTTAACAGTTCTCTGTATTCCTTTCACAAATTGCCTTGACTGCACATGAAGTGTTAGTCACAGTGTGTCAACGAAATGGTAGGTACTGTATTGTGTGCATCATTGAACTATTATTAAGAAAATTCACCATAACCAAATTTGCACGCGATATGTAAATAACTATTCTAAGTATTGTAGACCGATGACACAGGTAGTGGCAAGAATACTAGCAAATGGTGGAGAGGCTGCTGCATGGTACTTGTCTGAATATTCGCTATACAAATCAACTTCTCTGGTACTCCTGGCACAGACATGTCATTGGAAGACTGGTGTTTTTCATTTCAGGCATGTGTAGTACAATAGACTAAGTCACTAATGTTGTCTGTCTGTCTGTCAAAAGTTGCCTTACTGTGTAGTGCTAACTGTACCTGCAGTTCAGTTTAACAAACAATGGACTCAGTTCTTTACACTATGACCCACTGCCCCCCCCTCCCCTATTGAACAGTACCAGACCAGGCTGATATTTTTATGATGAGTCATACAGAAGTTCGTGGCCTATATGTGCCAGTGAATAGGCTGTCTGTGTGACTGGAATTATTAAAAATCTTCCTCAAGCAGTTCACAGTTTCCCAAGAACTTGATTCAAGATCCCTGACTGAGATTTCACTTGAGGTATGTGGAACTTGTGTGGTGCCAAGGCTTGTATTCAGCTCTGTTCAGTTCAATCTGCCAAGTTTGTTCACAATTGCACTCTAACCCTCAGTAAAGTCTACCCCTGGCTGTCTACCTGCTGAAGCGTCTGCAGCCCTCTACACTGTGACTTAAGAGATGCAGTACTGCACAGCATGGACATGGACTCCATGAACTGCAGAATGATTAGCCTAATACCCCTTTGCTTTGCATGCTTACTAGAAGCATGTTTCTGTAAGAGTACACTACTACTCTATGTCAGTGACCAATGTACATCAGTCAAGTACAATTTCAGCCAGGTTTTTGAATATCGTTGTATTTTGCCAAGATCACCTAAGCTGTATTATAATACTGTAATTCTAAGGAATTTATTCCAAGATATGAGAAGTGTGCCATTATCTTCTTTTGAACAACAATGGTCAATTCTTGAGGCACAGTAGCTGTCCAAATAGTCATGCATTGCATGCCCAAGACACATATGTTTAGGGATGGTACTGTATACTGCCACACAGCCCACCTACTGCAACAATAGCCAACTGTACTCAGTCATTCAAAACACATACAACTATCCTGAAATTTACAGACAGTATTAAAACACACCAGGCATGTCCATATTAGTAGATCCTGTAGCACTAGTTACCATATCTCAGTCTCTGTTAAAGTTTAACTTCATGATGAAAGGTGTGAACAACTCAAATCAATGTGAACTCATTTGCACTAAAACATTTACCCATTGTTCTGAACCTCTATACAGTACCAAACCATGGCTATTTGTGTTCATCCTTTTATACTCTTTTACTAGGTACATAACAGATAGGTAATCCACTACCTGTGCACCTTATCGGCAAATTACCGATAGATGTATGTCATAGTTACTCTGTACTATAATGATAGAGTATGCAAGAGAATTACAGATGAAGGATAATCAGAAGGAAGCAGACACATATTCAGTCACTTATCAGTATCACTGGTTGGAAACCATAGTTCAGGACAGGTAATCCTTCCCTGGTAACTTCTGCTAGAGAATTTCCTGTTCCTAAGCGGTGCTTTATCACAGCATATTCAAGTTCCGTGTACTGCAGCATGGAAACACCATATTGAGGTAAAGTCATTCAGCCTAAACGATGCAGTACTGTCGATTGACATTCCTGTCTGTTATTAGTCACAGTTAATTGGTGAGGTTTACTCTCATAAGCCTAATTTATAAGTAATACCTATAATGTCATGGCATGAATGATGTGCCCTGTGTTTGACACCAACAAATATTGCTGAAACAGAATCCAAGAAGCGATGCTTACTAATGTTCTTCAAGCTTGCTGGAAGAGGACCAATAGAACATTATGAATAATAATGTAAAAACATTAATAATATATGCTGCACATTTTAGAAGGTCGTTTTGACACTGAGGGTTCAGAGAAAACCTTGTTGCATGTTCATGTGGAATATAAAGAGCATGCCAATTAATTTAATTTCTCCTTCAAAGAGATAGAACTCAAATGCTGTAATAAAGTAAGGTACTATATGATCTTCATACCACTGCTTCAAGCTTGGGTTGTCTTTTGTATCATGCTTACCTTATAAACCAACTTATAGACTTACTAAGTGAGATGTATGCCAATGTAAAACGTTCTTTAGGCTATATCCTATCGGCTTTCTATACACGTTTACATGAATAACCAAACAGGTTTAGGAAGCATTATAACTAAATGTCAGGATTAATGTTACCTGCACAATGAAATCTGAAAGACACATTAGATAACAGGTAAAATATTAATGCAGTTAGAGTCACTAAAGTCTGCTTTGCCATCTAAAAACCCATTGACCCCTAAGCCCAGCCACTGGTTTGATTGCACAGCATTCTATCAGTGACTCACAACGCAGGAGCGCAGCTGGTTTCCTAGCGATGAGTATCATACCTGCCTACCAGAGCAGTGGAATGGAGTCCGACCAGGCCCACGATCGGATGAGGGGCGTCGTCTCTCACTCGCCACTCAGACGACTGCAGGTGGATAAGTTTTCTGCTAGCTGTGGTACCCTGGACAGGTCAGAGGAGTGTTGTTTTCACTGCCAAGAGCGGTACTCTTTTGCCTCTCAAAACTCTAAAAGGTGTCAGCCCACACACTAAGGTGCTGCCCCAGCAGTGTGTATTTTATCTTCTGAGCTTCCTTATCCTTCTCCAATTGGCTGGCTGGGAAGGTGCAGGCCAGGTTGGCATTTGCATACAGACAACAGGGTACATTACAACACACACCTGACATAGTTGTTACTTTCACTCTCATTTCATTCTTACAGTAGTTCAACTCTTTCTCTTTCAACTCTCTCTCTCTCTCTCTCTCTCTCTCTCTCTCTCTCTCCCTCACACACACACACACACACACACACACACACACACACACACACACACACACACAGACACACACACACACACACACACAAATAAACATAGAAAAGATAAATCCAGCTGGTACTAAGTTATAGTGTACTGTCCATGATACAAAGCTGCTGATGTTTCTGCTGTTTCAGAGCTCTTTGCCTGAAATAGATTTCTCACCTTTTGAGTTTGCTAGACAATGGCCTACTGTAGGTCGCTATGTTTTAGTTTTCCACCCCAACAAAAGGCATATATTTAATTTGTCAAATTTCTAAATATGAAAGTGACTCTAATTTCATACAGAAATTCATTTGTATGATAGTTTTGTCTTATTTTTTCTTCTTGGTCTACCAGGGACACTGAACATGTGTTGTCTCACCTTGAGAGATGAACACATTTTAGAACTAGCTTATTTTAGTTCTGCCTCAAGCTGCCTCATTTGACCGTGACAACCGCCCAATCATTAAACTCCTAACTTTGATGTCGTCTCCATTCAACTCTTCCTACATGCTGTGAATCATGGGGGTCTAGGTGGAGATTAATAGAAGATGTTCTGACCTAGATGCCTCACAGACAGACCCCAGCTGAGTGACACAAAACAGTCACAGACATGAGTGCTATACCACCCAACTATGATTTATTTGTAGCTGGTAGCTTTGTTAGAGTCATGCTGAGTTCTTGTTCTCCTGCACTTCTCTTGGTCTTTTCCATAAAAAAAACATGTATCAGATATCATGGTGATAGCATGTATCACTCTGTTATTTAGAGATACAATCACACCTCTATTTGAATATAAAAAAACTGTTTCCAGGGCAACCTAATCAGCTAACAGGAGCTTTTTACTGGGTGAGTTCAGAGACAATTTTACAGTGTACAACTGTATTGTTTTGAAATTACAGTAATGAACTTTTACTCACATCACTGAGGTCTCTTATGACAAGCAACCAATCCAAAACATATTATCATAAATATGATCAAATATTGTGTATTCATAGAGGATTGGATATGTCATAGACAGCTTTATTGAGTCTTGTCATTCAATGTACCCTTTTGTACCCATAGCAGTCCTCTTTTGACATGATCAGAAAAAGTTCAAATGTTCTATTTTTGCTAGACACCAATTAAGGTTTTGACGAATGAAAACATCACTGATGCCAGTTCTAAACAAATAAAGAAACCTCTAGGGTTGAGGAGAGTGTAGAGTCAGAGTACTAACAGCATCTTGATGCCGATTGAAGCGACTTTGAGAAACATTGAATCGTCTAACAGGCTCAAGCACACAGAGAAGTCAGAGTTAAGTGTGTCAAGTGTGTGTGTATGACTCACAAGGTTACCTAAGCACTACTTGGCATGCCCCACACAAGTTACATCTCTTTCCTTATGGTAATGGAGAAGAAATAACTTGATATTGGTGATAAAGGCAGATATGCAATGTAAAAATAATTCAAGCCAAATCACTGTCCTGATTCAGTCCTATGTTGCAAATATAATAAAACAGAAGATCGATTTACTGCACATTCAGTTATTGCAGGAGAGATATTACCGCAGTAGTGTGCATTGGGCTATCTGGGTTATCTATTCCATTATGTTATCCATTCCAAATCCTCACATTACAGTACCTTTAATTTGTGTCATTTGTCTAATCCATAGGGTCCTTCTCACACTACTGGTCCCCATAGTCATTCCATTCCACAGGGTCCGTCTAGGGAGCAGTAGGGTTAGCTACTGCCCTCTGCTGTTCATGTTCGCCTTTTCTGTGTGACTTGGACCAGTGCCCAGTGCACCGCAGTGCCTCAGAGGTAATAAGGAAACTCAGTATTAGCCTGATGATCTCTTAGAGCTCCCCCTCATCCCTTCATCTCCCTGTCTCCCCCAGCTACAGCCTGCTTAGTAAAACCCAACACTTCTGATCTCTCCCTAGCAAACTCCCTGACGGCCTAATACCTGCATGGGTTCCCGACTAGCCCCCAGCCTTCCCCATAGCCCCTCTGCTACCTATTTGTAACGCAGGTGGCTATTTTCCGGTTGTTTTGAAGCAGTTTTTCATGCTCCTTCTAAAGGGTAAAGTCCCTCCAGGGTGCAATTTGGGGCCTAAGTCGCGCTTGGTGCCGTCCCACTGTGTACGCCTGACCAAATTTTACTGCTGTAAGATTAATACGCTCATCAGCGGAGAACTGGAGTCGCATGCTATTCATAACAGGCAATGGCTTGGCCTGCTTTTCCACTCCCTCAACTTTGTTCTTTCTCTTTCTCCCCACTGTCTCACTTGCGCCATTTTTGCCAAGTGGTGAGGAGAGTCTCGTATTTGGCATCTTATTTCACGGATCCTCGTTCCGCCTTTTCGGGGTGGATCGGGGTCGACGGATGATGCAGTGGTCCATTGGGGAAATAGTGAAGGAGACAGAGAGGGAGAGATCAAAGTCTGTCATATCGACTGGGCTCAGGCTGTATGAGTCGGCCTCCCAATGCAGCGAAAAGGAGTGAGATGTATGCTACTTATTTCACTGTATAGTTACACACTATTAGATTGATAGACAGCATCTTTTTCGAGAGTCTGCAGTATGCATACATTACAGTTTGCATCCTATCTTACATGGAGACTTAGCCAACATCACCCCAACTGCACCCCTTGGCAGTGCTACTAAAGCATATACTGTCGAGGAAGCCTGCATAAGCCTGCAGCTTGCTTATGGAGCTTGCTTATACTGTGGTACAGTAATATACCCCTGTGGGGATCCATCTGAACCACTAATACCTTATTCCAGTTAGTGGTCACAGGCACCCTTTTGACAGGAGACAAGATAGCTGTCAGTCACTTGGTCCAGGCGAGACAGGAGTGGTTACTGTGGGTGTACGCTCCAACGAGCAGGAACACATTAAACAGAGTACGCCTATTACCGGCCTCCGCTCCCCTCCATCTTTCATTAGGCACTTATTACGCTTGTTAGTGTCATCTTTAATACTTCACATTTTGATTAGCGTATGATCCACAGGGAAAAAAAGAAGAATCGTTTTATTAGCGTCAATTACAGTTATAAATGACGATTTCTCTGCCTAAATTGTAATTTTACGTTTTTCTTTCCTGCCAGAGAACAATGGCCGTGTAATTACAGTAATGAGCAGTGCAACAGAATAATGAATTATTCACAATCCTTCTTTTATGGATACTCTGCATGTCTATTTGTTGAATGTGTGGCAGCTGGATTAATAAGTGTGTGAAGAACTGAGGTCGTTTGTAGCATGTGTGTGTGTGTGTGTGTGTGTGTGTGTGTGTGTGTGTGTGTGTGTGTGTGTGTGTGTGTGTGTGTGTGTGTGTGTGTGTGTGCGTGCGTGATGCATGCAATGTGCTACTGTTCTGAGAGAACTGATGGTCTCTGAAGGGTCACATTGTCTTGATTCATCTGTGTTGCAGTGAGAGTGTGGATCTCCTGCTAACCCATAGGTGACACTGTTGTTTCATGAACTGCACTGATGATTTCTGAAGGCATGGAGGGACCAAGGAAGAGAGAGAGAGACACAGATATAGACAGACAGACAGAGAGAGAGATAGAGACACAGATATAGACAGACAGACAGAGAGAGAGAGAGAGAGAGAGAGAGAGGCCACAGATATAGACAGACAGACAGACAGACAGAGAGATATAGACAGACAGACAGAGAGAGAGAGAGAGAGAGAGTGAAGCATGCGACTCCTAATTACAGTCAGAACAGAAGCTTTTTGGTATGAGGGAGCTGTACAGTAATAGTACCATTGGCCTATCACAGCTACAGGCTGCCTCTTGTGTTTAACCTCTTAAGCTCGATGGGCCCATAATTGGCCTAAATTCTGCTTTAATTTGATTATTAATGTATTATTGTTTACTTTATTCTTCTTGTCATGTATCCATCAGAGCATATCCACACCAAACTTCAAGGTGTTAAATCTCAAATGGCGTCCTGCTTTTGCAGCTGATCATCATATTTCTAATGTTATAAGCAGTTTAGTTTGGGTCTGGTTTTAGGCGGAAATTAGACAAATAGAGCATAATTAACACAACTCTGAGAGCCAGTACCTCTGTCTGCACGAGGCACCAACAACTGCCTCTCTCTTCCCCAGCTAGTGCACACTACCAGCAGGCCCATCCTGTACTGTACCTCTCCTGACTGGAACCACCACCTCCACTGCCCAGGAGATATAAGACCTACAGTGTAAGGAGGTCCCAGAAGGAGCCTCGCTGTCAAGAGATAAACCAGAAAAGAAAAGAGAATGCTTAACCTCCATGATCTGTGTATGATAAAGGAGTTTGAATCGCAAGCATGCGCGCGCACACACACACACACACACACACACACACACACACACACACACACACACACAGGCATACTCTAACCTCTGAAGGCACATACTGTAGTTACTGTATGCATTTAACATACTAGTCAAAGGTTAATGTGCTTGTGTTTCATGGCAGTGTTTGGAAGCAGGTACAGTGCAACAGAACAAGACAATGTATTTACAAAGAGGTGCATTTTGTTTTGTTTATACCTGGGTTCCTAATGACAAGGCGTTAGGTACTGACTGATCAATTACTCCATCTCACAGATGTCAATGTTCCTCTCTCTCTCTCTCTCTCTCTCTCTCTCTCTCTCTGATTCTCTCAGAGCACAAATCAACAAAGTATCAAAGTGGGAATGTAAAGTACTGCAGTGCGTGGTGACAGGACTAGGATGAGTGGTGTGAGAGAGAGAGGACATAAGGGAGGGATAGAGGGATGAAAGAGTGAGAGTAGTGGAGGAACAATTAGCATTCCTATGGCTGGTGGTGTAACTAATTATGTATGAGTGTTGTGACAGGGAAGCTGTTGAGTGCGGTAATGGGTTCCCTGCTGGTTAATGAACATGTCACAGGCCTTTAGAGTTGAAGGAAAGAGACACTGCCTGACGATAACCGGGCAATCCAGGAACATCTGTGTGCGTGCGTGTGTGCGTGCATGTGTGTGTGTGTGTGTGTGTGTGTGTGTGTGTGTGTGTGTGTGTGTGTGTGAGTGAGTGCACATATCTTCCTTTTTTCAAGTATCTGTTTATATCTGTCAGAAAAAGTTGCCTGTGACACTTTTTTGACAAGATCAACAACATTCAGGTTTTCACATCTTGTGACACGCCCTGGGAAATGGCCGACTCGGCAGCTACTGGATGGAAATTGCAACACTGTCCACTCTGCAGTGCTCTGATTGACCACCAGCTGCAACCTATGGAGCAATCAGACCTCTGGTAGCTGATAAGCATCACCTCCAAGCAGGCCTGGACAAAATGACTGCTGAAGTTGCAGTCAAGGAGAACACTCTGGAAGACTTACTGCCATACTGCTGGGCCTCCTGTAGTTTGAGCCCATTTTTGGAAGAACCTGAGTTTTGAATTTTGGAAAGAAAATGTTTTATTAAACAACAATTTGCCTTACAACCTGCAGATTGCTGGTTTGAATAGCATTATGTTTGCTAATGCCTTCCCCTGACAATTTACCTTAAACACACATAGTTTATGCCTAATACTGCCTAACTGCCATGCAATTCAAAGTTAATAAATATTAACTTCTTCCTTAAGTCAGGCACATTCACGTAACTTCACGTCGAGTAGCTTAAGTTGTTGACATATCATCCCAGAAATTGTGAATGCACACTATCATGTATAGGCACACGGTTTAATTAGGAGACAAGTTAACAATAATTTCCCCTCAAGACCAGATTAGCTAATGATTGTTTTGTAAGTGGAAGATCAACATGGAACAACACATTTTATTAATTGTTATGATTACTTGTTTGTCTATAGATACAATCAAACTGATATAGAACAGCGTTCCAAGTAGGCAGTCTATGCAGCTCTTTTGATAAACAGCTTCAAAGCACAAAAATCCAATTTATGTTTTCTACAGTACTTGGCCAGAGATCAACCCATAGTTTGCCTTAATATCTTGAATCACAGTAACAGACTTCTGTTCCAATTTACCAGCCATGGTCTTTCCTATTGGTTAGTCCTGCTTTCTTATCAATGGTTTGTCATGTGTTTCTTTCTAAATTCTTAACCCAACCATGAACCAACGGATGAAGCTTATGAGGAGGCATACATGGCACTACAGTAACTACCTATCTAACAACATCACCATAAGTATTCCCATAGGGAATAGGATAGACTGCAGGAATCAAGGCACTGAACCTCCACTACATGATGAAGTTCTAATAGGAAATCACCTCAAGAGGATGAAGGGAGGAGAGAGGAGGAGGGGTGGTGATGGACAGGGCACATCATTCTCTCTCTCTCTCTCTCTCTCTGTATCTCTCTTATTCTTTCACCCTTTTTCTTCAAACAGCTGAAAGACTGAGATACATTATTGGAGCTAATCAGAGTTGAATGAGGAAGGCGCTGAGGTGAGACAGCAGAAATTCCCCCTCTCTCGAGCCTGCCTGCTCTCTGTGCCCTCCCTCACTGAAGCTTCTTTGTATTCTTTTTGTACTCTGGGTGATGGGGTGATGAAGAGAGAGGCAGAGGGAGAAAGGGTGAGATTGGGAGGTGGAGGTTAGCGGGTACTCACAGGACTGATACACTGACACTCCTGTATAAAGGGACAGAGGAGGTTATGACAGAACATGTCACAATCATGCAATAAGCACATAAGAAAACACAGGATATGATGCTACGTATACAGTCATGATAATTATGTTATTTACCTCCTTTCCATTATGCCAACAGCTGTTAGAGGTCTGAAATTGTCTTGAAAAAAAGATGTCAAATTTCACATTTTCTCATTAAACTTTGACTACCATGACTTTTAATCATCTGCTCCAGAGAATGTGTGTGTGTGTGTGTGTGTGTGTATGTGTGTGTATGTGTGTGTGTGTGTGTGTGTGTGTGCGTGCACAAATGTGTGTGGGCGGTTGGATGGTAGGTGTACTATAATTGGAAATGAACCGCAGTAAGGTGGATGATGGCCTGAGTTAGGGGATGACAGGTGGACGATAATTGAGCCTGTGCCAGTGGAGCCTGTGGCATTGAGCAGATTCCCTAACAAGAGGCCCAGAGTCATAAGAGCCAGTCACCTCACACACAGTTACAGTAAACACATTGTTACTCTCTCCCTTTTCTGTTCCTCCACCCCTCTATCTCTCTACCCTATTGCTCTTTCTCTATTTTCTCTCTCCCTCTCTTATTTTCTCTTCTATCTCCTGCCCTATCTCCCTCCCTCTCCCTCTCTGTCTATCATTGGCCCTATGTGCCTGCCTCTCTCTACCGTTGAGAGCATCCTCACTAGTGCTCCAGAAACAACAAAGCAAACAGACTACAGCGGCAAAACTTTGGATAATGGGCAGAATATAGTCCTGAAAGTTAGGCATAGTGGGGCTGGGGGAAGCCAGGTCAAAGTTGCCCAATTTGTAGCTGTTATAATAACAGGGAGAGGGTGAAAGGCTCTCCTGGTTGTCCAGGCAGCTCATTTGGTGGGTACTGTAGGGGCCTGTGTGGTTTTTGGATAATAAAACAGGTTCTAGATTAGCCATGACATATACATTTGAGTATGAGGAATTTGGACAAGTTACCCGTGAAAAACGCATGCAAGCACGCACACACACACACACACACACACACACACACACACACACACACACACACACACACACACACACACACACACACACACACACACACACACACACACACACACACACACACACAGGTTGATCATTGGGTTTGACCAGGCAGTGACAGCCCCTCTGCCCTCTCTCTGTCCCTGTTAGCAGATCACTTCCCCCCTGTCTCTCTGCATTACACTCCCACACCAGGCCCCTACAGGCGGTCAAGGGGCCTTAAAAGGTTCATTAGGTTTTTATATTTGTTCATATTGTGGTCAGCTATAGTCCTGTCACAGCAGGGTCTGGCCTGCGGTCCCAAAATTATAAGAGTCCATAAACACAGGAAAAGCCTGCAGATGACAACCTGTCACAACCCCAGCCCTGTCATCTGCGGCTCACAAGAACAAACTCTTTAAATAGGTGTCTGGGGTGTCATTGTCTCTGAGGGCTGCCTTCTGGGAAGGTGTATAATAAAAACAAGACTATGAAACTTCAGTGTATGTGGCACAGCCTTGCCTGTGGGTTGTGTGTGTGTGTGTGTGTGTGTGTGTGTGTGTGTGTGTGTGTGTGTGTGTGCGTGTGTGTGTGTGTCTCCTACCTCTAGTCGACGGATGAAGCAAATAAACTCCAAATCTCAACAGATTTTCAATCCACCCTCCACATGTATCAGCACAGCACAGCTACATTACTATAGACAGCAGTGTGATGGTGACTATTCACATACAATAATACCATTAAGGGTGCAAATGCAATATAATATGAATGGCTTAAATGTGTCTAGTTTTGTTCTGTGTGGCAATGCTGTGAAAAGAAATTATCCAAACATTTCAGATCAATCCTGCATATCTCAAAAGGTGTGAAATTACAGTCACACATTTCGGCCAGCATGCTGTTTTCACTTTCTGTGCTTTGCCTGGTGTAAGGTTGTGTCCCACTGGGGTGAAAGAACAGCACAGCTCTAGCAGCCAAGGTGATAATGGTGTTTGCTGTGTTCACGCTGTGGGAGGAGAGTTGGTCAGTCTTAACACTACGGGTGCCTGCACATGTTTTCATGTGCGTGTGACTTTTTCACGTACATGTGACATGTCTTGTGAAAGCCAGATCCCTCTCTTTCCCTTTGAAAGAAATCTGGAAGCATTTTATAATTATTTTATAACCATTGTCACCAAAAACATGTGATATGGCCCATCTGCTGCATGTGTGTGTGTGTGCGTGTGTGTGTGTGTGTGTGTGTGTGTGTGTGTGTGTGTGTGTGTGCATGCGTAAAGGTGCATATCTCAATAAAAGGAGGAGAGAACAATATTATGTGCAGTAAAATCAACAAATGACTTGTGTGTCATAGACTTCATTGTATATGCTGTATTTACAATTATATTTATTTACAAGTTATCATCTATGAAATAAAACAAGCACGGAACTGCGCGTGAATAAACAGAGATGGAAACATTTAGTCGTATACAGACTAGAGTACATTTGCAACTTCAATCACAATGTTCATGCTCTTTGTGGTCTTTACTCCATAACAGCCTGAGAACCTAGGCCTGTCCATGTGTCTTGAAAAAGCCAATACATGTGAGTCACATGCTGCACCATTGTATACATATGAGAGATGTACTGTATATGAGATCAAGCAGAGACAAGACAAGACAGGTAGCTCTGAAGTGCACATAATCATATACTGTACATATGTACATTGTACACTGTACATTGTTAACATACAGTACAACAAGGAAGCAGCAGGGAGGTGGGTCAGAGAGGAGAGGACACACCTCGAGACCCTTTGATGGAGGGGATCACAACAAGAGAGTGAGTAGGGAACGAGTGTGGAAATGAAGGCTCCTTGTGAATTCACAGAATTCTCTCTGTCTCTCTCTCTCTTTGTTTGCCTGTTTAAGCATCTCCCTCCATCCTCGTGATTTATGAACATGAACGCCCCAAACAAGGCGGTTGTGGAAATGTAACAAGCAATGTGCAGTGTTTCAGGGACGGATGAATGAGTAGAGCTGTCGCTGCCTGCATTGTTACATGATGTCTCCTGTATGTGAAAAGCCCGGGGGAAGACAAAGAGCTATGATACTGTACATCGGACAGGTGTTGATTGGTGTTGACAGGTGTTTATTGGAGAGTATTCTTCACCATCACAAGGACAGTTGCACTTTGCAGTTGAAGTTGTCTACTTCACCACGCCATTATAATGACTTCCCGAAAAGTCCCTGTGACAGTCATTATCCCAGATCAGATCAACAGTGACAGGGGAAGGGGATGAGATATGGAGGATGATAGACGTGATGCTTTCTGATGTCCCTCTTCAGTCCCCGGAGGAGATTCACACCCCCTCTCTTCTGATGCATCCACAAGACAACAAACACAATCATCTTCCTCAGCATCCAACAACAGGATTATCTTAGTCCTGCATGGGTAGTCATGTATCTGCCCGTTGATGTGCTCTGAGGAGCATGCTATTTTTCACATGATGGCATGCAGTGAACAAGGACTTAGGGAAAGCTGCACCATCAGACACCTTCACAAGCACCCTGTGTTCTAGCACTTCTGACAAAGCCTGAGATTATGTAGGTGAGGTGTTTAGTGCATTGACACAGTCGTGCTAAGTCACTTTATCCTTAGGCTGCATCGAGGGTAACATGAGCTGCTTTTTGAAAATTAAAGCTCCCCTAGGATAATCATTCCACACAGCCTTTCCTTGAAATCAGGTGCAGCCTAATGTCTATGGTGTGACTGGGGGTAAATGGTATATAGGAGGCCTGGCTTGGTTCTCAGCTCCTGACTTTTTACATGTATTTCCTTCATCTCTTTTCATCTCCCACTATCTCTCTCTCTAGCTGTAAAGTGGGGAGCATGATCTGATGCTGTCAGAAGTCTCACATTTTAAGAGAATGTTTTTACCACCTCCTCCTGTGATTGACTGTAGTCTCACAATAATTCTCTACAGGTTGAAGGATTTGTGCCACTTGCAAAATTCAAGATGAAGAGGTACATAAAAGTCCTATAGGCCTACTCCGAAATAAGTCATTTTATTTGTCATGCTTGATCTTTGGTAGGTATTTGTTATCTTAGCAGTTTCTCTGATATATTTGTTTAAAAAACAACACACTTCTAACTCTATCCAAACTCCCAATCCAGCCAGAGAGCTATTATACGTGGTCTCTCAATGTGGAATGAAAAACCTCTTTAAACCTGGCAGCTAAACTCCAACGGTATGATGTGGGCTTCCCTTATTGACAGAGCATAATCAGCCTTTTGAGGAGACAGTGTGAGTGTGACGGCATGGTTGTTGCTTATTCTGTTCTTGATAGACACAACCACAATTGTTCTCCTTTTCCCCCCACTGACTTTGAATGGAAGAATAGCAAACTTCTGGTCTCTGGATGAATATTTAAAAAAAAAAAAAATTACAGTAGAGGATGGTGTATAGTTTGATGTAGTGAAGGTTTGAGGAGTGTCAACATTTCCTTTAGAAGTTGGAAAACTATAGAACTGGTAATCCTCAAGGGCATGAATGGAAGCGTACTAGAAATACAAAAATACTACAAGCCACTTCATAGAGTATGTCATCTTAGCTGTATCTCTGATATATTAAAACAAACAGACCTCTAGCTCTATCCAAACTCCCAATCCAGCCAGAGCTATAATGCATGGTCTCTTGACGAAAACCCCCAAATCATTCACTTGTATCTGTCTGCTACAATTTAATGACAAATGTTATTTTCCTATTGAGGGGATATTCTCTGGTGTAAAACTGATAGTGTCTGTCTGTCTGTCGGTCTCTCTGTGTGTCTCTCTGTCTCTCTCTCTCTGTCTGTCTGTCTCTCTGTCTCTCTCTCTCTGTCTGTCTGTCTCTCTGTCTCTCTCACTCTCTGTGTCTGTCTGTCTCTCTGTCTCTCTCTCTCTCTCTGTCTCTCTGTCTCTCTCACTCTCTCTGTCTGTCTGTCTCTCTGTCTCTCTCTCTCTCTGTGTCTGTCTGTCTCTCTGTCTCTCTCTCTCTCTCTGTCTGTCTGTCTCTCTGTCTCTCTCACTCTCTGTGTCTGTCTGTCTCTCTGTCTCTCTCTCTCTCTCTGTCTGTCTGTCTCTCTGTCTCTCTCACTCTCTGTGTCTGCTGTCTTCACTCTATTTTACCTCTGTTCTCTTCATCTTCCTACTGGAGCCAGGCTATTGCTCTGAGACCCTCATCACATGGATCTGAGTGGTGTGTGTATGTGTGTGGTTGTCTGTGGAATGGTAACTCGTGCTGGGCTCCTGGTCTGATATTAACTCATATTAAAGAGTCCTTGAGCCCAGGCCAGTAAACGGCGGTCTGGCCTTGCAGCCCGCTCGCCAGGCCCCGTGGGGGGAAAGGTAATATTATTAGTGGATATCTGGAAAGGTTACCTCGTTAGGGAGATGGATATAAATATAATTCAGGAAAGCTCTGTTATTAGTGTAAAAGCTATCGACGAAAGGGCAATCTTCCATGTACCCCCAGGCCCTGGAGATGGTGTCTCTGAATTACAGAGTTCAGATGACAGGAATTATGGGACATTATTTTGAGGTTGATCAGGAAATATTGACTGTGCTGCAGAATTAAGATTGGTTCTTTTGGATGAAGGTAAGCTCTTTGTGTGTATGGAGCATACAGTAAGTGGCGAGACTGGAAATTGCAACCTTAATAATGTAATATGTATACAGAAGACGATATTGTGCTACATTAACTTCACAAAGGGCATTTTAAGCACTTTTACACAGTACAGTACCTACATGCCTGTAATCAATATAGTAGAATTTACCATCCTCAGCATCCTTCAACTGGACTCTTGTGTTTTGCAAGGTTGCCTCTCTCTTAAGCACCAACATACTATTGTACTATCACTGCAACATGTAACTGAATAATAAATACCCTGAATTTTGGAATAAAAAAGTATAAGAAAAATACTAAAAGAAAGTAAAAGTAACGAATATTGAATTTGTTCAACAGTGTTTTTGTAGTTTCTAAAATAAATGTTACAAGTGATAGCTGGTCCAAGGGCAGACAAGGAGAACAATGTTTCAGACAAATCCCAGACATAGACGCGCATTCATCACATAACAATACAGATGCAGACACACATACTGTATGGTACACTACAAACAAATTACAACCATAACACACTAAGAAGAAATGACAGACATAGACACACCATAAACAAATGACTGAAGTAGACACATATAATGCAATATGACCTCCCATTGTGTTCACTCTGTTGGCCAGTAGAGTGAGAGAGGAGGTGGTTGATTGACTGAAGTGGGCTTGAAGTAAAGCCACACTGATCTTATCTACCATGGAGATTGCCTATCAGAGGCGCCAATCTGGTACCATTGCCCTGTAGTAATCAAATAAGATCCATTATATGTCCCTTGTACCATTTCTACTGATTAGGGGATGGTGAATAAACGAAGAGATTCGGGGAGGAAATACAACAGAGGGGAGATAACACAATACCCTGGAGGGGAGTCTCCAGGACCCAGTAGGCTGTCTACTGTGCCTGCCCCTAATGCACATACACACACACACACACACACACACACACACACACACACACACACTGGTAGAGCATTGCTTCTGGAAGGAGTGCTTGTGGGGTAGGGTGGAGGTGGGGGGAGGGTTTTGAGAGAAACCGTCGTCAATAAAATTTGCATCTTAAGCTGCAACATTGTTTATGACATTCAGTGTGACATTGCGGCTGCATCTCACTCTATTCCCTTCACGTAACGAGCCATACAGTATTGTAAAATCTGGGTCCATCAAGCCATATAGGACAGGCTTTGTTATAAAGCATTGCAAATGGTACATTTATTTGAAACATTAAACACAGCTCGGCTCGCTTTTTCTCTATTTACCTGCACTTGTGCCTGACTCTAATTACATTAGGCACACCGCTGATTCAAACAACACGCTTTATCACCAGAGTTGAACAACTGATGGCTAGTAATGAGCGCTGGTTGTGAATGATTCCCACCGCACCCTTTCCCTAATCAATCTATGCAGAAAGCACACTTAACACTCCTGAGAGAGTCATGACATACATGTGCGGTAATATATTCTATATCATATAAGAATATGAAATGAAATGGAATGGCCATGGAATATGATTTATGTATTCATTTCTTATCCAAGCCTGATAATACTGTTATATACGGTATATATAGGTACATATACTGTATTAATAGTCGTTTGTACTGAATAATTATAATAGTTGTTCAACTCAATACACGTCCATAGGCATATGAGCCAACTGTTTCAAATAGTAAATATTTCAACATACAGTATCTCTGAATATTCCAGTTATTGTGAACAATGTGTGCAGCAGACTTTAATATTTGACAGTTGGTTTCAGATATTGCAAAAATCAGCCAGTCTATACTATGCCATACAGGATAAGCCATATGACTCCTTTTCTCTCTGTAATGATTGATCACATGCTGTCTCTCTTTTTCTCACGGTAGCACTGAGTGTTCACTACATTGTCTTTTCTTCTCACTGAGGACTCCATTGTCTGCTAATGTGAGGTATTCTACATGGGACATACAAAAGAGCTCTAGTGCCGTCAAGATGTCCTCTATTTCACACATCACCACTTCTGAGTATGATATGTTGGCGTTGTGAATGCTGTTGAAGGGTGATATATAATGCCCACATATAAAAGCACAATTGGCTGCCCATGAAACATGATTTACTTATCATGATATCAGCAATAGGGGATAGTATGTCTTCCCAGTCACGTATTCCAGTCATAGATTCCATAAAAAAAAGATTTGCTTGATTTGGCACCATTTAATTCGGTAAAGTGCAGTGTACCGTAAAACCTCCAATATGCCTGTCTCCAATCCGCACCAGGTACGCTCCGTGGTTAAAGCAAAAAAAACCTCCCCGGCTACAAAAATACATTTTACGGTAGACTGAGCTATCTCAGAGTAACCAAAGCTAACTGTAGAATGATAATGTTAACAGTATGTCAACAGTATGTTGGTAAAAACAAAACAAACATTTTGTATTCACATACTGATAAAACAGTAAGTATGTACTATTTCTTACATGTACATCAGTCTCTTTTGGGGATTACAAAACCCACATGTAAAGAAATACTACATATTCCCTTGACATTGGAAGGCTGACTTTCTTCTTTCTGAAGACACATCTAATTGTCCCTTGGAGCAAATATTTTTTATCCCTTTGTCTTTCCCACCTTGCCTCTCCCTCTATCCATCCATCTATCCCTCCATCCCTTCCCCTCCTTCCTCTTCCCCTCAGCCACCTAACAAACTCTCCTCACACCTGGTGTTCTCCTTGCACCAAGCACCTGCTCTTGACCAGTTCATTTGTTATAAAAAATCCATCTTGTGATGTCTGGGAATCAGTCAGGCTCCCAGCTCCCAGACTAGTGCTCCAACATCTACAGTACAGTATATGCTTCTCAGTAGCAGCCTATTAGTGGCATCCATTTTACAACCACACACTCTCTTACAAGGCTGGCAAGGTCCCACACCAGGGAGTGTGTGTGTGTGTGTGTGTGTGTGTGTGTGTGTGTGTGTGTGTGTGTGTGCATGTGCGTGTGCATGTGCGTGTGTGTGTGTGTGTTCACATATTGTGTGATCTTCTCAGCACCACCAAACCCATGAGAGAAGCATGGACTGTACACAAGAACACACAGAACTGATGAACTGAGAGATTGCCATGCCTCATTAATCAACAAAGAATTTTGTGTTGTTCTCATTTGGAGTGTGTGTGTGTGTGTGTGTGTGTGTGTGTGTGTGTGTGTGTGTGCGTCTTCAGGGAGGATGATAAGTGTTTATCGAGGAGGGGAACAAGCACTTCACTTCCTCCGGATCTCTCCTTCTCTGTGTTTTTCTCTTACTGTTGTCTGGGTCAAACCTGATTTATAATTGGGTCCATGGTGAGATTCAGGCTGCTGTAGGATCCCCTGTACTCCTCACCACCTCGCTTCCCCCCACTCAACACACACACAACATGGCCACCATCTCAAACTCTGCCCTGTAATAAATGGGATATACTCAGCCATAGCCATTTTGAATTGTCATTCCAGTATTTGCCTCTGGGCTGGTCCCTATAAATATGTGTTTTGTAATAACGTTCTTTTCCTCGTCAAGCTACTGTATAGGTGGAAGTCTAGCTCCTACTGCCTACCATACAGTAAACACACTCTGCTACAAGTGCCACAGCAAACGTAGGCAATAGAAGCAGAGAAAGGAAAAAGAGAGTGAACGTTCACCCGTGGGAAAGGCGTGTGTGCCTGTGCCTGTGCCTGTGCCTGTGCCTGTACCTGTGCCTGTGCCTGTGCCTGTGCCTGTGCGTGTGCGTGTGTGTGTGTGCGTGTGTGAATTATTAATGCTTGACAAATGACAGCCATTTTGAACAGGACCCTCCACTCGACATCCATTAAATATAAACAATGCATATGTGAGTAAATGTATTTCTACAACTGTCTCTGCAGATATAAGGTGCTAGGAGCTTGGCAAAGGGAGACAGGGAGACAGGTGGGGGAGAGCGGGGGAGGTAAGATTTATGGTGGAGAAGTAGCCAGGAAGGGGCTTAGTATGCGGGTCGGGGACTGCTGTTTTCATGTTATTGTTTCATCAATACCATCGTCTGAAGAATACAGTGCATTCGGAAAGTATTCAGACCCCTTCACTTTTTCCACATTTAGTTATGTTACAGTCTTGTTCTAAAATATATTAAATTCATTTTTTCCCCTCATCAATTTACACAATACCCCATAATGACAAAGCCAAAACACGTTTTTAGAAATGTTGTTATGTTAAATAATGTTCTAATTTATTAAAAATAAAAAACTGAAATATCACATTTACATAAGTATTCAGACCCTTTAATCAGTACTTTGTTGAAGCACCTTTGGCAGCGATTACAACCTTGAGTCTTCTTGGGTATGACAAGCTTGCCACACCTGTATTTGGGGAGTTTCTCCCATTCTTCTCTGCAGATTCTTTCAAGCTCTGTCAGGTTGAATGGGGAGCGTCGGTACACAGCTATTTTCAGGTCTCTCCAGAGATGTTTGATCGGGTTCAAGTCTGGGCTCTGGCTGGGCCACTCAAGGACATTCAGAGACTTGTCCCGAAGCCACTCCTGCAGTGTCTTGGTTGAGAGTCTGAGAGTCACTTAGGTGCCTTTTGGCAAACTCTAAGCGGGCTGTCATATGCTTTTTGCTGAGGAGTGGCTTCTGTCTGGCCACTCTACCATAAAGGCCTTATTGGTGGAGTGTTGCAGAGATGGTTGTCCTTCTGGAAGGTTCTCCTATCTCCACAGAGGAACTCTGGAGCTCTGTTAGAGTGACCATTGGGTTCTTGGTCACCTCCCTGGCGATGGCCCTTCTCCCCCTATTTCTCTCGGAAGAGTCTTGGTGGTTCCAAACGTCTTCCATTTAAGAATGATGGAGGCTACTGTGTTCTTGGGGACCTTCAATACTGCAGAAATGTTTTTGTACCCTTCCCCAGATCTGTGCCTTGACACAATCGTCTCTCATAGGTCTATGGACAATTCTTTCGACCTCATGGTCTCAAGGATGATCAATGGAATGCACCTGAGCTCAATTTCGAGTGTCATAGCAAAGGGTCTGAATACTTATGTAAATGTGATATTTCAGTTTTTTACTTTTAATAAATTAGCATTTCTAAAAACCTGTTTTTGCTTTGTAATTTTGTCATTAATTTAGTATTTTAGAATAAGGTTGTAACATAACAAAAAAGTTAAGGGGTCTGAATACTTTCCGGATCCACTGTATGTATTTCTGAGTCTTCTGTGTGTGTGTGTGTGTGTGTGTGTGTGTGTGTGTGTGTGTGTGTGTGTGTGTGTGTGTGTGTGTGTGTGTGTGTGTGTGTGTGTATGTGTGTGTGTGTGTGTGTGTGTGTGTATGTGTGTGTGTGTGTGTTTGTGTGTGTGTGTGTGTGTGTGTGTGCATGCGTGCATGCATGCGTCAGTGTGTGCAAACGTTTGTTTGTGTGTATCTGTGTGTGTGTGTATGTGTGTGTGTGTGTGTGTGTGTGTGTGTGTGTGTGTGTTTGTGTGTGTGTGTGTGTGTGTGTATGTTTGTGTGGGTGTTGAAATGCATGTGTATATCTCATTCACCTGGGAGAGAAGGGGGCTGAGAATCAGATCAAAGGCGAACAACTTTATTGGCCGTCTCCATAATTCAGCAGCTATTCCAGGGGTCATAGTCTTCCCTTTGAGGTTGAGCTGCACAGATGAATCTTTAATGCGTTCCTGCCGGGGAATAATAGATGGCACAGCCATGCTATGGGGTGGGAGGGACAGTATGGAGGGGATGATTGTGGATAGTGGCTATGGATGTCAGGGTGCGTGTGTGCATGTGTGCATGCATGCATTTGTGCATGTGTGTGTGTGTGTGTGCGCGCGCGTGTTTCACTGCATGTATCATGGTTGCCTTTGTGTGTCTCTTAACATGTATGACTCGGTCCCAGGTTGCTGTGAATCGTGTCCTGGCTGTAAGGCTTGGAGGTGCCCTTGGGCATGGGATGATTGAGCAGCACTACCCCTCCCACTGTGCCCCACTAAGCCTCTCTGCCCCCTGCGGTCCCCTGGCAGTCCCGCCCCCTCCACCTGCTCTCCCACACCTGGGCTGGAGCACCAGGCTAGGCTTGCTCACACAGAGGCTCTGCCCACCTGGAGGAGTGGGAACCCAGGGGAGATCCATACAGAGAGAGAGTTAAGCGCCAGCACAGCAGAAGTAAAGCCTTGGTTCTCCAGCAGAGCAAATAATACTGAACCAGGGCTTCCGTCCATTGCAAATAACACAGAGCCACCATCTTGCTCCTCTTCTCTGATACACCCTGGTTATAATTCTACATGTACCCAGTGTGGTCTGAGTAGTCTGCTTCCGTAAACACATTACCCCCCTTCATTGTGGTTTTATGTCTCTAGTGACACAAAAGATTTAAGTCAGTGAAATATACACATAGGTCATGATCTCATCTTTACAGTATTGCTGTCCTCCTCCTCTGCTTACCTAAAGATATAACAACTGGGCATATTTGATTTATATACAGTATGTTTATGTCCCTAGAGGTTCAGATGAGCTTTTCTCCTTGTGATGTGTTAAGTTCTCACAGTGTTGTATCACGTGCTGGGCTAGCATACTGATGTATGGCTCTGTTTTGCCTGAGGGGATGGAGATGAACAATTGGGGTGCAGAGTAGGCCTTGGCTAAGACTCACACACTGCGGAAGTCAGAGGAATTGTTCCAGAAGCGTGCTATCTCTGCTAATTCAGAGCCAGTGTCTTTCCCTGCGTCCAGTTTCAGAGGTGGTTGGGTCAAGTGATGTTAAAGAGGAGAGAAGGGATAGAAACAACTATTTTGTTCTGGATTTACTGGTGAAGCACCTGTCACAGTCAAACTCTAGTTCAGATCTACAGTTAAAGTAAAATTAGATCAGTGCTGAGATTGTCACACATTTCACTCATGATCACAAATACAGTAATATAGCTGAGAGCAATGCCAGGGTTTAAGCTACGGCACAATATTGCACCACATATTTTATGGGGGCCCCAACAGAATACTTGGCAAAAATGACCATGATATGTTTTGATTGACCGATATAGAGTTCTGTTAGCGTTTCCAGGTCTTTTTGAAAAGTCTGAGAAAAAACTCATGGTGTTATCTGTTGTGTTTTCATTGTTATAGCATACTTTATACATCTTCTTCTCCAAAGCCGGTTTGTGGATCTGCATGCAATTTAGTATACATGATCTATGGACAAAGGTCTTGCCTATGTTTGCGTTGATAGACCTTGGTCCATAGATGCTGTATATGATTTTTCATGCAGATCGGCCCAGTTACAGAGGAGATGTCATTTAAGTGTTTTTCACAAAATTAAATGGTGTAAAATGGTGTAAAATCCATCATGGCAGGAGTTATGGGTCTTTGAGGCAAATTTGTTCCTTGTGAAGCGACAGACTTTTGTACCAAATGTAAGGGTGAGGTACGTGGTCTTTCAAAAGCCACTTTGTGGCCAACTGACATCATATTGCATGGCCGGGTGTGGCGTATAGCCCTCTGCCATCATGCAAAGTTGCATGTCCTTATGCTTTACCATGTAAAAGTTATTTGCATTACAATGCAAAAAACTGTGGATACAGGAAAATAATCATAATAGGCAATGCCAACTATTACAAGAGGTAGCTTCTCTGCTTAGACCCCTAATTAGTTGTGGTCAGAGACATAGCTGATAGGGTGAACAGAGCTTGAACAATTGAGAATTCAGTATGTACAGCCATGCATATGCATTTATCCTGTACATCGCCACATAAGGGTTTGTTCAAAATGAGTGCACGATACAGAGAATATATAGTGTGATATGAGGCAGAGCCAGTGTGATGTGAAAGTGGGTCAGAGGCAGCTGGGATGTGGAGCTGGCAAGCTGCAACCCTGGACCCAAATGAGGTGTAAAATACAAGCAAATGAGCTTTGAGATGCTGTTAACCAGAGCTTCTCCCAGACCAACCACCCCCTTATTCATTCTCACTCAAGTTTTTTAAGCTGATATATGACACACTGGTGCTGCATTATGTTAATGGTGTTCTATCCTCATTCTTCTTATTTGCCTTAATCTAATATTGTGTGCCAAAGGTTCTGCTAAAACAGCACAATATACTCATGACCAGGGCCGGTAGTTATCAAGCCTCTCAGAGTAGATGCTGTAATTCTAAATGGCGAAACCAACATGTACACAAATACCCTCACATTTCAAATCCAAACTTTTGGAGTATAAAGCCAAAAGAATAAAAAACCTTTTACTGTCCCATTACTTTCGCAGGGAACTCTAAATAATATTTGGTTATTATTTTAAAACCGTAAAACCAATCCATTCCCTATCAGGAATATGGACACGCTTACCAACTCACTCGCAATAGCCGAGATCCTCATTCATTTGCACAAGAAAGGATCCAGATTTAAATCTAGTGCCAACAACAGTGATATTCTTGGTTGTATTACAAGATCTGTAATCATGGACCACTAAACCTAAAACCGGAATAGCTGCCTGTTGTATGGTCTGATTCTTATAGGCTTCGCTTCTTGAAATGGTGTAGTGTGCCGTGTAGAGAATTTGTAAAACAGTTACTAGCAGTTAATTTTGCTGTTAGGTTAAGTATATGCAAGTGCATATGTTTCATGTGTGGGTGTCTTTTGTAAATTTTAGGGAATCATTTCTCCCTGCTGCACATAACCTACAGTGGATAAATTATTGTATTTCCTGTTGTTATAGACCTATAACCTTGTTATAGACCTATATGTGTCTATGTTAGTGGTCCAGCATTGCTGACACAATAAGCGTGCTTGTTTTTTTTAAATTTGAGTTTAAATTCTTTGATTTTTAAATATTTGCCCTCAGGAATTGCTAAGAAGCTTTGTTTTGATTTTACTTTTCTTTTGCAACTCCAGTTTTTCATCAAGTTATTTTATGGTAGACTTTTGCATAGCACTCTCTTCTCACCAGGGAAGGGGTTAATTGCTGTTCAACTAAATCTTTTAACATTTCACTAACCTGGGATACGTCCTAAGGTGATGTTTCAGAGACCAAGGTATCAAATGGGAACTTAACTGGCAATATGACTTCGTAGCAGGGTAGAAAATTAACTTAATTTTTTCAGGGGAATTTTGGGGCATTTCCAGGGCACTGTCATTCGTGGATGAAAACTGAAATACTGAATCTGTAAACATTTCTAATGTGTCAGGCCTATTGGCAAAAAAGGCAAGCATTCACACATTAATGAAATTATTACTTGAGAGAATATAACAAATCAAAATATTGGGCTACAACAAATATGTCAGCTAAATTCACATTCTTGTCATTACTTTTCCTAAATGTGATGTGGGCTTTACAGAAATGCACGGTGGACTTCTTTGTCTCCCAGTTGTTGATCACCACTTTGCACAAGTGGGGGCATGAAGAGGCATAAACTTCAAAGTGCAATTTTGTCTGGTGTTTCAGTCAGGTGCACTCTCCCCACCGCACCTCACAAGCACCGGACCTCACAGGACCGGACCTCACAGGACCGGCACGGGCGGACGCTGCAGATGGACCCCTCTCATATTTGATGGCCTCAAACGCGACCCAAACTATCTACTTTTTCACCGTTGTTGATGCTTTGACGGTCGACTGACTCGGCTCAAGGAGAGATGAGAGTTATGTTGACATTATTTTGAAGTGTGTGTTATCTTTCATGAGGAAACTGCTCCATCCCCAACTATTAACTTTGTGCAGCCAAACTACTGCAGGTAACTGCATGACTACCATCCTGTTAATTAGCTGAAATACCTGTTTATTAGTTGTCAATGATTTCGGGGAAATGAAATCTGAAATTCTGAAATTCTGTAATTTACATACTTTAACCTGGAATTCATTTTTATGTTGCTGAAGTTGTGTTTTGTGGATGTTTCTCTCCTATACCAAGATGTGTATTCAGTGTCATGAACTCTTTTAGGGCTGTAAAATCCAGCAAGTGACACACACACACACACACACACACACACACACACACATATTCCTCCCACTTCCTCTCGAACCAAACAGGAGGATCTGGAGGAGGTGTAACATGGGTGAGCAGGAACAGGTGTGGAGGATGAAGACAGAGGAGGCGGCAGGAGTAGCAGAAGGAGGTGGGCAGCAGCTGCTATTACCTTACAAAGAGAGAGAGAGAGAGAGAGAGAGAGAGAGAGAGAGAGAGAGAGAGAGAGAGAGAGAGAGAGAGAGAGAGAGTGACATATTGCACACTGTGCCGGTGAAAGTAGCCAGCACTGTCGGAGCAGAATTCTAGAGGAGAGTTCATTATGGAATGACATTGACTCAGGCTGATTTGCTGAGACGAATCAGATTGCAAAATGAGACATATGCATTTTCTCTCTCTCTCTCTATTCCCCATTCCCTGCGCGCAATGAAATATTAACGCGTCCTGTATGGCAGGCCTTTAAATTGCATGCGCCGCTCACACAAAAGGCCCTGCAAATGTGTCATTACCTCCTTTTAATCTGAACCATTTCCACCGCTGCCTCGTTGTTCTCCCTGAAAAAAAAACCTTCTTACCTGGAGGACAGACTGCTGATCTGAGGCATCTAAAATGGTAAAAAAAATTGTCTTTGAGAAAGATTTCACTCTCACCTCAACAACACTCAATCCGTCTTCTGATGGAGGCCATGTCTTTTCTCCTAATGCGGCAGTTTCGTCAAAACCAATAAAAGGTACTGTCCTTGACACCAAATAGAACATCCTGTCATAATTGACCACTAATGATGGGGGAGGGTATATCTTGTGACAAGATCAGTGTGCTGACATACTTTTAAATTGATATAAGGTCAAACATTTGAGGTTTAGAAATTGAATCGTAGATGATCCCTGGAACAAACCACTAACACATTCCAAACAATTTGATTGTATGGCAAATAAAGCATTTGATCGATTGATTAATAGACTCTCTGTGCTCTGCCCTAAGCACTCTTTTTCCTTGTCCTCTGCCTTTGTCTCTTTGTTTTTGATTGTAAATGATCTTGACATCCGAGAAGCCTACAGTAACTTTTAAACAGGCAGGGTTAATGTGATCTATCAGCAGACAAATAATGCCTGTGATCCGATGATACCCATGCTTACCTCACCCACCTCCTCCTCCCTCCTCCCACCTCCTCCTCCCCGCCCGTCCTTTTATCTCGTCTATCTCTCACAGACTAATGCTTCTCTGAACTCCAACAGGAAACCCTTAAAGTGGATATAGAGGGTCTTCAAAGGATTCATCACCATTAAAATTCAACCATGCACTGGTAGTGAACACTAGGTTGAGGTCTGTTAAGGTGTTTCAGATTCATGTAAACCACCCCTACTCCACCCTTCTCCCCCCCAACCCCTCCTGGGTTTTTATCTTAACCATCATGTTGCCCCACACCCCCTAGATCCCATAGTAACACTCCTCTCAGGGATTTGGCTGGGTCCTAATTAGTGTTGATGGATTGTATGGACAGTGCACTATGTTCTATATGCTCTACGTTGAATGGGCTGTGTGGATCCCAGGAGTCTGTGTTAACATGTTAGCTCCCTGCTGGAGACTGCTAGCCATTAGCGGGCCTCTCACCCAGCCGGCATAGGGGACTATGGGAGTAAGGGAGTGGGGTTGCCTGCCTCATTGGCCAAAGCAATGAGAAGTAGCCTACTGTGAGCTATAGCTCACCACATAATAGGACCCAGACACCAAACCTATATAAAAAAAGACAAGAATCCTCTGTTCACCACTGACTGAGGTGTATTTGCAGAGTGCAGCAAGAGAGAGATAGGGACTACTTGCCTCAATAGACTTAGCGGGAAGTCCCATCTTTCTCTCGATCTGTCTCTATCAACCTATCAATTAAGGTAAAAATGACCCCATCAAGCCTAGCAGCCTCCCAGGAGTTTCCCAGCGAGGCCACAAAGCCTTATTGTATCTTCGCCTTTCGGAAAGCTTCCCAGCTGACAATGGCTGTAACGCCAGGGAAGAGGAGAAAAAGATTGAAATTAATTTCTTTGAGTCGATTGATCTCACTTGGCTGCTGGCTAAGTTGACTTAGCTCTGAAAGATTATTGTCACCATTAATCCAGTATGTTGTAAACCATCACACTACATTCTCCCTCAGACTAACTTTATACAGCTGAACAGAGGTGTCACTATATTTCCATCAGCGACAAGAGATTGACTATTCGTGAACACACACCCACATGCTATACAAACATGCTCTACCACCCCCCCCCCACAAAGACACACACACACACACACACACACACACATACTGCACCCATTGATTTACAGGTTCAGAAGTTCTTATTATACTGTATTTAAATATGATATGTATCGATACATTACTATTCTGAATATACAGTATCTGAAGGCCACTATTACCTGGAGGCACAACTGAGTTACCTTTCTTCCTAGCAGCATGGTGAATCATAATGCTCTCACACACTCTGCCTTAAATTGAAGGCTCCAGCCTAAGTAGCAACTATCATCAAGAGCATTCTCTAGCAAAGGAAATCATTGCAAGTCATTCCAATGAGGAATACTTTTTTTATGTTAAAAGGTGGAATTTTATATGTAGTATAAATGGGCCACACGAGGCTTGTGACTGCAACAATAACCAGCAGAGGGAAACAAAGGACCATCATTGGAATTAGCCATGGTTTATGGAGGAGCCTCCACTGATGCTATATCACACAGTAGAGAGCCACCAGAACCCCCCAGAGCAAGGCTGTGAGTGTGTCCATCCTCATCCCCCACTCAGCCAGCCCTGAGGGAGTGTAACATATTCTCAGCTGAGGAGATGGTAATGTATTAGGTTATTCTGCCTTAGTTGATTGAAAACTCATAAAGAGATGAGGGGACGTGGCATGAAGGGCCACTCTCTCCTCCTAGAAGGGGATGGCTGCATTGTTTGTCATCTCTCAGTGAGGCTAGAAGGGTGCTCTGTATCTCTCTCTCTTTCTCTCTTGCTCCCTTTCTCTCTCCCTACCTCTGCTATTTCTTACGTCCTCACAGTCTAACTTGACTGTCTTTTCACACACATTGGCTGTGGTTCTCTGCCCTTCTCCTCATATTGTGCACTCGTTCACTCTTCCTCATAGTTTTAAAAGCATTGGATTGGTGTCAGAAATATGGTGAAAACCACCCTCAGTCTAGCCCATGCTGACACCAATGTTGTGCACTCCCCCTATGAGGGTGAGTGATCGAGTGCACGTATACAAACATGCCAGAGAATAGGACCACAGCCTTTGTCTCTTGATAAAGCAAGGGGCTGCACGTGTGACTTTGTCACTGAAGGAGCCACAGAGAATTGCGTGACATAATAGTCTCCTGTCACTGACCCAGTGCATATCCTCAAGATAAATTATGCATACAATCAATTAACTAATCATCATTTACTCAATCTTCATTCAGGGGATGGCTATTTTCAAACATCCCAAGAGTGCCTCTCTGCTGTCATTCGAACCATGTAATTGATTGAAATAGGAGCAGAGTAGGCATATGATTATGCAGAAGATGAGGTTGAGATCAAGAGATCTTCTGCTCTACTGAACATTCAGGTTGGGCTTTTCTTGATGGTCTTGGTGCCACATGCCTTTAACTAACCACATCCACCTCGATTCATATTACATGCTATGCTCAGCCCGCATATGAGCCCATTCTTATTGTGTTAAGGGACTTCACATAAATGCTAACTAGTCTACATGGCGATGAGGAAGCAGGCGTAGGGAGTGTCCCCTCTGGTGGTAATGGACTCCTGGTGTGTTGTTTTTGTTGTTGCTTTCCAGGCACTGTTACTGCTCTTTACACCTAAAACCTCCTGAAGAGCCTTGTCCAGAGGAGTGGTCAGTTTCCGGAGGTGGCTAATGTGTTATGACAGGTGCCAATGCCCATCATATATATAGTGATCTGCGTGCCGCTGCAGGCAGGCAGGCAGACAGACAGACAGACAGACAGACAGACAGACAGACAGACAGACAGGCTGATACCTGTACTGAAAACTGGACAGCGGATGAAAATAATTAGGGGTGTACAGTAAGTGTTTAATGATTACAGGGGTGGTGATGAAGGTAGGTCAACAATTAAGAATCAGGATGATGGCGGTCATTATATTGTGCTAGATGGGTTCTGTTTAAATATATAACTCCCCATTATTATTCCTGTTGTAGTTTATTTCTGTAAGACAATCAAACAGGCAAGACAGACTGAAAGAAGTCTGATCAATCGTGACACAAATCTCAAACTATTGCTGGATAAGAGAGGTTGTACACATCAGAGCCAAAACACATTCTTGAGATTCATTGTGTTCTATCAGCAAATTTCTGAATGGTTATCTCTCTATTATGTTGCTTTCCCCCCAGTTGGTGCCAGAAGGTGGAATGCTCATTAAGTCTCATTGATGGAGAAAAATGCAAGGTTCACGCTATTTTGCATTTCACTGGCTTGTTTGATGTTTTCATTTCCACTCTCTCTCCCCCCAGCCCCCAGCTGCCCCCCCCCCCCCCTCTCTCTCTCTCTCTTGGCACCTGGGAGAGTCATATGAAGGCTTAAAACAGGCCCTGTGCGGGACAGATAGCACAAAGAATTAATGGCCATTTCACGCTGGCAACTCGGTGGCCGAGCAGGGCAGTGGGAGAGCGAGGCAGGTTGGGCATGAGCAGCGGGGCACAGGCGGCCCCCGAGACACTCTGTAATTGTCCCGCTCTGAAGTGCAGGTAGGTGTGCAAATTACCAAATGTGCCGTGTAAGCCCATTTCAGCCAGCTCAATCATTGTCATGCATTGTCAAGTTTTGAACGAGCGACTGCATTTTGGGTCCATTTCTGAATTTCGTGGTGTTGTGAATGGATGAGCATTTTCCATCCAAAGAGAGTTAAATACCACAGAAATGACATAAGATGTGCCCCTGCTATTGCTATTGTTGGTGGGTTTCTAACAATGTGAAAACCAATACTGTAGATACACCTTGTACGGAACTCAAAGCAAATGACCTTGTCTTGTAAGGCTTTTCAAGTCTTTGTCGTCATCATATGCCTTTTATATCCAGTTCAGTACTTCAGGCTGATGTGTTAAACTGCATATTACCCACAATGGCATGTATTTCAGCATTAAAATATATCATAATTATAATTATGCAGAAGATATAATTCATATTATACCATTTTAGGTTATCTAAATTGCAATACAGAGCTGCCATGACAACATGTTCTTTTCAAGGATTCTGATGACAGGAATAATACCCACCTGTTTTCATGGATCAATATTGTGCATTCAAATGAGATTATAGTAATCTTAGATTGTATGTGAAAGTAAAACCTTGCTCCAGAGACAATAATGCACTCAACAGCACCTTCCACCCCCATGCCCGTCCCCCTGTCCTTTTCTTCTACCTCACACTCTAACACTCTATCGGACATATCTCTCTCCTTGATGTATTGCCTTTATGTAAGAAGGTGTCAAAGCGGCAGGAAGGTGAAGGATTGCAGGGCGACCTGGGAGTGCCACGGGGTGGGCAAAAAATACCAGCGTCGCTGAGGCTTCTGCCAGCCCGGCCACAGCCATGGCCACCACAGGGGGCATGGGACTGGGCCAGACCACGAACAAAGGAAGACTGACCCTCTGTTGTCTGACAGAGAGATGGCACAGCACCGTTGGGGTAGACCCTACACAGAGGAGAGGAGGGCAGGTGAGCAGGTCTGGCATGAAGCCCTGTGCCTTCTCTCAGCCTCCACTGTCATCCACAGGCCACTCTCAGGGCAGGCACCAGCGCTGGTGGGTCCTGGGAGCTGTCATCCAGGTGGTCAGTGATGTGATGGGGGTGTTGTGCTGACTGTGCAGAGTTGAAGGTGAAGGTCCCACTCTGGATAACTGGAGAAATATCATAGTCTTTTAAACACAGGGTAAACCCACTAAAAAACAGTCTAACAAATGCAGCCTCCATATTGTAATCACTCATGGTCTCTCTCTCAAAAAAAACCTGAGGTGAAAACCCCAGGAAATGTCATAGCAGCTGAATAGGTATTTAAACTGTAAATGTTGTTGAGTAAAAAACAAAACTATACCCTCGGTAACTACCCAAGTATTTGACTTTTAAAAAGGACCATTTCATCTTTCACTTTATCCGGTTTTTTTTATCTTCAAAGCTGTCACTTCAAGGCATCACAACATGACTTCTTTATGTCAAATCATATTGTAAAGATGGGTGAACAAATACATCCAAGATAACCAAAAAGGGAAAAGGAGAAAAAAAAACACCCATCTCTAAGCGCCTACATTCCGCCACGATCTGTGGCCTCGGGTGCCACTCAAGTGGCGGTCTATTTGGAGCATTGCTGTGGCCACCAGCATCTATGATGACGAGCGCAGCTCAGCTGTGAAATTGGACCGGCATGTTGACCCGAGAGCTTCCGCCTTGGCCTTCATTCCTCGGTATTCAGCCACCCATCCAGATCAGGAGAAACCCTGTCTCCTCCACTCCTCTCACAGAGGAGAGCTTCTCTGCCCATTTCACTCAAGTGCTCACGGTCCGGGGAACTGCGATGGGACAACCTGTTGACATGTGGCATCTAACTCTATGTGTCATCGTTTGGAGTGTTTTCCATTCCATGCCTGTCAGATGGTGGGGGGCCAGATACTACTGTACACCCGATTGGTTTTCTGAGTGGACAGAGAAACTTCTGCAGAGCTGCTGTTGGAAAGTAAAATGAAAATAGAATGTATGGAGCTATGCTACAGCACCGCTGTATGTGAAACACCGTCAAGTGTCAGAACCCAATGTTCCTGTTTTTCTTTAGAACTATAGGACAAGGTTAATGCAACTGAATATCTGGCTAATATTTGACAGATGCGATTAGAGAGAAATAGTAGAGTGGGTTGTTGTGTTCTTTTACCAGGGGAACATATACTTTTAACCACTTCCTGTTAATGTATCAGAGCACACTTGTCCTACTTGTAGCACTGTATGTTTGTTTTTATATGACCACTTGGTGAATCCACACTATGAGTATATGGAAGCAGGCTTTTAGCACTACATCACTCAGGCATTGAAGAGACCAATTCAACCTGCCTCTTATCCAAATGTTGACATTTGAACTCGAGAGTAATGTCTGGAGGAATTACGCGGCTAAGCCTCCCTTAATGGTCAAACCGATGGATGAGAATCAGCAGTCATCCTTTTAAACCGGGTAGCAGAGGACGGCAGTCCCTAGAAACACTGCCAAGAGCACAGGCTTGATTAATAATATATCTGAAAGGGAAGGAGATATGAAGGCAGGAAATTAAACACACTAATACTGGGAAGGGAGGACAGGGCGATCAAGACTTAATTAAAGACTTTGAGGAGCGGAGGGCATGATTTAAGACGATAGATATACTTTCCTGCTGACACCGCCGATGAGCTGAGGATTATGGGGGCATGGCGACAGGGGTGATATGGGAGACCTCTTGCCCCCTCATGGCCCTCGTAATGAGTGACTATTTCTGCTGTGGGATAATTGCTATTCTCCACATGTTAACATGATGTAAGTGTCTGGAGAAGAGTCTATAAGTGCAGGCCAGAGTGCACTATCTAATAATACACAGTCTAGCACTGAGCTGTAGGCTTCATGTCGCCTGATACAGACCAATATGCTCAAAACTCTATCCTGTGCGGTCATAGTGATTCTGGTTCTCGACTTAATTTGAACTATCATTGTGTGTCATCGTATCAAGCTGATTCGGACATGCCTCTTCTTGATCTAATAACACCAATTAGATTCAACAGAAAATAGAAAACACAGAGAGTACTAGAACTGTCTTACATAAACAAAAGAGAAATAAAATAAATACACTTTTCTCCTTCAGTTTTTAACAGCTACATCATATACCTAACATGAAGTAACCTAACATAAAGTTAGATCGCAAAGGGGAACTGAAAGTGATAGACAAAACCAAGATGTAAAGGAACGATGATATTTTTGCTGTGCAGCAGCAAGTATATTTTCACATTTACATTCATCATAACACTCAATGCACCATGGGAGCAGTCTATAAAATATGCTTTTCCAAGCTCATACTGTATCATTCTGCCAAACTAATCAAAATATAGAGGAGTAAGCATCTGTTATATTTCAGTAACATTTGTTTGGATAAAACAATTGTGATATTGCCATAACCCTTTAGGGCTGCCTTGTACTGCATCATGTATCAACAATATCAAGTAAATATAACAAATCTGTGCTATAAAATGTATATGTATATTTAACACATACAGTATTTATTTATTTAATTTGGTGACTTGATGAGTGATGTTTCAATTTGAGTGCCTTAGTTTCTCTAAACAGCTTTTTGGTTGTATTTGAACTCTAGCAGTACCATCTTTATAAAGCTTTGTAAAGGTTATACAGTATACGGGGAGTTTCAAAGCTGTTTTTGATTGATGATAGATAGCTAGATTAATTGTTTTGTAGCTTAATACTGTGATACTAACACACTAAGTACAGCTGTGTTAATAAAATAGATATTATTAACGGTAAAGTGCATTTGTTATGAGCTGTGACTGTTACTGTAACTCCTATCCATTTTGTTGCAAGTGATTCAATCACACTAGAAAAAAACAATATCTCATGAACATTAACTTCATTAAAATGAGCGTTGACATGAACCACTACGCTCCATATAAAGTAAACAAATCATCCATTCTAAATCATTGTATTAATGTTAGAATGGAAACTCTTTATCCATGGCAAAACAACTGATGCATACAGTAAGAGGAGCTAAAAGTGTCAATGTTCTCCCCTCTCTCCCCATCTCTCTCTATCTCCCACCCTCTCCTCTCTCTCTTATCCCCTCTCTATCTCTCCCTCTGCCTCCCACAGCTAGTGGACGTGAGGTTGATAAATGAAGCTAATTGTTTTATGGCAGGCCTGGCCTGATGCTGGCAGTGTAATCAGGCTGAATGAGGGGGCCTTGGGGAGGTCATTACCCTTCCCATTGTTAGAAAGGACAGGAGGACGTGGCGAGGCCGGAGCACTCTGGGGGGACTGGGCCACGGAGAGAGGCCCCTCTGGCATGGTGCACCACTGTAGCCTCTACGACAAACACCCGCTCTGGAAGGAGACAGGACATTCATACTACTTCAAACAAGGCAGTCTGTTTCTTTATAAACGTTGTTACCACTGATAATACCGTATTACTACAATGCTATTACTATGTAATAACATGCCTGTACGTTTGAGCATGAGCTGATTATGCAAACTCAAGACTTGCACGGGAGGTGTTGGGACATTGCTGTGATTCGTGCTAAAAGGGCTTGTCCAAGCAGCAGGCCATGTCTTTCTGTAGAGAGATGCAGGTGTCATCCATTATATAACCATTACTATAATAACTATTTGGATTAGCTGAATGAAAGTGGGACCAAATTAGAAAAGCAACCCACTGCAAGATATTTGTTAAGCACTGTGTGATGATGACATTGGACACAAATGAGTTATTAAAGATGTGTTGAATGATTTGATGACAGCTGCTCGGATACCAGCTTCGAGGCAGAAAATGTGCATGTAGAAACAGCATACATACTGCCACATACTGATCTGTGTTGGGGAATGTAATTAGTCTTATCTGAAGTGTAGCTATGCTAATAGTGTCATTATCTTAATCATTCGCTGTTGTCTTTTTGTCTTTTACTATTTTTACTATATATACTTTTCCAGAGTTGCAGTGCATGTGCTCAACAATAATCATCCCTATCCTATAGGAGTTGAGCATTGAAGCAAGATATATCCAATGCTGTAGCCTACGATTAACTCATAAAACTGTTTTTATGTCATATCTGTCACACTTGCTGTACTGTGGACAAATATGTTGGGAAGGGAGTTGCCCTGAGCACACTTTATTTACAACAGTACATTGTGAAATAGGCTACAGCAGACATGCATTTGCAGGAATCCACATGATTGCCGTTGGCTGCTATTCCACTGTTACGATAATCACTGCTAAGGGCATTGTAATCAGAGTCATCGTGACCTGCAGATAGAAAGGACTATCATGAACATGTACCATTTCAAACCTGTACCATTTCAAAAAAGTTAGACCTCCATTGTGCCATAGCCTCAAGCAATGTAATGATCATAATACATAACTCCCCATCAGGAGATGTTTTCCTAATATGTTCTTATGGATTGGTGGTTGCAGTGTCTGAGACATCAATAATCATTCTCCGCCATTCATCCATGAAACCACTTTGTATTTCATATTATTAGTGGTTTCATTTCAGTGATCCCCTCACACATTTCTCTGCACTTTTAATGCCTCTGTTTCCCGTTGGCAAAATGTTAATTCCCTCATGAACCCCAACACAACAACAACACAATGCATTTGGATTTAGCCCTGGTAATCTCTCCCTTAGGAAGTACTGTATTTGAACGCGAGTGTACTGTATCTGTGTGTTTTGTCTTTTTTTATTTTTTATTTTTTTTGGGGGGGGGGGGGGGGGGGGGGGTCAAAATGTTTTTAGATAGCTAGCCAGCTTGGTGTTGTAACTAATGTGTGTGCATGGCATAATTCCACCCCTCTGATCTCAGTACACAGTGTTTCGACTGCCAGGAGGAACATGGTTGAACCTCCTTTACGAGATCACCCACAGTAGAGATGTTAACTTCCTTCCAGCTGTCCCTGCCTATCCAAACAAGCCGACAATGCACAGACTACTCTCCCTTAACCCCCCTTTTGGTCCAATCATTGGGACGATTACAGACATAGCTCATCAGCTTCACAATGGCAGCGGATATGAAGAGAGTTATTTTGTCTGAGGGCAATCAGTGCCAAATGGAGCCTCTTCACGCTTTGATTCACCCTCACCCATCAGTTAGGCATAATCGTCTCCTCCCTTTAACAAGCCCCCAGTTCCCTTTTGGGCAGAGGACATAGCTGTCTATGGAGAAAAGCACTAAGGGACAAAGGGAGACTACAAAACCTACATTTGAAAAGCTGTAAATAACAGCAACAACAAAAATGAACACTGTGCGAAACAATTGTGTTGAAAGCAATCGGTCAAAAATTGGTTCAAAGTGAGGTTCGGCAGGACTCAGAATGCAGATTGGGCATTGTCTTTGAGCCATTTTTAGGCTGTTTTGGCATTTCCAGCATGTTGAGTCTTTTAAATAGTAACAATTGTACATCCCAGTAGGTTTTCTCAACTGTCACTACCGAGCCAGGCATTCTGCATCCCATTAACTTCAGCTCAGCCCACTGCTGCAACCCTGGCCCTGACTGTTGACTGAGCGTTGGAAGGCAACAGTAGAGAGAATTTAGAGGAACAGGGACTGCAGAACTGCACCTAGACATCTCCCTCTGTTAACGATTTTGGTAGCGATAGTTTTCTGTTACCCAGGGGAAGACCATTATTACAGTGGTCAAACGTATAGTGGTTAGACTCATAACTAATCACAAAAACATCTCAATGTCAGCTTGAATTTGGCAGGGAGAAAAATAGTCATTAAAAAAGCGTTTGCTATATGGTAGGCCAATCACTGACAGTTGGCTACTCTGGTAGCGGCTGGTGTGAATTTCCATTTTAAATGCCTCTGATATGGTAGTAGGCAGAGGTAATTATCGATAGCTTCTCTCCCTTAAGACTGATAAGGTGGTCAGGCTGATAGATGGATTGCTGTGCTCTGCATATACAGGGTTGAAAACATTGATCTTTGGGATTAATGTTGGCCCCAGAGGGGCCGTTGGCAATGAAATAGTGTTTCTGTAATTATACCTTTACACAGCCTAATATCCCTAAAGGTGCTGACAGACACACTTTTATTTTCCACAGCCACTCAAGGAGCAAAACAATTTATTTTGTTTCACATATTTACATATTTCTACAGTATGTACGTTCGGAATGTCCCCCATTCCCACTACTGAAGGGACAGTGGGAAAGGACAGGGAAAAGAAAGCTATTAGGTCTGATTTAAAGTTGATGAAGATTGAAGGCAGATCAATAAATGCAAGAAGGCAGATCAATAAATGCAGAGAATGCAAAGATTATTTAGTCGATTTACGTCTTTAAAATGTTGAAAATGTCCATGATATTTTGCCTCCTCATCAAAAACAATAATAGACAATAATGGTATTTCAAGTCATAAGGGTGTTGTGAGCTGCAGGACTAAAACAACAGTGACCACTCTTGTTTAACTAGGATGAGGATATTGATTACTTTACAAATGGAACTTTAAAGAGTCAAGAGTTGAATAATCGTTTTCTTTCTGAAGTACCTAATTGTTTTGGACATATGCAAAATATGTCATGACCACTGATTTTCTACAGCCAAACCACAATGACCTTGACTGACACCACATCTGAACCCTCAAGCATTCCTGTCATGTTATGTTACTATACCATACCATGTTGTGAAGGCATCTGTTTACTGTAATGAGATCAAATATTCTATGTACTGTATTTGTGTATGAGAAAGAATTGATTTCTAGCTTTGCCCCAAGCTAGCCAATGGGGTAACACAGACTGCACTGGACAGAGAGGTCCTAGAGGTTGAGAAATGACAGGAAATCAGGATCAGGAAATCAGGAAAGACAATAATCTGATTTGCTATTCTTTTGTTTAACTTGTCAGTGAAGGTTTCTGAGTACAGTATGTGTCTTCGGAAGAATCATGCATGTAATGTGTCTTGTGAATAATTGATGTCAGTGTTTGCTTGTGTTAATTGGCAGAGAGAAGTGAATAACACTGCTTCCTCTGAAGGACAGTGATGCAGTGGCTCAAGATAAGCCCTCCACTGTAATTGCTATTGACATTTCTTTAAAAATAAGACAGGAAACAGCTCTTTCAGGGGCAGCAGGCCATGCTGCAATTAATTTGCTCTATGTTTTCGACATCCATAACTGTACCTGTAACCCAACAACAACAACAACATCAACAACAACATCAACAACAACAACAACAAGCCAGGCCATCCGAGATTTACAACAAAGACATTGTTATGCCTTGGTCGTGTTGTTGTTCTATGTGGCAACCGTTATGGATTCCTTCAGGACTTGTGAAACGCACAAGGCATGGAGAGAACAGATTGCTGGGGAATCCAAGCGAGCACACCGCACAATCACCAAGGATTATTCTAAAAAGCCGAGTTGATCAATACGCAGCAGCCGAGGGGAAGAAAGCAGATCAGAGTATGTATTCCCAGAGTCTTCAGTCAGACGACTAGATCAGGATTTTCTGCCTCCATTGTCTTCTGTTTGTTTTGGTCCTCTCATCATTTCACATTTGTTAGGTATTCTGTCCTCTCAGACAATACCGACTACTTAAGTCAGACAGTGCATAGTGAGGTCATTGTTTATCAACTAAATAATACATTACTGGTGACTGTTAACCAAGTTTGAAACAATGTCAACACACATATGCCTGTATGCCTTGCAAAATGTGTTATATTATGCTCAACGCATACTGTGTGGGGCACAATAGTTACATTCATGGTGAATGATATTCTCAATAGTTATATTACATGGTGAATGATATTCTCAATAGTTATATTACATGGTGAATGATATAATGTGTTTATTTTTATTTTTTTACAGTGCATTTATATGGCCTTATTATGAATGACAGTCATTTTACAGTCCATAAAGTGCATACAGAAACAAAAAGGTATCTCATGCTAAATTCAGTCTTATAAGGGAGTGGTCACCACAAGTTACTCATTCTGATGTGTCATTCTCTCACGCACTGTTGTAAGACAGTGTGTCAAGCTCAATGGTAGACGCTTTCTACAGTATTTTCATCTGCAGCAAAGAGGAGTGTCTGCACACTGTCATATTTCTGCTCGGCTGAATCCAACACCTGCTCACAGGGTGTGGCTGGGCCCGGGTGGGTTACAGCTCACGGAATGGCTGGGACCTTGGACTCAGTGGAGCGGTGTGTGCCGCAAATTACACCCAGCAAAAGTGTCCGCCCTGTCAAGCCTGGTTTACCTTCTTCTCCCACCCTTTTCAGTGGTAGCTAATGTTGCAGTACACTACTGTACATACTGTAGGCTAGCCCACTCAATGTGCTTGTATCAGAACTAGGAAAAGCTTTGTTAAAGGGAGAGCTTTCGAAAACAATATTATTACTTATAATAAGTAATATATAAATTGTCATATTAAAATGTTTGAGGTATGTTCTGTATGCTTTACGTTCATATACTGTATGGCTGTCCATACTAATTGGTATAATGTGGCTCAACATTCCATTGCCTTAGCCATACGCTCAAATCCGCAATTTAAAAACATTTACTGTCTGGGGCTTTCTGAATACAGCACTATTGTCAACAGCCATTGTCAACAGGGTAAATACTCAATACACAACATTTGATGCCATCTGAATTGAATGGGCAGTCAAGACCTGCATTTCAATCTGAGGATATTGACTGAAGAAACTAAACTCAGTTGATATTGTTCCCAGCATTCGTCATGATTGTCTTTCGTTTTTGTTTGTCTTTGGATCAGTGCCATAAACTCATTGTCCCAGTTATGATGGTGTAATACCATTGCCGTATGTGAGACATATGCTTCCATCCATCAAACTCCCATTAACCTTGTGTCTGATTATGCCCCGCATGGAGAGATTACTCCCTGAGATTCCAGTCAAACAACAGAGTGGCGATTTACCGCTGAATGGTAATTAACAGTCTGAACAAACACGTCCCTTCCTAGCCCCAGTGTCGTTATTTGGGCAACAACACAAATCATGAGTGTGGTGGTTTTTCTTTGGGGATAGCAAGGTACTGCAAAATGAGGTACTCTTTATCTTATATTGTTGGAAATCATTTCAGGACATTGTTTGGAATTCTATATTGGATCCATTGGAGCCATGCTGTACTTTGCTTTTAAAGCAACGTCAACGGCACACACATCTGACTAGCATTCTCTCTCCAGTATATCCCCACAGTCTGCATCAATATGCATTGCAGCTTCACACCAAATGACATTTCCTCACATTTGTTGTATTCTTTCGGTCTCACTACTCACAGATGGCCTATGAAGAGGTCCATTAACATGCGGAGGAAAGAGACGCTGAGATGGGTTTTAAATGCTATAGATGGAGAATGAGATGGAGATGGAGAGCGATCTTTTCTCCATGCAAGGGCAAAGTTAACGTGGAAGGTCAGCACTTACTCATCTAGCAGGCTTTAATGCCCTCTTCCCTGCACAGCAAATAGCTGATGTGTTTTTGTGAGGCCTGAATTGATGAAATGGAGCACTTCGCTCCACAGCATTTAAAATGTAAATTGACACATACAAATGGGGGGAAGTTTCTTCAGCATTTCATTTTGGCTTCCTGTGTGCCTTTATTATGGGACTTATGAATATTGCTGATATCCCCGCATGTGATTAATATTTGTTTTAATTTCATTCAAGCTCTAAGTTAACACACTGATCAATATTTCATATTTTTGGTGAATATTTATAATTGCACAGTGAGAGGTAATTGGTTAGCATTATGGCCCAGATACCATTGCTTGTGTATGGGGAAGCAGAGCAAACAGCGCACCCATTTATTTCAATGAAGACAGAGCATGAGAGGATAAAGTTTACTCTGGCATTGAGTCAACTTATTGAATAAACCCTATGCATTACTTTGAAAAGGGCAAGCTGATATTATTCTATGGATGGCAGGAGAGCATAAACGCAGACAATGTGTAATGGCCCAGGGAATAATGCCTCTGCAAGGCTTTGAATTCAATCTTGTGCTGCTAACTTTCAAGCAACTGGACCCTGTTTGACTTTGCCATACCTACAATTCAAATTAGTGAGAGAGAGAGAGAGAGAGAGAGAGCAGGTCGGAACAATTTTTGTTTAAAGCACAGTCAAATGGACCAATCAGCACCATTAATTAGTAATGGCCTTTGTTCCCATAACCCTTACTCAACCCCTACTGAAAGGTCTGACCACCTCGGGGCCAACTGCTGTTCTACACATTACTGTACCTGGGCAAGAGGAAGAATAACTGTGACATAGAAATGGCTGTCACCCAGGGTTGTCTTTTGTGAGAAGCTCAATAAATAATGTACTGTATATTCATCTGTGTAGGGTTTCATTTGGAATGGACAAGGAGCTCATTTCTGTGAGTTTGAGTATGAGTGTAGAATAAGTATGAATAAGTATGAGTGAAAACCCCAAGTAACAACCAGTTTCAAATGTTGATATATATTTGGTCTATCAGACAATAGGTGATTAATTTATTATTCAACAAGCATGCATGAAATGTATGGATTTGAGTAAAAGCTGGAAATTATTGTGCAAAGATTTGAAACAACTTGTGTTCTTTGAGTCTAAATGCAAATACTAAACACATTTTCATGTCATGTAAAGTATATTTATATTCCAAAGCACTCTACTTTGCTCTCTGTATATAGTTTACTTCCAGAAGTCTGCAGTAAATCAGGAGTTTTTGCAGCAGCCATGAGAAGGATTTATTTTTTCTGCTGCCCTAGCTTAGTGCTGCCGAAATGTTATAATGGAATTGATTTGACACAAGGAGCACATTGGGAGGTGGGTTGGCTTTACAATCTCACTCTGTGTGAATCTCCTCATGGTGGCCAAGGTCGAGCGACTGCACCACTACAGAGTATATAGCCCCATTGTTTGTCTTTTATGATTTGGAGATGAACATGAACTTGGTGGAAGAAATAAGAAAATCTGGACTGACAGAAAATCGTCAGAAGTCCATTAAAATTGCATCGATATATAAAAGGAAAAGAGATAGATTGGCTTTCAGGGATTACTATAGAGGTTCGACAGAATATTAAAGTTAACAGGACATAGTGTCTGGCCCAGTCTCATCCCCAACAACATCAAATAGGTGGGAGATGGGACAGTTTGGATTGGTATTGTATTTGACATCCATTCAAGTTCAGTGGCGTGAGAGGTACAGACTAAGAAAAGCTCTACAATGACAGTGCTAAACACTGACTCTTTAAGGCACTTGTGGCTGTCCAGTACAGATGATATTGATCTACAGTACATTATTGATGGTATCATCTGTTTGACAAGCTATGGACGAAGCCCATTGGAGAGTGTATCACTTTTTTATCTAAACAGTCTAGTCTGAGCTTGTTGATTACTACATGGATGCCATATCATGCTGGTTGTGTGATTGCTAAAATAACATGAAGTGGGGGTGGGAGAAGAAGAGTAGGTAGCTAATCCTCACTCTATCTTCACATAAGGGGTTAAAAGTAGTTCATTCTTTCATACAACATACAGTCTACATAGAGCAACCTTCTAGTATGCTAGTATTCCATTTCTTATATGACGAAATGAATGATGAACTGAATATTTTCGTTTTTGAGCTTGTTAAAGTAGCGCTAAAATTAATGGTTTCCTATCGGTAGAATAGTGTAATTTTCTTTACCGTTTGTCCTTTAGAACCCTGGTGGTTGCGGAGAAGCATGGTTGGAGCGTTACATACTTGACTTTGTCTTCTGGTGGGTACACTGCTAATGTACACGGCTAGGGAATAATGAAGAGACATTAGCTCACAGCCAATCACGTTGAGAGACAAATTCTAATAAGGATGACTCAGCACTCTGCCTGAACCTGTCAGGTGAAAACAAAATAAACAACAAAGACATTAATACCTTATGAAATAAATAAACATGTACAATTAAAGAGAACAGGTGAGGGTATTTTTTATAGTATGGTATCTGCAACATAAATCTTTCTCCAGTTTTTTGGGATATTTTTTCATTCATCAACCTGATTGGTGTAAGCATGCCATAGCTATTTGTATTTTCCTTGTCCTCTAAAATACAAAGGGCAAACTCACAGCTTTAGGGAGTTGTGCCTGAGTCATTTTTCATGTATGCTTTTTCAGATTGTAGGAGTTTATTGGCATGATTTTGGAAGCAAAACAGTTCTGATGTCCTGATGGAACCAAAACAGTTATATTAGAGAAAATAAAACAATTTGAATTAACAATTGTACTGTCTTGTAATGTGTCTGTTACTTGAGGCCCATGTTTGTGATTTTTAGAGCAACAACATAGCTGCCCTATGTGATTATTTGCTTTGATGCGGGGAAAGTTATGCTAGCCAGAGGCTGGATAAATTTGCCAAATAACCCAAATGCATCTAAAAAACGGGGTGGATCAACAACAGCCTTATTTAGACAGGCCTAGGCTTTTAAATGTAAAACAGGAGGGGGGAATGGGGTGGGGAGTAGACAGAACTGTGGGTGCAAAATATACACAATTAACATCTTCAAAACGCATTGAGTAAAGAGGTGCACAGTGTTGAACTTTCTTAAGTGGATTACTTTAAAACATGGCAGAGCCAACAGTGCACCTCCGCTGTAGGGGGTATCTTCAGGATGTGCTTTTCCTGTGAGAGGAAGCAGCTAGCCAGCATTCTAATAAACCAGCACTCATTACTACTGTACATGACTGGGGCCTTGCTCTTCTGTTGTTACACCACTGCTACTAAAGTGCCAATTAGTCCATAATCACATTAGAAAATACTGTAGGTTCACTCATGGGTTAAATGTGTGGTAAATTCTTTAATAACACATTAGAGGGGATCCAAGGCTACGCTTATCACCAAATTAAGTGCAAGAGAGGATTCATGGAGTGCTTGGGTGTTGTAAAGGGAGAGTGGAAGGAGCTTTTCTATATTCTAATTACCATCCATTTATTTCGGTGCTGCCTTCTCCAGAGTTAGTGTATAGAAAATGTGTTTTAAAAAGGTAAATATAAAAGAGAAACAGGCCTGGCTTCCTGAAAGTGCAGGCTGTATGTGTGTGTGTGTGTGTGTGTGTGTGTGTGTGTGTGTGTGTGTGTGTGTGTGCAATGCAGTGTCCCCCTGGCCTTTTCCCCGATAGCAGCTCAGGTACTGTATATTAGACATAGCAGAGGAGAGGGCTTGGCGACCCGTGTCCCCCACCTTTCAAATCCCATCTCCCTCAATGAAATCAGGTGTCAAAGTTTGCGGAGGATGCAGTGAAAACAAGCCAAACTCGATCACGGCCAGGCCTGTCACAGCTGGTGAGAGGACCGATAAAATAACCCAATAAAGGAGAAAGAGGCTGAAGTGGAGTCCTCTACAGCCCAGTGGTGCCAGTGTGGACAGGAGGGCAGAGACACTTTACAATGGCAGCCATGCATGAGCTTTGGCTGGCAAAAATGCTGAACATTAGGAAGTGTTTTAGAGAACAACAATGGGTGGCTATAACTGTGTGTGCAGATGCAGAAGTTACATTGCACTGGACCATTCTGTGTACAGAGATGAAAATACCCCACTCCACTGAACTATTTAGACTACAGCTAAGTTAAGTGTGGGTGTAGAAGCCATTGGAGCTTGTCAAAGTAGCCTATCTAACTAGAGCCTTTAAACATAAGGACCCATATTGATTTCCCTTATAATGTTTTTGATAGATAAAAGTTAGATTAATTCTCTTGGGTTTTCCACAAGCTATTAAGTTATACCACAGACCTGTGGATTGGGTAAGATAACAGCCATTCCTACTGTACATTCCTAAAATATTCCATTTGGAAAAGTTGTTGTTCCATGCTTCAAACTCCTCCTCCTCAGTTTTGGCTAGAGGCCACGTTTTTGGTGTTGTGTGTTTGCAGCAGAGAAATGGGCCTCCTCTATCAAATCTCCTTTTGGTTTGCTTGTTAGACGCTATTGGAATGTATAACATAGAGGTTGGAGCTATACCCACCACTTTGATTGCCTTGTTATAAAACCACTATCCATCACTATAAATGGTCTTCTGTGTGTGTGTGTGTGGCCTGCTGTATGCTAGCCATATGAGTATGCTTTTGACAATTTCATTGATCACAAAACTGTCTAGTCATCCTCTTTAGTTACAAACTTTCTCTGCTGATGTCTGAAAGTACTGTCTGATATTGTTTCCTGAAAAAGCAACTCCTCAAGAGACCCTGCTTCCTACTGATGATGGATAGTACTGCTATCTGTCACCCTCTGTCATTTTCCCCTTTGAACATGTGCTCCTCTGTCCTGTGACACGGAGGGCTAGTCACAGGTGACAGAGCCCTTGCCATATGTCATCCGTCGCTGGATGTGTGAGAGTGTGCTGGACAGGAATGGATATTTAGCCAATATTGTCTCCTCTACCTTCTTCTAAGTCATCTAAGGTAATTTGATATTGCCACTTTGAAAGAGCGATGCACCACTGAAAACAACTTCTCCATGGGGACTGGTGGACTATAGAAGATGAATGTTGAGAATGGACTGGTTATTTGAGGTTGGATTAATATTGAATGGAATCTATCCCAGTGTATGACTTACTTTTCACCTTTTCCTTTCATCACAAGCCTCTACTGAGGCTTAAATCATATCCCCCATCTACCTGGATTGCATGTGTGGTGAAATTTTGTTTGTGCAATGGCTAGTGTCACTTCCCATCTCTCTCTCTCTCTCGCTCTGATTCAACAGGTATGTGTAGCCATGTGCAACATAGTCCAATTACACTAGAATCCTATTGATTATAGTATCCTATTTTGGGATACCACTACTAACAGTTATATGCATTCTCTGAATTCATCATCACACAATGCTTGTTTCTCTCCTTGACATTTTCATTATGGCATGATCATTTTGAGGCATGTTTAAAATAATTGCAGTTGCTTTGATGCCCTGGCTCATTCTATGATGTCATGTTTTTCTTTGTACCTTGCCTCTTACCTCACATTCTACACAGCCCATATGCCAACAAAGATTTGTCTCAGGGCACGCCTAGGCCAAGTAGACACTATATGATAGCAAATTACAGCACACTATTATCATCATTCATCTGTGTGTGCTATCAGTGGGAGAGATATCCCTCCCTGGCTCTTCCTCATCTGCCCACCGTCTATCACATTAGGGCTGATGCCTGTTCACAAATTACACCGGAGAGAAGCCATTAATTGTGGATTGAGATCAATTGTTGAATTGTTATTTTAGCCGCTAGGCTGATTGCAGTGCTGAGGTGGGGATGGAGGTGGGGGGGGGGTGCAGGGCAATGAGGTGGGAGGATGACACCGTAGGCCATAACTAGTTGTGTCTTCCCCATTAATCAATGCCTTCCACACAATTTGCCATTTGTGAATTGGGACTGACCCACCTCGAGGGTCACTTGCCAATTTTCAGCTGCAGTCAGACTGCATCAGGCTGAGCTCTCTGCTCATGTCCACTGTTCCTACTGAGTGATTCCATCTCTGAGAGAGAAGATGGCCGCTGTGTCGACTTCTCCCGGAGAGGCTAAAATCTCCCTCACTAACAGAACTCCTTTACTAAAGCTCTGCAATTGAAGAGATGCGTCTTTGTTAATACTTGCCAAAGGTGGATCATGTAACACAGAATACATGCACAAGCACTTTTATGTCGGTGCCCTAGAGCCAAGCAGATCACCTTTAATTGTGTTTCTCAGGGGAGCCCAGTGAAGGGCAAGGCCTCTCCAGCGCCATGTCCTGAAGACCCTAGTGGGCAGAGGTAAACCTGTGAACACGGAAAGTGCTGAAAATGTCCAGAATCCATTTTAGGAAGTCGTCAGTTCTCACATAATATTGCCTCAAAATCTAGGAATGACCCCTGAGGATGACAGTGTCTTGATCCACAGATGATAACTGATGCCATGCTCAAAGTGGAATGATGCTGTTTCGAGGAAGGTATGAGAATGACAGAGTTTGGGATGACAAGTGAGGCAGTTTTTTGTGAGAAGTCACAACTTCCTAATATGGATTCCGTACCAAGGGTTCTTCTCTGCCTCCTCATACAGCTCTATGCTGGCGACATGTACAGATGAAAAGCGCATTTTTCATGTGTTACTATGATTGTAATTGATTTGAATAAGGAGCTGTTGCACCACAATCATAACAGTGTTTTATGATTATTGAATTTCATTAAGCATCTAATTGAAACATGGTGTCCCTGTGCTCGAGGGTTAGCTAATTAAAAAGAGGCACCCCAAACAATCTGCTATTCCACTGGTGTGGGATTCGAGGAATTAATTAAATACACAAGTTTGCAAACACAAAGGTGGCTAGACTGAGACGGAATGTAATTATTATTGTTATGTAATTGATTTGTTTGCATTATACACTTGTTCGAACACAAACTAACACACACACACACACACACACACACACACACACACACACACACAGACTAATTTAGTGCCCTCAGCCTTGGGATTAATTCATTGACGAAGTTTGCCATGTTGAAAATGTGTTCACAAGAAAATGACTAATTTTTCTGGAAAACAGATATCAACTTGTTTGTGACTGATGATATACTGTAGTTTTGAGTCTGGATTTGATTTACAATTCAATATATGATTGTGCTGTCTTTGATGTTATGCTGTATTTTATTAGAACATACTTTGCTTCCAGCAAACAATGCACCCTCTGAGACAGTCACACAGTGTTCGAAATAAATGTAGGTATGTTAAAATGAGCCTCATCATCTATGTGCTCCTTGACAGATACTGTGTAGCCATTACAGTGTAGTGTCTCGTAGGAGAATGGAGAACTAGTTTAACCCTCATCCACAGCCAAGACCTGGGGAAAGGTGACAATGTTCAGTCTCTGCTGTCCACAGGCTACTCTCTGACCACAATCCCCATTTTTCTGTGTCAAAACACCTCATTCAATCTTGTTGCTAACCTCCTGGAACAAATCAATGAGGTTCATTAAGTTGAAATCCCGGCGGATTACCTGTTGTTGCGCAGTTGCCAAGAAAACAAAAATACAGACTAAAGATACTCCATCACTGTAACTGGATAAAACAATGTGTGAAGCCAGGGCGGGCTCAGGGATCAGTAATAGGGCAAACTGTGAGGCAGGAGACAACAAAGGGACCCATAGATTGATTTCTGCGGTCATTCATTGTTTTCTATTTTGTGCTGTGGTGGCTGGCTGTATTTGTGTGTACCTTGTGTCCACTCAATATACTCAATATATGAGGTGAAATTCGTTTTTCACATTCACATTTTACATTGTGACAGATTTCAAAAGATCTTTCTGGTTTTTAATCTTATGATTTTAATATATCTTCATTTAATTTGTCGAGACTTATGGTATTAGACTATGGAATACAGTCAGTAACCGTCTCCAAACTGACTATCCAATGCTCAAATGGACATGGATAGTCATTATTTGTTATTGATATCTCTTCCAGATGAGATATGGTGTCCGATGATGTCCCCCTTCTACCGACCAGTGAATGATGTGTACATTATGATGAAATATTGGCTACACACATCACTGGAAGTCTACAGGAGTGTATTGATTACAAATGAAAGACGTTTATTATGTCCAACCGCTGTCATGTCATGATGGTGGTCTAAATGATCATGTGAACCCAGGGCTTCAGATTGTGCCAAGCAGCTTAGAAGGTTTGCGGAGAGGGATCCTCAATCATCTCTTGCTTCAGCAGCAGGGGGTTTTCACAGCAATTGATCCAATTTCCGCCTCAACTCTATCTGTTATAAAAGCATATCCAGGGAGTTTCAAACTTGAGTGCCGTCTTCTTTGTCAACCAGCACAGCTCAAATTTACAACCATAAAAGCACTGGACTGTGAATATGACATCTTGCAACTGTCAGAGACATCTTGTGTCTGAGTTTTTTTCAAACTAACACCTATGGCTATACTTGTATACAAGAGTGAAGTCATTGTGCTACAGTATGCATGTTTTGCTTTACAGCCACACAAAATGCCCTTCATAGTGATTCACTGGTTGTTCAACTGTGTGAGAGTGAGGGGACATGGGGTGGGCATCAATGTGTGTGTGTGTGTGTGTGTGTCACAAATGACACTGACTCATTGCTAAGAGAGATTGCTGTTATAGTTTGCTGTGGTTATTATTAGCATGTCTGTTGTATGTACGTGTCAGCTAGGGCTGTGTCTTGGAATTTTGGGTGTCGGTCAATCATCATACAAATAGTCGTTATAACTGCTGTAACTTTTATCGTAACGTGGCAAACATCTTTTTTTTTTTTTTTTTTTAATTGTGATGCAGTTGCTAATATAGCTGAAAACTGATTTTTGAAAATAAATATTAGAATCTGCGGTGTTTTTCACCCTGTCTCCATTTCTGAGATGATGGGAAAAGCGAAATAATGACAAATATTAAATTATATTATGGTGGGAGCCCATTAACATGCACATATTACCATTTTCATGTTGCAGCGATGCACGTTTGTTTGGCTGTCTCCAGTGACGTTACAAGTATATTACTAAACAACTAATATTGGCCTACACATCCAACATTTTTAAATAGAAATTTAAAAATGTATTTATTCAACAGGAAGCAAGAACATCTGGCATAAAAGAAAATGCACTCATCAAACTATATCACATGTGAACATGATAGTAAAATTTAAAGTAGCATGCTCCCTTTGGGAGGAGATGGAGACAGTTGGAAACATACACAGATTAGGGTAGCAAAACAATTGTTCATAATCATTGCTTTACACTCCTGCTATTGGGTAAAGTATATTTACTGTATATTACCATCAAAATGTAAACATTCTAAAATCAATGTATTATAACAGTTATGACAGTCTAGTGTCAGCATGTCTTGTTATTTCCTATAATGGCATATTTGTGAGTGCTTTACCATCACGTGTGCTGTTGTTTTTACAGGATTACTATTTACTTTACCCTTTCTATGCAACTGTTAGTGTAACTTTGCCTGTTGTGTGTGATTTTGCAGTTAGCAAAGACTCCTCCCTTTAACCCCCCAACTGTCCCAGAATGAGAGACAAACAGGGGACGAACAGCTACAATGTCTTGGATCATCTTCACACCACCATCAAAGTGCTCCTCTCTTTTACTACACTAAGTGAAAGACCTTTTTTGCTACACCAAGTAAAGGAAAGAGCCTAGTTTGCTCCATCGTGTTTTCCACACTTATTAAGACTTGGTTTTAGCATTGTTTTGCTAGTTAGCCTAAAGTACACAACTGTTAGCCTGCTCCCCCCACTTCACTGTTATTAGGTTCACTAGCATTTATTATGCTAGCTGGATATCAACATAGTGGTGGGCTACTAATAAACCCACACTAGGTAATTGCTATAAATCACTACCTGGCTTTTTTCTTACGTAGTTCCTTCAGGTTTTTTGAGGGTTGGTTTGAGAGGCGGGGTGTGGTGCCTTTGCAGTGCTCCACAACCCTCTTCTTCTCTTCTCTATGCCCTTTTCTTACAGGACCTGTCATTAAAGGCTACCTGGCCGCCTTCTAGCATGCCATGTTGGTCCTGGCCACCTGTCCCATTTTGTCACAGGTTCTTGATGCACTTACGATAACTCGATTGTGCCTTTGGTGACTGTTGACTTGAGACTCTTATACGTAAGATGGCTTTGTTGCTAGCCACGGCCACGGTCAAGTGTGGTAGTGACCTCCAAGTGCTCTCAGGTTTCCTTCATGCATTCAGTTTGACCCTGGCGACTCTAGGGTTATGATGCATCCTAACACCGCATTTATTCCCTAAGTCATTTCTATGACGTAGAGTAATTATGCTACCAAACTATTTTCCTTCAATCCCGTGCAGCTTCTACTTCAGAGGATAAGTGTCTGAATACTCTCTTCCTGCTGCGCACTATGCATTTACAAGGACAGATCAGATGTGTTCTAAAAGCCTGCAGCCGCCTTTGGAAGTCATTCCACTAGAGAAATTGCTACGCCTTGAGCTCTGTTCAAGGACGTCCCTGTTTCTGAGATTTGTGCTGCAACCAGTTGGGCTCCCCCTCACACTTCTGTGAGATTCTACTGCCTGGATGTCACTGCACCTTCTTTGGGGCATACAGTCCTTGGCACTGGAGCTGAGTAGGGTGAACTGGGTACATTTCCATGTACTCACTCAGGTTTTCTGTACAGGCTTTGACAATAAAGGCGCTGTGCAAATATCCCACAGTAAGATTTTGAACTGAGTCGACTGAAAGAGAACTGTGGGTTATGGAATGTAAACCTGATTCTCTGAAGGAAATAAGGGAAACATCTCACCGGATTGCCCCTCTTTGCGATTTTGTGGTTCACAGAATTAAATGGGTGCGCATTGCAGTAGCCTTTATAGGCTGCATTGAGGCGGGGTCAGCCATGCAAATCGCTCCCGGCCATATCCAGGCATGATTTAATAGGGTTTCAGCAAATACATTACGGAGGGGTGGATATCCCATAGTAAGATGTCTCCCTCATCTCCTTCCGAGAACCAGGGTTACATACCGTAACACCATTTTTTCTTTGTTGTGGGATCCTTTTAACCTATAGAGTCAAGTTGTGTTAGTGTACCCTACCTACTTGGTTACCTAGCCCTTGACATATGTATGTAGGATGAAAGTGCTGCAGAGTTTCTCCTCAGCATTGCCTTGGGGTGTTGCTGTTAGTTCTGGAGCTCACTCTCTAATCACAACTGCATTCAGACTGTGAAATAAATGAATGTATAATTGATATTGCTGTCAAAACACTTGAGTGCCGGAGTAGCATCAAGTGCCCTTGCCTTCTTTGTGTTTAATAAAGCACAGGAATTAGTGGCCTTGAAACAGAGCTCTCAAAAGATTCCATGTGTGTGTGTGCGGTTAAAGGCCTCCAAGTGAAGAAGTGATAAAAAAAACAACAACTGAAGAACTGGACGGGTTCAGAATAAAGAACATTTATTCCCCAGTAAACTAACCCTAACCCAGACGGTTATGGACATGACAAAGTGGATTCTAACCACTAGTGGTCACATGATCAACTAACACAAGTTAACATTACGCTATATCTCCAGAGACTCCAAAAAGATATTTAGTGAATGATAATGAATTGCTTGTCCCTGTGTGACAGACAGTCAATCATATCGGATCCTAGATTCTATTAAGAATACCCATTATGCTATTGCCATGCTTTTAGTTACAATAAATCGTGATGAGTTTACGCTTGGTCCTATACCTGAAGTTGATGGACACAGGAGACCGGTGCACATAGGCCTAACGCAAGAAACTCAAATAATACATTGCTCTCCTTATCCTTAAATACAATCCCAATATGGAACATCAGAGACATTGATAGAAGACGTCTGTTGGCCTATACTATATACATTACAACAGCAAAGGAATTGACAACAGGTGAGGCACGTTGTCCTCAGCACGTCCACCAGGCATGCTCATTCAACTGTAAATAGGTGTTCCGGGCTGAGAGAGGGGGGCATTGATCACCATTCACAATTGATGGCGCCACCAAATCCGTCTACATAACATCAGGAAGAGGGTTTCTGTTATTGCAATGACTGCCCTTCCTCTTTATGAAGTGTGGTGACATTCTAAACACGTTCTAACCATTCAGGATCATTGGATGTGTTGTCGGCTTGAGACACATTCTCCTAGAATTGAATTTTTCGCAAGAAATAACTTTACAATTGCCTGGGTTTAATGTAAATCAACTTCATCATTAAGCTTCATGTGCTGTGAGATAGGTCAGAGGTAAGCTTTTCTTGAGCAAGACTCTTGGTGGTTGAAAGAGGAATAAAACAACCGTAACAAAATCACCTACAAAGAACAATGTCCAAACAATGCTGCCCTGGAGTTCAGTGAACATACATCACATAAGAAAGCCATTTATAAACCTGTCAGTACTTCAGCCAACCCCACCCTGACCTTCATTTGTGGCTGCTATTTGAGCCTGGTGCTGTGCTACTGTAGCCTACCGTTTGGATTAACAGAGACAAAAGAGAGCCGGACATCAAACAGAAGAAAAATGAGCTCTCCCTTGTTAGATGCATGAACCCGGAAAGGAAACATCCTGGTTCCATTGTTGTGTTGTCCTCTATAAAGTTCCTGCTGCAGGGCAAAGTAGGGACTGAGGAATTTTGCTGCAGTGAGGTGTGATGGAGGTGGAGATGAGGGGTGACCCATGTATGTCAGTGGTGCAGTAATACAAAGGTAGTTGTTTAGATTTGCTAATCTTTAGGTAGGACATACTGGAGCATGCAACTCAACATACAGTTAGGTCCATATATATTTTGACTCACAATTTTGGTTATTTTAGCTGTTTACCAAAATATATTTAAGTTATATAATGAATATGGGCTTAAAGTGCAGACTCTCAGCTTTAATTTGAGGGTATTCACATCCGAATTGGAGGAAGGGTTTAGGAATTACAGCTCTTTAATATGTAGCCCCCTATTCTTCAAGAGACCAAAAGTAATTGGACTCAAAAGCCGTTTCATGGACAGGTGTGGGTTATTCCTTTGTTATTTCTTTATCAATTAAGCAGGTAAAAGGTCTGAGTTGATTCCAAGTGTGGCATTTGCATTTGGAAGCTGTTGCTGTGAATGCACAACATGCGGTCAAAGAAGCTCTCAATGCAAGTGAAACAGGCCATACTTACGCCATCAGAGAGATAGTGGCAACATTAGGAGTGGCCAAATCAACAGTTTGATACATTCTGAGAGAAAAAGAACGCACTGGTGAGCTCGGCAACACAAAAAGGCCTGAATGTCCAGGGAAGACAACAGTGGTGGATGATCGCAGGATCCTTCACATGGTAAAGAAAAACCCCTTCACAACATCTAGCCAAGTGAAGAACACTCTCCAGGAGTAGGCATATCATTATCCAAGTCTACCATAAAGAGAAGACTTCACGAGAGCAAATACAGAGGGTTCACCACAAGGTGCAAACCATCCATAAGCCTCAATAATAGAAAGGCCAGATTAGACTTTGCCAAAAAACATCTAAAAAAGCCAGCCCAGTTCTGGAACAGCATTCTTTGGACAGATTAAACTAAGATCAACCTGTACCAGCATGATGGGAAGAAAAAAGTAAGGAGAAGTCTTGAAACTGCTCATGGTCCGAAGCATACCACATCATCTATAAAACACGGTGGAGGCAGTGTGATAGCATGGGCATGCATGGCTTCCAATGGCACTGGGTCACTAGTGTTTATTGATGATGTGACAGAAGACAGAAGCACCCGGATGAATTCTGAAGTGTTTAGGGATATACTGTCTGCTCAGATTCAGCCAAATTCAGCAAAGTTGATTGGACGGCGCTTCACAGTACAGATGGACAATGATCCATAATATACTGCGAAAGCAACCCAGGAGTTTTTTAAAGCAAATAAGTGGAATATTCTGCAATGGCTGAGTCAATCATCTGATCTTAACCCGATCGAGCATCCATTTCACGTGCTGAAGACAAAACTAAAGGCAGGAAGACCCACGAACAAACAATAACTGAAGACAGCTGCAGTAAAGGCCTGGCAAAGCATCATAAAGGAGGAAACCCAGCATTTGGTGATGTCCATGGGTTCCAGACTTCAGGCAGTCATTGCCTGCAAAGGATTCTTGACAAAGTATTGAAAATTAACATTTTATTTTTGATTATGTTAATTTGTCCAATTACATTTGAGCCCCTGAAAATAGGGGATTGTGTATACAAATGGTTGCAATTCCTAAACGTTTCATACGATATTTTTGTTCAATCCCTTGAATTAAAGCTGAAAGTCTGCCCTTCAATTGCATCTCGATTGTTTCATTTCAAATCGATTGTGGTGGCATACAGAGCCAAAATTATGAAAATTGTGTCACTTTCCAAATATTTCCGGACCTAACTGTATGTGACTTGTTCCATCATTTTCATTTTCGCTTGTGCCCCTGAACATATTTTGAGTTCTGATGACTGTTGAAAAGCTGAGAGTGTCTCAACTTTCAATAATGAGTGAGAAAGAGCCAGCCAGAGAGTGAATAGAGTTCACTCTATTTTTGAGGTAACAGTTATTGCAATCCACTCGCGCCACCACGTATACTTGCACCGTTGCTCAAATTGCAGACAGACAGGGACTCACACGTTTACACTGCACGTCACTTTCCATGCAGCCCGTCCCCTTGAGGACTTGTCACCGCTGAGTTTATTTAGACGGAGGAGTGGGACCCCATTACCCCGCGCCCCCTCTGCCACCCGCCTCTTTTTTATTAGCGGCATAATGGCACAGATACATTATCAAAGCTAATCAGAGTCAAATGAAGAAAAGTAGTGGAGTGAGACTGCAGGAATTGCCTCTTTTTTCTTCTATTCGCTGCTATGGCCAGACCCCCATTGAGCCGTTTTCACTCTCTCCCTCATTTTTCCTCTTTCCCTGTCTATCTTTTCCTCTCTCCTCTCCTTTTCTTTCACCCTCCCTTCTTTTATTTCATGATCTTTCTCTCCATCTCTCCCTTTCCTTCCGCTCTCCCACCCCTCTATCCTTTCCTCTGTGTCTCTAACGGGGGTGGCCTGTTTGATATTCTGCCTGCGTTGTGGGGCCGGAGGATGGATTAGAGCACAGACAGGCCCCACAAACCACCCTGATCTACAGGACAGCTTTTCAATCACTCCACTGCCGCTGCTCCACCTATATAAATGCAACCACTCGGGGAGAAAGAGAGCGATATATGGGGGGGGGGGGGGGAGGAAGGAAAGGATCGAGTGGGGGAAAACAAACAAGAAAAGGAAAAATGTATAATTTCATCAAACACCATGCAGGCTATGCAAACTCCCTGATCCCAGCTAGCTTTAGTGTCACATCTCCAAGTTCCTTCTGCTGGGGCATATTCAGCATCTGTAGATGCTATTTGGCAAACAAGCCCGTTCTCACAGAGAACAATGGCTCATTTGCACCTATGATGGCTTGCAATAGTCATTGGTTCACAATGGATAGTTTGCACTAGATTTCCCCTTCGGCAGTGCTGATAGCAAGGTTTTTCTCTTTAGCTGTGTGTTTATACCCTATTCTGCCTTGATCCTGGGGACTTTCCCATTTCAGTGAAATTTGCAGATCGCTCATGTGGGGGCGATCTGCAACAGAATTACTGTGGCTCCCCAGCCTTTTCTTCATTGGATCAATAGGGTGATCTTCCAAGGCGGACATTAGGGGCATTGTAAAAAGGTTACAAATGAGAGCATTTAGTCCATCGCACTCTGCTTAGGTACTAGGGGAATATTGATCCATCGAGGCTCATCAACCTGTTTTCTCTCAAAAGTGATGCTTGAACAGTAATCACCCTCAAAAGAAAGGGTAATAAGAAGACATACGTGGGTGTGTGTGTGTGGGTGTGCGCGTGTGTGCGTGCGTGCGTGTGTGTGTGTGTGTGTGTGTGTGTGTCTATCTGTCTCTCAGGGGTGGGCCACTGAAAGCAGTATAGTAAACATTACCACTTTGATCAATAACATTACCATGCTGTAATGTTCTGTACATGAGGAAAGTTAACGTGTATGTCAGTGCATCAAAATAGGATTTTGTTTGTGTAGGTGTTAGTGAAGTAATTTGTAGTCGTTTACACATACATGTCACAAGGTCAGCTGCTGGTAAGCATCACCTTGAGTGGGACGAGCCTGAACTGTTATGGCCTGAACCGAGTGACTATTGAAAATGGCTAATTTCTCAGGCATTTGACCACCGATTTTTATGCCATTTTGTATGTTTGCTCACTGTGCCAATGTCTACACATCCCCTGTATGCTGAAACAATTAATTTAGCCATTTTCATTTACCTTTAAAAACGAACTAAAAATAAACATTAAGATGTGTTCTTAGTCAGACCTACAACAATTTCTATACAACCAATTATGATGTGTTTTTTTGGGCCCCATCAGGTGATGTCTCAGAGCACTGCATCGAGGCTGAGTTAAGTTTATAGATAATACAGTTTTTATTACATTTAGAAAATATTGCCTTCAAGTGCCTATAGACAATGTGTGGTGAAGACCAAAATGATAACTGTTTTGATGAATGCTAACAAACGTGAATGTTCTAAATTGCTGCAAGATGCAGCAACAACAAAAAACTACTGCTGTGCTGAATGGATGCATGGATCAGAGCATGTCTACGATATTCACTGAGGTCAAATCAATAACACTATGTCATTTGGGTGTCATTAAAAAAAAATGTTTTACCCATAGCTAACAATGTTTCTAGCGATTGATAGAACAGGTCCAGGAAAATATTTACACAATGTATGGATAATTAGGCTAACATTTGTGGTAGTGAGCTTGATATTACACAGGGACATTTACAGACAGGAAAACATATGTAATGCTTCTATAACCTTACAAGATAACCTCGCAAGGGCATGTGTCAGCGAATGTAGAGTTGCCCACCATGCTGAGGACACATTTCACCAACCTAGGATGTGTGGCAATAAAAGGATCTTGTATGTTGTCTTGCAAAATATAAATCACTATCTTGGGGAGAAAACATACTCTAAGAATATGAATTAGGCTAGTATGAAGAGAAGCTTTGAATCCTAAGCAACCTGCCCAGTGGTGAGTACATGTTGTCTGAAGTACAATAGACCAACATACAGCACTATAGTAGGTATCAAAGCTGTGTGCTGGAAAACCTTGTTAGTGTATACAGTAGGTGAAGTTATGAGTGGTGGTGCTTATTTTGAATTCCCTTTTGCAGCTTTTGATACTTGTCACTTAAAACTTTTTAATTAATTAATAGAAATGATTAACTTTACCTTAAGCTCTACGTTCAATGGGGTGAAGGTGAACCGATGTGTACAGTAAATTATGATCGCATCAAAATGTTTTGCCTTTCTACATTTGTGTAAGCTTTAATACCATGATTCTGTTTTGCACAGTTTTGTCTGTTTTTTTGCACTCTTGTTCATCTCATTTTCTGATTGACTTGTTTCACTATAAAGCCATGCTTATCTCTGTTGATTTTATCATTATCACCCTGATACTACGTCTCACAGAAGAGGGCCCTCAATAACAGGGGAGGTTATTCTCCCCTCCTTCCATTTGTTTTGCTGACAGCTCACACCAGATTTAGTCTGGTCCCCCCAGAGCGCTGCAGAGAGGTCATAAAAGATGTGATGTTTCAGACTGACTAACCTCTAATCTAAAATATATTAAAGAAATCCTTTTCTATTGCAGTTTGCCTTTTCCCGTTTTAAATGTCGCCACTGAAAGACAGCTATGGCTGGGCGGGTGTGTTCACCTCTGCTGACACACAAACACACACACACACACACACACACACACACACATACACACACACACACACATTCATCTTTTCTCTTCAATCATGGCAGTGACATTGGGGTCATTAAAAAATCTTCTATCTCAGCATCTACTTGTGTCACAGTGACAAGGACAGCAGATCAGCTGTTATGAGTGAGCCATTCTCCATCTCAGCATCATTCATCTCTCCACTGCCACAGGGACAGCCTGAGTTCACATTCCCACTGTCCCCCTCTACCCTCCTTTTCGACTTCACCCGCAATGGCTCCTAAACTTTGTAAACACAGATAAATAAATAAAAATAGCTGTGAGCAGCAATGAAACGGGGTTCAAGTGATGTAAGCATCATCATCATGGTTATCAAATTGCATCAAGGTAAAAAGGCGCAAGAGCAATAAGGTAGGAAACATAGAGATAGTTGGTTTTGGTAAGGGTAATGAATATGGAAGGGGTTAAGGGACACTAGTCATTAAAGGTTAGGGCAATTTCAATGACAAATGTCAGATAAATTGAACACAGTGACCAATGTCTATAGGCAACTCATGGTATTCGCCTCCCTCTTCTTGGCACTTGGTGATATGACCCGAATCCCAGCAGTCCCATTGAACAAAAACTATTCTTAGATGTGAACAACACCAAACTTAGTACAGTTCTTCAGGGTGATGTCCTTGATGCTTATGTCAAGTTTCATATGAATTGAACAAAGTGACTTGTATTTAGAACTATTTTAATAGGGCTAGATGAAATTGAAAGTTTGAGTAGAGTGCCATTTGGTAATTTTTGGACTGATCACTATTAAATATCAGTACAGGTCTTCAGAGCGATGTCATTGATGCCCATGTCAACTGGCATGTGAATTAAACCAAGTGACCTAGATTTTTAACTGTTTTGATAGGGCTAAAAGAAAGTTTGATTTGTGTGCTATTCTCGAATTTCTTGATGGATCGCTTCGCTATTTGCGTTTTTTTACCATGAAGTGCCGTGATCATGTGTACCGATTTTCAAGATAACCAGACTTGAGGTCCATGAGAACATTTTTAAAGGTTTTAAAAAAAAAATCCAAGATGGCGGAACATATTACATAGTGGAAGTTACAGGTCCTTGAGGCAAATTTGTTCCTGAGCTGAGCTTTAGAAATTGGGTGCATATTACAGTGCCACCTATAGGCCAATGGATGCCATTTCATTTTGCAGAGTCGTGGTGGACATAGACTTTCATATTGCTAAAACTGAACATTTTTGACCAGTCGATTCTTGAGATAGATGGCTGAAGGCCCAAGAATAAATATAGCTGCTTGCAGCAATGACATGGGGCTCAAGCCATGCAAGCTACATCATCAAAGTTATCAAATTGCATGAAGGTCCAAAGGCACAAAGGCAATAAGCTAGGAAACTGAGAGATTGTTGGTTTTGGTAAGGTAATGGGTAAGGAATGGGTTAATTGACACTGGTCATCACAGGTTAGGGCAATGTCCATGACAATATTCAGGTGACTTGAACAAGTGACTAATATGTACTTCCCACTTCTGGCCACTTGGTGAAATTACCCAAATCCCACCAGTCAGTGTGACATATTTTTGACACTTTTGAACAACACCAGGCTCGGTATAGGTCTTCAGAGTCCTTAGTGCCCATGACACGTTTCATATGAATTGAACAAAGTAACCTGGATTTAGAACAGTTTTAAGGCTATATAAAATGTGTGTTTTGATTTGCGTGTACCGCTTAGCTTTTTTTAAACTTGTTAGAGACAAGTGCCATAAGCATATGTTCCAAATTTCAAACTCTTCAGACTTACAGTTCATTAAAGGAAGATTTTTACAAAATCAAAGATGGCCGAAAATCCATCACGGCAGGAGTCCTAAGACATTTTAAATTTTTTGTGCCTATTACAGCACCACTTACAGTAAATGCCAATGGGTCCCATTTCTTGTTTCTGAGTAGTGGCTGACATGGATTTCAATGTTGCTGATATAGAAAACCTTTGACCAGTCAGTTCTTTTGATATATGTGCAAAAGAATAGCAATAAAATAACAATAAAAATTCCATCGGGCTTGAACCCCTAATAATACAAACCTCTACAATTACGATAGGGTTTAAGACCTTCAGGCTTGAACTAATAAAAGCACCGATCAGCTCAGCTCCAGTACTTGGCTAAAACTACTGGACTGTATGCGAGGTGACATTTTGTGCATGCAATGACTACTGTCAGTTCCCATGCCTCTCTCTCTTTCTCTCTCTCACACTCACTCACTCTCTCACTCTTTTTCTATACTGTATATCTGTTTGTCATCTCCCTTGTACTTTCTCTCTCTCACTTGCTCTCCTATTCTCCCCTTTTTCTTTTTCTTATTCCCTTATTCTATGACTTTTCTACCCCACCCCCCTCCTCCCTCCCCCGCATGCTCATTTTCTCTCATCAGATTGGAGCTATCTGACTTTGATAGTGCATTAAAATGTCCTGCACCATAGCGGTGGGGGCAGGAGGGAGTTGGTGAGTGATGTAGAGAGCAGACACACTACCCCCAGTGAGAGCCTGTGATTGATGTTCAAAGCATGGTCCAAAAAACGGGCAATTCGCCTGACATCCAGGGGGCTACTCTTCCTTGATCCAGATATGTATGTGATATTTGTAAGATCTGAAATAATCATGTGGAATGTTTCAACTACAGTACTCACTCTGATAAGAACATCTTTCATACATACATCTGATGTGAAGAAAATTAATAAAACAAACTGTTAGTGTGTCAAATGTGCCTATTTAAAGTCGGCCTATCTTGTCCACATCTGACATTATACAATAAAATAAAATAAACCTCTTAGTATAATATCCTATGTATTACATATAGCCTCTGGACTGTCAAATATTGGGTTGATTCCTAAAGAAATGATTAAGTAGATTTTTAAAGCCTACATTCCTATTTCATAAGATGATGTGTAAGTGATGCAGGTGCCTTAGATGCATTGTTTCTTCACTGAGTAAAGACCATGCCTGATATCTCACATTTTACTTCCTACTCTATTATTGTGTTACAATCATTTTGAAAGTGCTCTGTCCCAGCATGCTCAATGTAGCTTTGTACATAATGTTGGCAATCATTTGATTTAAGTCTTCTATCAACAGTAGATGCTTACTATATGTGCATCTACAGTAGCCAGCAACTCCATATAAACACATTTTAGATTAGAAGAGATACTCTCCATTTTACCAATTGCTATTAATTCATAATATTATGCTACAGTATCTACAGGAATAAAACAAAAATGACAAAGTTCTGCTTAATTTACACCATGCCACAATCCCCCTCTGTGCCCACAGTTTGACCTTCATCTACACAGGCAGGAAACCATTTGTCTTCTCTGAAACAATGAGTGGTTGGGGATATAAACAGGAGAAAAAAAAACATGCACAAAATAAATTAAATGCCTCTGTCAACAATGCTATTTTTACAATGAGGGGGGGGGGCTGTTTCGATTAAAATGTCATTGCCTCTGTTCATTTTCTGTGATGTTTCTGTTGAACTTTACACACTTGACTTCACAGGCTACACAGGCACTCCTTATGCACTCAGACACCACTCTCACACACAAACACCACATACTGTACACACACACACACACACACACACACACACACACACTAGGCTCTAACTGTGAAGTTGTTTAGAATGTTAAGGTCACTCCTGCAAGAAGCTATGTGTCAGCATAGGGGTGAAATAATGAGTAATGCATGATAATATAGGACATGCATTTCAGGCGTGAAAGCCCCCACAGACAGGCATCATACAAAATTATTTTTTACGATGGCCATCAGGACTAAACAGCCTTTGATGGAATTATATGTATATTGCAAATCCAATAAAACAATGGGATGGAGCTTTGAGAAGGATGAGAGATTCAACAACAAACACACCCACATATTGCCCCCTTCTAACAACTAGGCAAGCATCATTGGTAATAGATCAATACCACAAAATTCCCCTCAAATGGTCTTGAATAAGAGCCAAATTGTTTTATCGACATTGCAGGGAAAACGAAAAGGGGAAAAAATGCCAGCATGGTGTGTTTTTAATAGATCACAATTAAACAGAGATATGTAAAATCTTTAGGGGAAAATTAAATGGAAACATACACACACGTAACTGCTAGAGCCGGCAATTCATTTTTGTCCTCTGTGGGGGACATGAGTCTGAGACCTCTAAGTCAAGCACCATTTATGCAATCTATTTGAGTCCTACTGTACTGTCAAGAGGATATCCTGGGCTTTCTAGTGATACCACAGTTGTGGGGGTGCAGAACAGAGCACATGGACTTTCTGGCAGGCATCACATCTTCCACATGTTATGGCAACAAGGGAGGTAAGTGATAATTTATTATATTTTGCACATATTATGTTTCTGTTGCTAATAATCAAATTGTTTCTTCAATATGATAGTCTAACCCTAACCCTAACCCTAACCCTAACTTCAATTTAGTAAGATTTCAGAAATGTACAGTAATTTTAACCCTTTCAAAACACAATTTTTATTCAATGTGCTTTGTAGTGGACAGCAGGACTTACTACCTCTTGTTTTTACCCAATTTCCATACTTCAGGAAGCAGAGGCCTGAGTGAGGCAGAAAGGATTTTACTCAGAACTGTGGAAGGGGAGTCAGACTTAGAGTTGTCAGGCGATGAGGTGGAGGAGGGCCAGACAGTAGAGCACGAAGGTGAAAGCTCAGAGGAGGACATATCAACTTTCGAGGAGCCTGAGCAGGGACAAAGTGACGACACCCACCGTCCATTATGGATAAGAAGCAATATGTAAGCTAGGGCTCTGAAGATTATTGGTATTACAGTGTCTAGAAAGGGAAATGAGAGCCTTTTTAGTTGAGTTTACACACACACACACACACACACACACACACTGGTTATCCAGTAGATGAGACAAAGCAGGTTTTATATGAATGAGGTGATAGACACAACACCATTTGTCTCATAAAGGGAATTTTGTCCCCTAGGCCAAGTCAAACACACTCAGCCTCTTTGTGACATGCAAAATAGTGTATCTAATATGCTAGCCCTTTATGATTACTTTTAATCTGCGGTGCTCTCCAGTGTTGAGCACAATCAAGCAAGTACATTGGTTTACCGGAAGCACCCATGTGGGGCAAAACATTGTAATTAAAAGCAGGGAAGCATTCCATGATGGTATAAATGAAAACCACTTGAGTAAGGCTGATGAGAATGCAGACGGAGCCCTCGAAATGGTGGCTCGAACAAATGGCTATGACAGATGTGGGCCGAGAAGCCTCCTTACGATTGACACAGGTAAGTGGCTCTGCACGAATGGGGCGGTCGTGTCAATTAACGGGCTTGGAGAACGAGCGTCTATCTGTGGGAAGCTCATTAACATCAAGGTCAATTTCATCAGGCCTCAAGCTGTCGTTATTCTCACATTACCAGCAGGGATGGAAATAAAAAGGCAAAATGGGCAAGCATGCACACAGCAGGGGGACACAGACATTATACACAGCTTGTGATTTGCTGCTGGGGATGGTTATACCTCCCTCTGATCATTCTTTTAAACATGGTGGGGACACGGTATATCCCCACTTCTGCTATGTGTTTTTTTCATGTTATTTTTCTTACGTTAATAGGCCTAGCCTTATTACAGTGTTTAACAGCTTGATGATTTTTCTGTCTTCTGAAACTGTTGCACGAAAGTGGAGCTTGAGCCTCCTTGTTGAGAAGCTGCACTGTTGCACTGTTGTCCACGGCAGCTTGTTCATACATGGTTTCAATGTCTGTCTATCGCATCTCTCCTCTCTCTTTCCTTTGGACTGGCAAAAGTAGTCACAGCTTACATGTTGAAAATAGAAGCTGCATTGCTCCCACGAAAATTAATTGGCCAAGTGAGTTAAACATATTTATACAAAACAAAGATTCTGAAAATATGTTTCCAGTCATGTAAAATTACATAGAATTCCATGAAATGCATTTTTAAAAGGCCAGATATTTCTGGGAGAGGCCTAATTATTATGGGGCCATATTTGTCCACAAGCCCGAATGTGTGCAAATCCTTAAGCAAGCCAGTTACAAAGTTCTTTACATTAATTTCTGGAATTATAATTCCCCCCCCCCCTCACAAATCACACTCTGTATTTACACATGGATTTATATACACACACTTAGACATAAATACACTGACACAGGCGTACACACACACACATATGCACACGAGCAAACACATATGCTCATATGCATGCACACACCCACACACACACATGTGCACACACTTACAATGGCTCATTCCCAAGAGAGAGTTTGTAAATGCAGGTAGCAGGTGCATGTTTAAATGCATATCACATGGTTCCATGAGGCTTAGACAGCTAAATAACTACCTGTAGCCCCACACCCTCTCTGGCAACTCTCATCAGCAGCAACCACCTCAGAATCCTACAAAAGTGTGGTTGATGTTGGGGTGGCAGGATAAATAACTTACTTCCAAAAGATTGTGAGATGTTTAATAGATGGAACGAAGGGTGACACATATGAGAAATCACTTTCTATATCATTCTCCAGCATCTTTTCACAGCCAATGTAAATCACCTCTCATGGTGGAGGTGGTGTAATGGTGTGGGGAATGTTTTCTTGGCACACTTTAGGCCCGTTAATACCAATCAATCATCGCTTGAATGCCACAGCCTATTTGAGTATTGTTGCTGACCATGTGCATCCCTTCATGGCCACAATTTACCCATCTTGTAATGGCTACTTCCAGCATGACAATCCATGTCAATAAGCAAAAGTCGTCTCAAACTGGTTTCCTGAACATGACAATGAGTTCATTATTCTTCAGTGGCCTTCCCAGTCACCGGATCTGAATCCAATAGAACACCTTTGAGATGTGGTAGAACGGGAGATTCACAGCTTGAAAGTGCAGGAATTGTGTGATACAATCATGTCATAATGGACCAGAATCTCAAAGGAATATTTCCAACCTTCTTCTGGAATCAATGCCACAAAGAATTGAGGCTGTTTTGAGAGCAAAAGGAGGGAGGTCCTACCCAGTATTAGTATAGTGTTCTTAATAAAGTGTTCGGTGAGTGTATGTAAAACACCTTTCTGTTAACCTTGACACCTTGACACATGAACTGCTACTCAGATTGAGTTTCTCTGATTGATCTAACTACTGGGGACACTGCATCTCATCCCCCTGACTTAGAATTGCAAATTTTACTGATTGAACTTCCATGACTGTAATACATTTGTTTGTCCCTCTATTTTGATGTATTCTTCCTGTTAAGTGCATCACATTGCACCCATTTGTGTGTGAAATGTGCTATATAAATACAAATTGATTGATTGAGTGATTGATTGCTTCACTATGGGTGTGAAGAGGTGCAGTGAGGCAATGCACTATCATTGAGAAGTCCTGACCTATTACTTCGCTTCGTATTGAATGGTGCTTAGCACGTTGAACCTCCTAACCCACTGAGAGGTGCAGACATACAGAAGGTTCAGAGGGCATTTCCAATATGTCAAACACAATGCACTGAAATGTTCGCTAATCAGATCTATGTTTGTTGAAGAGTTAATTTCCTTAGCCGACTCTGTTTTCTAGGGTTGGTGCACAGGCACAGCCACAGTGCCTTCATCCATGATTGGTGGAGACCGAAGGCTTTCAGCTGTTCTCTTCTACATCTCCACTGACACCATGGCCCTGGCTGTCTCCGGCATGTTATTGGAGGGTATTGATGCCGGATATCTAACACCCCTATACCCCTCGACACAGCGACTGCCACCTCTGTGACCTCAGCCTAGTTCTTAACTCAACTGTCAAGATGTAAAAGACAAAAAGCCTCTTGTTGCTGCTCCCGGGAACGTGGCCGCAACTCAATTTGCTCGCAGGTGACAGACAGAGTTTTAAACCATCTGAGAGTTACCTGCCTGCCTGTTTGCTCCCTCTGCTCTTTCTCTCTCTCTTTTTTTTCCTCTCACGTTTCTCTCTCTCTCATCTTCTTAGTTACACTCTTGCTGGATATCTCTGGACATATTTGTCCACAGCCCTTCCCTTTTCTGCCACTAACATTACAATGTTACACCTGAGTTTTATTGGAGCCAAATTATTCCCCAAATGCAAATTGGACTGGATTATAATGCTATACAATGTGCCTAATGTTGGTGGTTTGAGCCAAAACCAAAACAGCAATCCTTAAAAATCCATAATGGAATATATAGTAAAACATAAGTGTGTATGCACGCACTCACAAACACACACACTCCACCACCAGTGTGAGCAGCAGCAGGGTATTTGCCATTTTCCAGTTGGTCCTTATTAGTATCCCTGCCCTTTTTAACAGTACTATTGAATTGATATTATGTGATGAAAATACTACACACTGCATGAGAGGGAGAGAAAAAAATATATTTGGACCCCTCATATTGGTCATATTTTCTGTGGGTTTTCCGTAAATACTTTTCCTCCAATATAATTGAAAATGTTCTCTCTTCAGCTCGCATTGTGTAGCATTACAAGAAAGAAAAAAAAAGTAATATAGTTCTTATGTAGTTCATCCACAGCCAGGAAGGGAAAGGTTAGACTTTAGTACTGTTGAGGAAAATTTAGGTTTCAATCATTTAGGTGTGACCTTTTCCAAAAGGCCCTAATAAGTCCGGACTCCTTCAGTGTCTGTGTAGCCTCTTTGAGATGGCTGGCAGCTGGTGAGCAAACTACTGTCAGAGGAATACTGTCAATTCCCATCTCCCCCCCCCCCCTCTCTCTCTATGACTATCTTGCCCTATAGATTGTTGTGTTTAGTATTACTGTAAATACTCAAACTATGCTTTTTACCCTAGAATAAGATAGATTTTCCTCTTGACCCATCAACAAAGTATGATCTACTTTGCTACTTTTACTAACATTGCACTACTAGATAAACTGAACTTTCATTAGACACAGGATCAATACAATCACCCAAGCCACTCAGGGCCTTGTTACCGAGCTACCCAATAAAATGTCTCAAGTCCTATGCATGATCTATGTACTGTACTTATGTACAGTACATCCTTATACTACTAGGTCCTATTTCATCAAAATAAAACATTTAGGTTAGTGGTAGAGTGGCATGCTAACATGATCTCATCAGTCATTCGTACGATATTGCACACACAAAAATATGTCCCTAAAAAAAAATAAAAAAACAACAACCACACTGCATTAGTAACCTTGTCCCCAAGCTATTGCGCACAGCACAGATACTGGAGTATCAACCACTCAAAGGATGCGTCCTATTAGTTGAAAAAAGTTTTCAATTCCACTACCACTACCACTTTCTGCTACTGACCTGGAACTCGATTTACATATCGTCATTTTGAAGGGTGTCCCAATAGTGTAGGAGAAGTTGAAGTCCACTTCAGATACCTGCCGAAGTCGACTTCGGTGGAGGAACCAGTATTAGATCTTTCAGTGCACATTTCACTCCTGTGTGACATCGTAGCCATCCCCACCTGATATCTAAACAACAGCTCAAAAGTTCCCTTGAATTGCAGCTTCTTACTTTGATCAAAGTCTATATACCCTCATCAATATGATGAGATCTAAAATTGAGTCCACTGAAGGCATATTGATTGGCCTAGTTTGTTCAACTGTTCTCAGATTTAGCTGTCAAATATCAGTGGAAACATATGCAATGCAGCATAGGTGGATAGAGGTATTTGATATGTATTAAACAAATATTTTTGCTTCAGGCCTACTTTAGCCTACCCTCAAATTGTTCACAGGTTTATTCTAGGCACATGATGCGCGTAATGGCCACAGTGCACAAACCTATCTAGATCTGATCAAGCCATTACAGCAACCACATATCTACTTTATCATATATGGTTTGTTATGTGTATGTTGCCTGAGTACAATAGTAAACATTTGCAAGCAGTGAATTTTGTGTAGCCCACTCTGCTCTCAGACACACTGCTGTGTAGCCCACTCTGCTCTCAGACACACTGTTGTCTGGAGTCGGTGATGCTTTGGAAGAAAAAAATATTTTTTCCAAATGCATTGTGTCATATACATGGCTTGATATATTGAAGTATATTTTAAAATGAAGAATAGGGCTACTTTTTTTTGTAAAAAGAATCCTTGTTGGAGATCTCCATGGACTATGGCAAGCTACAGCGTGAAAATTACTGGTTGGTGGAAATAAAAGAATAGCTTAATGTATGTAGACCTAATGGTAATCAGTCTTAGGTCAGATGCCAGATGCGATAGTAGAATAGTCAGCTAATGAAAAATGTTCATTCTTCAATTTCATCGGCAGTACCAGAGAATGTTGATTTTGAATGCTGGCAATCATTGCATTTTAACACATTTTATTAATACGAATACTTTTTTTATTTCTAAATGCTGCCATTGTCCCACTTGTCAATGAACATGGCTCGATTGAAAGCTCTGTGATTGGTCTGCGGTGGAAGTGGATAGGATGTACCAATTCTCACCACTACTCCTCAGCCATAAGTGGTGTATTTAGTAGTATTCATTGATCGTTGCCAACAAAGGTCTCAGACGAGCCAAACACTATTCTGAAGTCTCTTACTATCCTGGTGTTCATCTCTGCCAGCAATTGCAGCAAGTATCCCTTTATCTTGCAACATCTTTGCTTGATCCTCCATGATCGACAGCAAAGCAAAAGGACATAACACAAGTAAAATTGATTGTCCGGTCATTGATGATGGGTCTTCGATGAACACGGAGAACAGTGCTGGCCATGCCTGGTAGATTTTGCCATAACTTGTTGGCAAGCAAGGACATCTTCTGTACATCCTTTATTGAACTGCATCAAAAATGTCCTCTGAAATGTCCATATATAGTAGGCAAGCGCATACTGGGGGAACATAAACAGGAGAATAGGGGGAAGTTGGAGATGATTGGTGCGTCCATTAAGCCGATAAAGCCAATGGCTATGCACCGTCCATTTTAGACGGCCTTTCTATTGGCTTAATGAAGGCCAAGTGGATGTGTCTGGGAACGAGGCTATTGCATTAGCAACTACTTATATGGCAGTTACGGTATGGGTTAGGGTTGGGCATTAACTTTGAGTGGTTAGAGTTAGGGTTAGGGTTAGGCAAAGCTTAGAAGTGGTTAGGTTAAGAGTAAATTGACAGGAGAAGGTATTTGCAAGCATTAGCATTAGCAACATAATAAGCAAATAAAACCATTAAAAGCACTTTTTTTTTAAATTGTCCCAAAGCCAACTCAAACCCACAATGTGGGGGTTGCAAGTCTTGCTTATGCACCCTACACCACCCCCAACCTACCACCTACCAAAGCATTCTTACTTTTTATAACTATGAAAGTAATGTCTTTTAATTTGACAAAAAGGAAATGTGTTTGCACGTCAACATTTGCATCAAGATAATGATGCAAGGCTGGAAGCACATACAGTATGTTGCGTTGTCATATGTTACCTATCTCTTTGGGGATACAGACTAACACCCTCCATAGTAAGGTACATTGAGGCCCCCTCTGTATTCATAATATGTAGGCTAATATATCCGCAGCATGGAAAATGGTAAACGAAGAGTAAGTATTCTAATGGGATGAAATGTTAGAGGACAATGTCATTTATTTTTTATTTCAATTCATTTTTAACAAGTTCATTATTCCTCCGTAGGTCCCCTGGAGGCCCAGTCATCAATGCCATTCTGCCAGTGAATGGAATGCTGATTGTTTTTCATGTTTATTCACAACTCATGGGTCAGTGGTCCACAGTAATCTCCCATCCCTCCCAAGGACAATTTGGGGAGATATCATGAATAAAAATGATCTTAATAATATCTCACATAAAAGACTCACAACAACCATGAATGCCATTACTGCCTGATCTGAAGGCGTTAATGTTAGAACTATTTGGTCTGAGCAACATCCCTGTCTGAGCCTCTGAGACACTGATATCTGAGTGGTTGGGGGTTTGCATTTATTTTTGTATTTTTCCATTCAGCACAGTACGTGTGGTTATGCATTCACATCCACAGGCACTCGTATGTAAACTGTTCAGTAGGTCCTACATGTTAAAGAAAGTTTCAGTAGCGGCACTTGTCTTAATGGCAATTTAATAAATCTCATCAAAAAGGCTTTCAAAGTACTCCAATGCTCCATTTTGCCTCAAGTGATGCTGTAAGCTAAAAGCCGAATGCTTATCAATATTCTACAGTAGACAACGACGGGAACATATTGTCCTGTAAGAACATCAACTTATAGGGAATAGTTTCCACTTACCTAGAATCTTGTAGACTCAGCCACTTTTTTTCTGTCATATTTCCATTCTTGAGCTTTCTTTGGCTGGCTCTGGGGCTAGTGTTTTACATGAGATCACCTGTCTGGAGGAGCCTACAAAACTCCAAGTAAGTGAAAAATGAGGCCTAACATCGAAAAAATCTGAACTATCCCTTTAAACCTTGAGTTTGAGACTCCTTCCTAACCTATGGTATGCAACAGGTACTTCCATTATGCTCAGGATAAATAAATCTTCTAAAGATAAAGGCAGCAGATGTAGAATAGTTATTGTGTCATTGGAGCATACTCTGAGACTCTAGAACTAAAGGTGAGTTGAGCTACGTGAAGTAGTCACAGCGAGTTACTGTACCTGCCTTCCATACCCTTGACCTAGATGGCTAAACTTCCAGGGGGAGATGAGAATTAAAAAGAGAGGAAAAATACAATTATACGAAGAAAAAAATATTAGCAGATCAAATATAGTATTTTTCCTTGAACTGTGGGGCAGGGCATAAAATGTTCCTTTAATATCAAGGTAGAGAAGTCGGGGAGTGGGGGCGGGGTATATTCCATGGGACATATTCATCCTGCATGTACCTCTTGGGGAGGGAGAGGTCTAGACAAGGGTTGGTTGGCTCACACAAATTACACATATTGTATGTCGGAGTAGCTCGGTTATGGCAATGACCTCCACCAGTCAAAGTGGACGAGATTTAGAGCTATTATTACGTGCCGGTTGAAGTCTTAACACTGACCACGCTCTATTTCCATTAATGTGGTGTGAAATTAATCCAGAGGTCACGACCAACCTGCCCTAATATCCTTGACATGTTCAAACACACTTTTTTATTTTTATTCCTCCTTGCACTGTCGGCGATTTCAATAATGTATCTTTTATAAGCGTATGACTTTGAGGAAGGATTTCATTAAACAAAGGTCCTCTGGTTTGTTAGGGTGTCACTTATTTTTGGCTCAGCATTCTCCAACTTCCAGCCAGAGGTTGCCTTGAAGGCGTTTCATTGAATTACAACTTTTAGCTCCAGGTTTTGCAATTGTACATTGGTGCTTCTTGGGGCAAATTCAAATTGTTGTTATTCAGCCCAGCCAGGCAAAACCTCCTCCTTCATGGCACTGTGAGAAGAAGAGGTAATGAAGTACTTCTGAGCCAACAAAAGCAAATTGACGAAAAAAGACTACCCCTGAATTTGGGCAATAGCTGTTGGTCGAGAAATAACACACATATTCATGATTGCCACGAACTGGTTATGTGTTGGCTTGACGTTCGCCAATAACAGTTTGGTCCTTCTCTTTGTGAGACAGCACTGGCTTATCTCTTTAAGCTGACTCTGGTGAATAGACTGTTATGACGAAAATACATTGCAATTAGATATGTGCAGTGTCAAGTGGTCCATGGGGCCCCAGGCTTAACCCTACATGGAGAAACATATAAAACCCAGTTCCAGGCAAGTTGGCAGATCGGTCACTCCGGATGAACTATCTCCATTAATTATTTTGTAATTAGCCACATGTAATTGCTTTCTGACACCTAGGATTACACTGTCTTTGTACCATATTAGCTGCCTCAATTACAGCAGGGTGTTGGATAAGCCAGTACTTCATATGGCTTATCTTTCTGTTTTCTTTTTCTCTACCCCACTTTCTCTATTTTCACCCCCCTTTAACATTTTTTTCCACTCTCTACTCTCCTTTGATTTCTCATAAGAGGCGGCCTAAACTACTGCAGCGAGCCAGCATGTGATGTTAGACCAAGACAAATGATACCCCGTCTGCCTCTGATCGCTAAGCCGGGGCCTCTTAGTCTTTTATTAGGCCCAAAGCCACTGATTAGCTTCACAGTAAACAACTGCTGTACTGGTTGTGTTTCCCAGGAAAACATTACACACATACTGCATGAGCCTCTGTGGAAACACACTGTATCCTCTCATGCGTTACCCAGGTTCTACTGTATCTGCACATTGAGAGGTTCATGCCTTAGTGTTTAGATGTTATATCTCTCGTCCTGAGCACATTCAGCCAGGCTTCAGTTCAAACAGAGGCAGTCGATTATCAGTGGAGATTTTGGATGGATTGGGGGGCTGTGGCAGGCAGGAGGCCGGGTGTGGTGATAAGCCTGGGTCTTATGGTCTAGCTGAGCTGCCTGGCTTTCCCTGGAGGGGGATGTGTGTGTGTGTGTGAGTGTGTGTGTGTACGTGTGTGTGTGTGTGTGCCTGTGTGTGTGCATCTGTACGTGCTTGTGTGCATGTGGATGGGCCGTTGTTGCTTTTGGCCTACTGTATGTTCTCTGTATGTCTATCTGATGAAATGAAGCATCTGGTTTGGGGGTAGGGGGTTGTGGAAGCAGAGGTAAGCCAGTGAATTATTTGTGCAGCAGGAAAAGCTAGCGGTGAGGAGGCATATCAGCTAGGGAGGCTGCATCAGATAAGATGAGTGAGGGGAAAGGGCTCAGAGTATAGGAGACATCTTAGAATGGCATCAGTTGTCATACCTCTTATTGGCCCACAAGGTAACACACCATTATGTTTCAGCTGGTTTAATATCTAGAGAGACATTTAACAAAACCCTCCTCCCTCTCCCTTATGAGGTGTGTATGCAATCATTGCACACACAGGCACTAACTCATCTATCCTTCCAGACACAGCTAACAATGTGCCCTCCAAGAATGCTGGCATGTCTGTGAAGTTAGTTGAGACTATTGGTGGTAACAATTTGTGCTCATCACCTCAGTATAAAGGAATCAAAATTGTTGAATCATTACTTCATAATTGTGTTGCAAGCATCACATACTTTGCAAGCTAGTGATCTGCAAAGTGTATAGTGTACAGTGCCATTTTGAATTGAATGAATGAAACTAGGATTATACTTTCCTTTCTGAGAGCACTTTTTTCTGCATTGCAGACAGTAGCATATGCAAGAACACATCACTTCAAATGAAAAAAGATACATCAGAACTAGCGAAGCATGACTTCACTGGGGGGAAGAGGAAAGGTACAGCAAAGAGAGAAGAACAACCAACAGGACGATGTTACATGTCCAACAGTTGTGCAGTCCATGTGCCAAAGGATGTCAGAGTATGTAGTCCAGACTTTCCTAACATTGCATCAGGGAAAACTGACATGAACACACACACACACACACACACACACACACACACACAACACACACACACACAGGCGTGCGCACACACGGTGAAAGAACATAAGATAGTAAGAAAGTAATCAAAATTGAGTGTGGTTGTGAGTCAGGGTCAGCAGTGAGGTCAGTCGTAGAAATGCCAAGCGTTCCACTGTCGGCCACTGTTCCTCACACACTCTCTGGCTCTGGGTACACCTCACCTACAGGAGACACTGCCTTGTTTTCTCCTGTATTGGATCAGATTGAAGTTCAAAGGAGGCAATTTGGGGGTAACTAAAATGCGAGCAGGCTTGAGGAAAAGAGCGATGGGAAAGATGTGGCAGCTGCTCCCTCCCTTCCTGCAGTTCAAACACACCTCTGTTACACTGCCAATCTTCATTGGACCTTGGTTTGGTCTGGAGATGCAGCCCGGACCAATTTGTGTCTCACTACTTTGCTTTAAAGGGCCTAATAGGCATGATGTGATGAGTGCCTTGAGAGCGTGTCTCGGGGCTGTGCTTTTGAGATGCTACAAAGAGGTGTAGTAACATAATTTTGTCAATTGAGAATGATCAGCGAAATAATTTAGTTGGACTCCTCCCCTTTATGTATTTCCTCCAAAAGCTGAGTCAACATATAAGAGTGTGATGCTACATCTGACCATCTACAGCATGTGTTACCAGGAGTAAGCTGAAAGGGAACACAATATCTCCCACGTGACAGGCCATGACACACCTGGGTGGCTTTGGATCCCACAGGCCCCTCATTACTATCCATCATGCCAACTGAACATTAAGAGGACATTTTACCTGTGCTTACCTGGCTGTTTTATTGCTGACTAAGAAAATGTCTTTGCTTTATCCTATCAGGTTCATAGTGAGGTTGTGCTAATATTAAAAAAGCTATTTATGGTAGACAACAACGAAGACTGTCAAGTTCCTATTTGTATCAATTAAAACCCAAGTCATCCCTGCGATTCTGCAACATCTGGTGATATCAGGAAGCAAAGATGTTTGAGAACACTTTGTTTTCTTTCAGGAGGGCTATAACATTAGAATAGAATTCATTCTTGAGGGATGTGGCTGTTCAGGACAGGACACAATTCTCCCCAAGGCACAAAGCTCTGAAGTATACCATTGAGACATGGTTCAGTGAAACACATAAGAATCATTTTTGGTGCCTTTGTAGAGTAATGGACCATACATTTAGCGAAACGACCATAAATCATGAACCACAAGTTTTTGGAACTGGCCATGAATCTTTGTCAAAGAAAGATCAGAGGCCATTGTGGCAGGTGGAAGCAGATCATAGACTCCCATTAACTTCCCTATATTAGTGCTTAAAGTAAACACCCTCCTTTTGGTAAGAATTTTTTTTTATAATTCAATACCAATCACATTCAAATGTCACAATCACCTGGCCTTTGAAGAAAATTGGAAACCAGAATGACTTTATTTATCACATACCTATTTGCTCTGAGGAAAAACATTGATTTAAACTGTTTAAAGTTTAAAGATATTATGGAATCTCTCCTAGTAGACATATTGCTAAGAATCCAGCAAGCTGAGGATACAGGTTTTTTCTTTTTTTTTTGCAAGTAATTCTAGTGGACCAAATCACGTTTGATGTCGCTTCCAATGAGACCTTCTTTATCAGGTCTAGCTTAGCCCTCCACATCTGCCAAAGTAAACAAACACGCTTATGTCAGCCAGATTTATCTCTGGGCGAGATCATGGCCATTGATTGCCTTCCCTGCCTCTAGTTAGACATGAATTTATTCATAATTCAATCCTTTCTATGCTGCATTTTTCATGTCTTTGCTTGTCTAATATGTACTCATAAATTCCTTATACTCTCTGTTGTCTCGGCTTTTTCGGCAGCCAAGCTTTGTGGTGCTGTAACTCACAGAGGCCATTGGCATTTACAGTAAAACACCCCAGTAGCGCATTACCATGTCACTAACTTTTTTAACTCTTCTATGAGAGTGGTGAGTATTGTGAACAATGTTGCATCTAGACTTGTCTTAAAAGCGTACCAGGTTTCGTCAACTGTGTAACCATCCCTATTCATCATAACAAATGAATGAGTCTAGTCACAGGTGTCCTCTCTTCACCTATAAACAGGCGTCATGAAACTTAATGTTGCCTCCCATGAGTGAGCAGTTAAGTAGAACTGGAGGGCAAGATCTGGAGGGCAAAGCTTTTTTTCTGTCTTGTTTGAATGATGACATCTGGGGCTTAGAGAGTGGGAGAGAGAAGAATGAGCGCTCTAGAGAGACCAAGAGCGCTTATCCACCCAAGATCCAAGACTCATGGAAAAAATACTTCAATCCATACTCTTTCAGACCCCAAAGGCTAGCAGAAATATAACCTGATATCCCTGAAATATACAGTAGGTGATTGAGACTCTCAGCATGTTGCTAACAGTAGCTACCAAGGCTGCATTTATATAAAGCCCCTATGGAAGGCCTAACTACACAATCAGTTACCCTATTCATATCTGTGAATAAGTGATACAATGAGTTCAATGACAATGTTGCTCCAAGCGATTGGAATAATAACTCAGCTAACCCGGTAAGGGTGAAAGGCAGAGGGGGGAAGTGGAGTATTCTCGGATGGTTTTAATCACAGTGATTCATAAGCAGATTAATCAGTCTGTCCCTCAGAGCACAGTGCCACCCTTTTCCCTCCAAAGACGTTGTGAAACGTGACAAACAAATAACAGTAATCCGTTTGTTGCCCTCAGGTCATTTGTCATGTTACCTCAAAATAATTCATAGGTGGCGTGCAATGAGGTCGTTTTCTCCTTCTCAGCAGGGGTCTTGTGTAGTTCCTGAAAATAAATGATCTCTCCTCCTCCTCTCCTTGATGATCTCTTCGTAACTATTGTCCTACTGCTAGATCGCGTGGCAGAGTGATAACTCAATGGTAATCAAGGATACTTGTTTTGTCACCAATATGCTCTTATTTCTTCCTTGATTGTTTGAATATGTTTGGATATTCTGTGTATTAAAAACGAATTACTTTGTGAACAGAGAGATGCAATCTTTTGTTCAAATTGATTGAATATGTGCCCCATCTCCTTCCATAATGTGAAATATTCATCCACAGCTTATTATTCTACTGAGCTTACTTACCACATGATCATCATGGATAAGGTATTTTCCCACTCTATCCATCCATTATCCAGTGACATAATTGATTAATTTACTTCTGCACTCTTGGGACATGTTACCTGAGCCATGCTGACAACTGTGCTTTATTAACACAGAGTCATAAATAAACCTCAGGGTTATTCACAAAGTCTTGAGCCTCATTAGCAATTTCAAACCATCCAACATACTATAAATGGCAGCCATAGTCCTCCCTCTTTCCCCGGGGGCGCCTGTCTGCATGATGTCATCTGTTCTGTAGTTCTAAACAGTGACATGTACCGATGAGCAGCGCTCTAGAGTTTGACCTTGCTCTACAAACATCTGCACTGTCCCGCCAACACACTACTGACATACTGTGTCAATGTGCAGCTGTCAGAGGAGCCAGTGTGCAGTCTGCCGCTGTGTCCCTGAGCCACACAGCCAAGAGAAGGATGTCAGACTACAGCAGGCTGAACCAGAGCCAAGGCCAAGGCCTAATGAATCTGTTGAGCTCAGCAGGTTCTGGGTTTGTGACATTCAGGGACACTTGTGTGTCCATCTGCAGGGTGAGATGGTGTTAGGAAAAAAGTTGATATGTCTGGGATTTGAATGTGTGTGTCTGTGTAAAGGGTTGATTACATTTGACATGTTTTTGTGATAGCCCATATTTGTTTGGTGACTTGTTTGTGAGCATTGCTATGAATTATTATATAATTTGTCTGAGTTACTGCCAAATATTGGCTTTTTTTTCACACAGATGCTGTGAATGTTTGTTAGTATACTAAAGGTTATCCATGAACCTCTATTAAATATTGTGGGTTTGTTTTTCCTTCTAGGAGCAATTTATTATATTTTACCAGACACGTGGCATTTGGCAAATGAACTGATTCAATAGCCTGATATTCTCCTGTGAAATATAGTGAATAATATCAGCTTCTTATTGCTTTGTAGATAATTGTCAAATGTAATACTGTGTGTTCATAGAATCACATCAAGGAGATTAAGTTAGATATAACAAACAAAGCAAATGTCATTGTTTCCCCCTCACATTCAATTACTAGTTCTCTAGTTGGTGTGTTCAAGGTATGGCACCTCGCCCAGATGAGAGTAAAAGTTAGGCACAATGACAAAGCATTTTATGTTTTTTTTTAAATAATTCAAACCTTACCTCTCACATACATACAGTGGCTTCGGAAAGTATTCAGACCCCTTCACTTTTTCCACATTTTGTTGTGTTATAGACTCAATTTAAAATATTTTTGCCATCAATCCACACATAATACCCCATAATGACGAAGTGAAAAAAACATTTTTAGACATTTTTGTAAATGTATTAAAATTGAAATACAGAAATACCTTTGTTATTATGTTAAAATTAGCTCAAATGCAAAAATGTTGTCAACAAGTCACTCAATAAGTTCAGTTGAGTCCATCTTCATGCAAGGATAATAGTTAATGTGATTTTGAAACATTGTTTTTATAGGCTCTCTGATTTGCATAGGAATCAATTACACACTGTGTGGATCAGGTTGTCATTACAAAATTAGCAAATGGAGAGGAACACAACTGCTCAGGAATGTTACCCTGAGGCCTGGGGAGAATTACACAAATCTACAAAGCTGAATGGCGTAGAGGAAAAAGCACAGTCAATGGGACATTATCTCAGTCACTCTACAAAATTGGTCTATAACCAAGTGGCCAAAAATAATCCCTTAATCCCTAAATATTCTATCTCACATCCATAATTGTGTTTGGAACAATGAATTCAAGTGATACAGCAAAGGAAATGTGTTCATTTGGTTTTACTACAAAGCATTAAGTTTAGTGCAAATCTAGCACATGCAATGCAGTTTCGGCACTATCCCTTGTGTGAAGAATAGTGGTAGCTGCTTCATGTTATGGATATGTTTGTCACCGGCTGGAACTGGGGAGTTTATCAGGATCAAGAGAAAAGTATTACATTTGATGAGTTGGTAGTAACATCCTAATCCACACAGTGTGTAATTGATTCCTATGTAAACCAGAGAGTATAAAAACAAAAGATATTAATTCCAAAATCACATGAACTATTATCCTTGCACTCAGATGGACTCAATTCAACTTATTGAGTGACTTGTTGAAGACATTTTTGTATTTGAGCAAATGTTAAGAGTGCCATCGCAAAGGGTCTGAATACTTATGTAAATGAGGTATTTCAATTTCAATAAATTGAATGTCATTATGGGTATTATGTGCGGATTGATGGCAAAAAATACATTTAATCCATTTTAAATTGAGTCTATAACACAACAAAATGTGAAAAAAGTGAAGGGTATGACATTCTGTATATGAAACTTTCACACATTCATATGTAATTGAAAACACACACATATACTTGTGAAATACACACACACACACACACACACACACACGTGAAACATTTGGTTGTTTGTGTGTGTGAGTGTGGATGTGTGTGTGTGTGTGTGTGTGTGTTTATATTGTAGCGTTGGCAGGAAAGGACACGACCTTAGATGGTATGTCCCATGTAATTTATGTTACACCCATCTCATCATTATGCTGCCTTGCCTAACAAATTACCCCCCCCCCCCCCTCTAAGGTAGTTGCAGGATTGTTTTAACTACAAGTTTTTTCTCCTGTCTTGCAGCCTGGAATGTGTGATGGGATGTGGCAGTAAGCTTATCTCGCCAAATCTTTGTGAAGGCCAGGAGCTGGATGGGATGATGATCCACAAGGTTTTTAAATCTAATGCATTGGATGTGAGGCCTTCCAGTCTATCCGGTCCAGCATGTCGTTTTGTGTGTTGCTGCCCCTGCTGGCCACACTGATAATTTGAAAATGTGCATATACTAGGTTTTCTAATAACGCCAAACGTGCATATCCTTGTAAACTAACCAAACGTCAAATAGGCACATACAGGAAATGCAGATTTTAGAAAACACTTTGTTTGTACTAAAACAGCACTTTTCACTGAACGTTCTTCATCATGTGATCTCTCATGATTGCATGATGGTTACCGACTTACAGTATCATGGCCATTTAGCATTATTTTAAAGCTGAAATCTACATACTGGACCTTTAAAGTAAGCAGCATTTAAACAAATGGGTTTCTTAGTTATGTTGTTATAACATTCTGATATCTCTCATAGCACTCACATATATATATATATATATACACACACGTTTGAGCGCTTTACTTTTTTCTTTCTCTTTCTCTCTATCCTAAATTCTTCTCTCTGTCCCCCACTCTATCCACTGCCATGAGTATTGTGCACAGTGGTCATCCACCTGGATTCTTCTCTCCCACTCTTTTTACACGTCTTGTTAGAGGCCCAGAGACTTCCAAACCAGTCTTGGAGGACATTAGCTACTTTTCAACAGCAATACCAGCCAATGCTTACTAGTGCCAGCTAGTGCTCAAAGGCTTGTGCTGTGTAGTGAACAAGCCTGATTGAATTTACATAACTAGGCTTTCTAGGTAGGAGCCCTGTAGTATAGTACTTATTTACATTCTGCAGTTCAAAAGAAGGCAAACTCTTTGATTGTGTAGTTTCAGCGAGCTAACTTGGATTATGCTTACCACCCACCAAGTTCACCAAATTCCAACTACAGCACTTGGATGATATCCTTGCTCTAATCCACATTCATTAACAAGTTATTTCCATCCTCTTCTACATCAAAGTCCCTGTCTACTTCAAAAACCCAATCAACAGCTGTGTTATGAACTCCTATGTAGCTGAGAATGCCTCACTGCCACAGTTGTAGGGGTCTGTCCCCTTTGTGTTGAAAGGCCATGGTTATTCCACTGACTCCTAAATTCTGAAGCAACCCATTGCATTCTTTATTGTTTCACATATTTTATACATGTTAATTTCAATAGCAAAGATTTCACTTAAGTGTGTGCAAGTATTTCAAGTATGTATGTGCAGGTCTCATGCTCTGCATGTATATGTGAGAGTTTCAATAGCAAAGGTGAGAGTATTCCACATATGTGTGTGAGTATTTCAAGTGTGTGTGTGTGTGTGTGTGTGTGTGTGTGTGTGTGCAAGTGTGAGCGTTTCAGTAGTGAAAATGATTGTGTTTCATATAAGTGTCTGAGAGCATTTCGCAAGTGTGTGCATGTTTTCAGTTTCATATGTGTGTGTGAGACGGATAAAGTTTGAATTATGGGCTACACGGCCCCTCATAGCAATTGGCTTCCCCCCAACTGACTGGTCTACCTTGACATCTTCCACAAATATCACTTGTGCTAAGCCAAGCTAGTACCAGGAGTGCAGGGTGACCTGACAATGAACCCACCCAAGCCCCCGCTGAGATAAGGCCCCTCTCTCCTATAGTGTGTGACAACTGTAAAACATGTCCCCTGTTCGCTCCAGATTAAGCTGCACGTCTGAGAGTGGAACCTCACAGATAATGGAGCAACGTTCTTGCTTGTGTGACATCTCACTGCATCTCTCTTGCTCTCTTTCCCTCCATCTCTCACTCTCTCTCTCTCTCTCTCTCTCTCTCTCTCTCTCTCTCTCTCTCTCTCTCTCTCTCTCTCTCTCTCTCTATTCTGTGCCCCCTCTCTTTTCTCTCCTTCCTCACAATGGTTAGCATGACTAGAATGGTACACAGAGCGGCTGCCATTATAGTGGAGGTGTGCCATCCATCCTGAGGAGAATCCTTGCTCTAGAGATCAATAGCCACTGGCAGGTAGATGAGGAATGACATCGGGGAATGGAGGGAGAGGGCCATGCAACGGGCGCACCATCAACTGAGGAAGCTGGCAACACATCCTGGATAGAGTCCACAGTGGCCTAACCACTTACTGTTTATTAATTATCAGCCAAACATACATTCGTCATCACAAAATACATTATGTTACCATGGTAAATGTTATGGGAAGAAACAGTTGTATGAATACAATCCCCGTAGCTGAAGTGATCAAATGGAGCAAGCTAGAATTTGAAACCAATTGTTACATTACATTAGCTTTTCAACAGCGGTGCCAGTGCGTGCCAAGGCTTACTAGCGGCCAGCTAATGTTCAAAGCCTGGTGCTTCGAGCCTAGTGAACTAACCTGTTTTAATTTCCACAGTTGGGCTTTCTAGTCCCGCTCTGTATGATCTCCAGTTTGTTGACATTCTGCAGTTCTTAAGGTGGCAAACTACGGAGACAGTAGCAACACATCAAATCCTCTGGTTTCCCAACAGGTTCTGGTAACTTAAGCAATTTATGACAATTATATTTGTAAAAAGTGCTATTCAAATCCATTCAATTGTGTAGTTATAGGGAGCTAACTTGGATTATGCTTGCTGCCGCCCAAGTTTTCTAGCCAACTAAAGCACTTGGATGATGAGAATATCCTGCCCTTGCTCTAAACCATGCCCCCTAGCCCCGATTGGGCTCATAAGGGGGGTAGAATAGGCTAAAAACCTGAGTTTTAAGGACTGAATAGGCCTGGAAGTCTGGGAGTGGCTGTGGAAAAGCCTCCTAATGTTGTCTAAGAAGATGCACTCATCATCTCTTGAAGGGAGAGTGCAATGTTGTGCAGTTGTTCCATCTGCAGTCATCCTAACACAGTTGTATGGTTTCCATGAGGATTGTAATGAGGTTAAGAGGTTCTCTTAAATGAGTCCCAGTGTCATAAACATATGATACATAACATAAACATAAACATAAACGGGTGATACATAACATAAACCCAGTGGTTGATGAGCAGCCTTAGATACCTCTGTTTCTGTCTGCAAGAGAACAAGTCTCACCTGTGCACTTTGTGTTAATGAGACAAACATCTAACACAATTAGATGAAGCCTGTGCTCTAGTTCTTTACATTGCCTGAATTTCAGACCCAAGAAAATGTTTATAGGGTTGGAAACACAACATTACCAACCAGTCACAAAACAAGCTGATTATAGACCATGACCTCTTGCTGAAACAAATGATCACAGATGTATTCATTACATTAACGTTTAAACCCTGTAATCCATCTCTCCTGTGTGCAGCTGAATGTGTTTATGTTACTCTCTTCTCAATCCTGCAGACAAAGTAATATAGTCTGATAAAGTCAAGACTTGTGGAGGGCATTTGCTTTGGATTTTGGAAAAATGGGCCGCACAGAACCTCAGAGATGTTTTAAGACATAAAATGATTGCATAATCCCAATATCAGGGCAACAGTTCAATTTAGCTGATTGGAGTTGTGCTTACACAAGTTTCCACAGTACTAATGTCATTTAAGTCTTTTACATTAAACATTGTGGAATATTGTCATTATCAATGTGAGCTATGCTATTGCTTTGTGGTTATTATGGGAGAGTGGTACTGTAGCTAATTGCTGTATTGACATAGAACATAGAAAGCAGACTCATTTTAAAAACAAATCCATAATTCTTGGGTCAAACAACTAGAATGAGACTTTGATTTGCTCTTTGCAACACAACAGAGCCTCCTGTTTAGAGCACAATCCTGCCATTACCATACAGCCGTCTAAAGTGGCAATTAAATCCAAGGGCTCATTTTGCCTGCCTTTGATACGGTAGTACTCTGAGAGTCTCTGCAATATCAACAACACAGAGCCTCACTTAGGCACCAGCTCCATAATCCAGCAGCATGCTATACAGAAAGAAACTTAATGTGTTGCACTACTCTACCTTTCCTCTTCAGTGCATTGTTGGTGAGAGAGAGAGAGAGAGAGAGAGAGAGAGAGAGAGAGAGAGAGACATCCACCATGAAAGTGCTGACAGCGCAGGCTCTTGTCAGCAGAAAGGACACTTGTGAAAGCAGTGATTGGATCTCTGGGGTGATACATCACTCTCTCTCTCTCTCTCCTCTATATTGCTTTGTGGAGGACAGGGTATGGGTAATTCTGCCTTTTAATATCTGTCTAGACAGTCATCAGCAACATGCACTGTATAGACTCAATACCAAAGACAAAAGTCATTTAATACGAGAGATGAATACATTGAGAGGTCTACAGTATATCAGTCTGACCTTACAGTATATGGGGGCAGCAAACAGTGAGGACATTTTGCTTACTTTTCATCACATTTCTCTTCACCTTCTCTTCTTAACAATCCTTTGCGACTCTGGGCATCATGTTTGGTTTTTGTTTCTCTCCACTGAGCTCAGCCAACATTTCCATCCTTCTTTTACTCACCTTCTCTCTGTTCTTAGTCAAAGGACAGCTGTCTTTCCACTCCCCTGTCTGTCATGGCTACGCTTAAATCTTTAATGACACTCATCTGGAATCCAGCCTGCAGAATGGCTCAGACATTTCTCAAACCTTTTTTCACACTTCCTTGGTGCTTATATCCCATCTGGTGGGCTATTCACTCAAATGCACATTTACTTGAGGTTTAAGGCAGTTTTGAAATATTCAATGAAAACACCAAACTAAACTTTATTTTTGCTCGTTCTGAAAAAGAGTCTAGCCGAGCAGAAGACACAGAAGTATAATGACATTTCAAGGTCTGAAATATCTTCCAGACAACTATTATAGGTCTTTAAAGATGATGTAGTCGAGTTCAGTGGCATCATTGTATCTAATGCTGAGATGCATGACCAAATGTTCTGCTTTATTGGACTGATATATAAATGCTTACTATTTCACTCTCTAAATCACAATTTTAGCAACTGAGCTAGAATGAGTTGCATTGTCGAGAACACTGGAGAACAAATCCTCTCTTGTGTCCCAGGCCTTTGGTAACCGGACATGCTGAACTAGATAAACAGGATGAAATCAGATCACAATGGCCTTGATGTCCAACTCTGGGATTTGAGAGGAGGAGCGGAGGGAGAAAAAGAGAGGGATGAAGGGAGTACTCTGACAGCTTGCACCCTTGATGGCCAAATCCGACCCCTGTTGTCCTTCCAAGCTAGTGGGCATATTCTGCTGTCAGACAGTGTGCGTGGCCTGGTTGGCACCCGGTTCTGGTTCTGTTCTCTCTTTTTTTTTTTGCATCTCCTCACTCCCTCTCGTCTTTAAATAAACAATCCCCTCATCCTCTCTCTCCCTCTCTTGTCCTCTGTGGGATCTGCACTTCCAGGCTGGCGTCCCTGAGCCGGTCTCTCAGGTCCTCAGAGGGAGAAGCACTCCAACTCACCACTCCAACTGCCCATCTGTGGTGGGGCTGGTGGGGGCGGCTTTGAAAGCCATGAAATCACTGTGCTCTCTCTGTCTACCTTCCTGACCACAAACTGTACACCATGGAGAATAGAACATAATATATCCCTATGCTATACACACTCCCTGGCATATACAGTGTAAGAACATAAAAAATACTGTGTGCTGTATGTCCTATGTCACTTTGTCCTAATCATGATATTTGTCATGAAGGAGGAATTCTCACTTCAAGCATAAGACAGTTTTTTCAATATAGGGTATTAGATTGGTGTGATTAGATGTATGATCCCTGTGGACATTGGCATATCTGGAAGTGGGGTAGAGGAGAAGGAGGAGGATTAGACTTGATACTGTATCTATCTTTGTCACTGTGGTGGTAGGTATTGGCCGAGTGTCTTCGTACAGGGGTTTCGTTGGACAGGCCAGAGTCGAGTTTTAATGATTTGGTTTTAGATGAGGCCTTGAAAGCCCTCGGCCTCTTTGGAGCTGTGTGTGTAATTGAAAAGAGCTTCAATCTGGTGCATGGAAACCAACCGGGATATATCTGGAAATAGCCCCTGTTTTAATGAGTTTGTTCATTAAAAGTTTAACAATTTCCTATGAGATCAGGCTGCACTTTTAAAGCAGACCAGGAAACCGTATGAAATGGACAAACTGAGATGTGGAAATGTGTCTGATGTTATCCCAGCCTCAGTGATGCACAGGTGTTTACAGTTGCTGTTTGTCTGATAAAAAAACAATGGATAATCACCAGCTACAGTCTGAAAGCTTTCCAGAAAGCTCAAAGTTATGTACATGTAGGTTTACCTTTTTATTACCTTGTTTGAACTATCTGTATTATTACTACAGTACCTCTCTCCTTACCTCCTTCCCCTGCCAACCAATTCACTCCAGGTTGCTCTCTCACGTGGCTAATATGACATTTATCTGTAATTAGACTTACATATTTGAATAGAAAATGATATCCCTTAAGGTCTCCCTGTCATTTGCATGGGCAGCTCTGATGATAATCAGGTCCTAAAAAAACCCATTCCCGATGACATGGGCTGTCATCCCAAATTAGCATACACAAAATCCTTATCAGTGATAACTTACACAATACAGCTCAAAGTTGGAAAGCACATGGGGAGAGAATGGTGTGTGTGTTTGGCAGTGTGCGTGCCTGTCTGTGTGTGTGCAGGTTTGTGTGTGTCTGTGTGTGTGTGTATGTTTGGGGGGGGGGGGGGATGTTGGGGGGGGGGGGGGGCGTGTGTACATCTTTTTTAAAAGTTATTTTTTTGAGTGGGGCAGTCCCACTCTTATATTTTAATTTTCTATTGGATAGAGATAGTGAAGAACGACACTCTTAAGGTTTTTTTATGGCACCATTGAGGGGCGACAAAGTCATTTATAGAGCCATTTCATAAAAGAGGTGTTATTTGGAACCTTTTTAACAATCTCATTACACATAATGCATCTGTTTGAAGTTGGGATGTCATATGAACATGAGCATAGATTTAGTACAGAATCAAACAAGAACTAACATCACAGGTACATTGATTATAGATACTGTATTACAACATAAAGTTCCAACATTCACAATTACCAACAATTTCCCTTCAAACTTGCAACATTGCTCCATCCTGTTGCTAGGGAATTGTGAATTTATTTGTGTTGCATCTCACTAACCAATGTACCTGTGATGTTGGTTCTTTTTTAATTCTAACTGTATTGCATACAGTTTGTGCTCACGTTCATGCATGTGTTTTGTTGGGGTGGTTGGTCTAGCATCCATTGGTGTGAAGTGTGTGCAAGTCTATCAGTGCGGCCCTCCACTTCTTATAATTAAAATTGTTGCACAGGGCCATTCACCTTTGAGGTATCTTGAAATGTTTAACTTTGAGATATGGTGTGGTCTGCCAATGTAAAATTGCTTGCAATTCTTCCTGAAGCTACAGTAGGCTACTACTTCTACTAGTTTCAAATAAAATATCCACTAGATATGACCATTTAAAGTTCCTTAGACTATATTATACAATAAGATTATTTAGTTTAGTTATGAAAAAGTTTTGGTTCCATAAGAACTGTTAGTTCTAAGATTATAGAAGGGTTGCCCCAGGGTTTCTACTTCCCTAAAGGTTTGTATGTGCCATTCTCTGTAGATGGCAGCTTTTATAAAATCTCAATTTAAAATGGATTAAATTAAAATAATTTGCCATCAATCCACACACAATACTCCAGAATGACAAAGGGAAAACAATTAAATAAGTCAATTTATAAAATTGAAATACATAAATATCTCATGTACATAAGTATTCAGACCCTTTGCTCTGACACTCTTAAAATTAGCTAAATGCAAAAATATCATCAACAAATCACTCAATAAGTTGAATTGAGTCCATCTTAATGCAAGGATAATAGTTAATGTAATTTTGGAATTAATATATTTGTTTTTATAGGGTCTCTGATTTGCATAGGAATCAATTACACACTGTGTGGATTAGGGTGTCACTACCAACTCAGCAAATGGAGAGGAACAAAACTCCTCAGGAATGCAACCCTAAGGCCTGGGGTGACTTACAAAAATCTACAAAGTTGAATGGTGGAGAGGAAAACATTTTAGCTAATTTTAAGAGTGTCATAGCAAAGGGTCTGAATACTTATGTACATGAGGTATTCATGTATTTCAATTTTAATAAATTTACTGACATTTCTAAAAACCTGTTGAGTTTTCAATTTCAGCCTGGCTTGGGCTCATACAAATGTCTTTGATGTCGGGCTCCGGCTGGGCTCATCTCAACAAGCTCGGGCCTGGCTGGGCTTGAATTTTCAGGCTTGTCTAAAACTCTAAATTTATCATTGTTTCTATTTTACACTGGGAATTTGTGGAGTGCATCAGCTGTAATGCAGATTTCTATTGGGGAAAAAAGGCATGTAAAGTGAACATGTTCTTAAAGTCATGACATTTCTGAGGTGCAGGCATAGCAGAGAGCTCATTAATGTAACCTATACTATGACTGGAGCCTGCACTCCACGTGACTGGGGCCAATATCTCTCTAAGGGCCTAATCAACAGCTACATACCCCCTCTGTGAGATGACCCGGATCAACACATCTCACTTTGTTAACATCATTCTCTCACACTCACCCCCAGTCACAAGCTGTCACCTCGTCTGGAGAGTCTCAATAGACTCTACATTCCATTCATGCAGCTCTCCAGGGAAAAACAACATATTAAATTAAGAGAAATACAACGGACTACAAACAACTCTTTCCTTATCATCCATGGTCACTGACGTTGGCTAAAAAAGGCTGGGTGTGTTACAGATTAATTAATGAAATCAGCAAGGACATAGATTAGCACATCTGTTAGGACAGGGCTGAACTGCCTCGCTTTAAGGAAGGAAAAATGCAAAAGAGCCAGGTCAGCATGAGCGGAGATCAAAGGAAGATAATGCATGGCTTTTTCATGTATGCTGTTTTATTTTTAGAGCATTGAACTGGAACAGATACAACCTAAATACAGTATGTACATATTGCAAAGCACGTGGTGAAAGCTATGAATGAACTTGAAAGTGGACAATTCATTTTCAATGGGTATGTTTTAGGTTGTGAGCTTCTAGGATAAAAAATAACTAAATAATTCTGGACATTCCTATGTGTTATTGCTTCAATATGTGTAATTGAATTGTACATGTGAAAATGTTTTCTTATGCAGGATGGTCCTGTTTAAAATGAACATTTATGTTTTTTGTTGGTGGTGGAATCCCAGATGTGTATCCAGGCCTACTGAAGAAACCCTGCTGGAGTGTGTCAGATTGTGTTTTGCAGACTGCTGATGCACCTGATGCACCTTAATACCTGCCTTGTCTTCTCTCTGTCTCTCTATCCCTCTCTCTCTGTCTACCTTCCTGTGTATTTATACTCATTACTATCCCTCCCTCTTTCTCAGAAACTCTATCCCTCCATCTCTTCATCCCCTCTTCTCTCCCCTGCAACTCTTCCCCAAGTCATTGCTGCAAATGAGTCAACTTACATGGTAAATAAGGGTAAAATAAATACAAATATTGCAGAATATTCTCCTCTATCTCTGTCTGTCTCCATATCAGGGGAGCTTTTTGCCAAAGAATAAGATGATATGAGTAATGTGTTAGAGTATGGCAGAAAGGGAGTAAAATGTGAGACAAAGAAATTGCATTTCATATTGAATTGGGAATAAGGGACAACAGAGACTCCTCCTTCAACCTCCCTCTCATTTCTTGGACTTTCCTCATGAAAAAAACAATGGATGAAATGTCACTGAGGAAGTCATTATCAGTCAGTGTAATCCCCCTGAGTTTTGAATCTGCCAATGTCTTGAATCACATCTGAGAACGTCTCATATTTTAGCATGGTCATGGACACGTAACACCTCTATTTGTAGGTTTACTGACTATCCTCTCTGTTCCATATGCTACATTACTTGTTCTATTTGTGGGGGACTGGTTTGTATTTCCTTCAGTGTTTTACACACACAGATGCCCTGTCCATATGGGCTTATGTGACAAGACACTACGCAGTCAGCAGAGAAATGATGGCCCAGATCTGGCCCACGGATCTGGACCAACTACAATATTGTTCCCGGGGCCAGAGTGTTGTTATGAAGGGAATCCTACTGAAAATATATATATATATATATATAAGCATTTCTTCCTTATTTACTGGTGTATTTATTATGAGCCAGTACCAAGTATTGCAACAAATGGTTTTGTCTACCAGATATCAATGGCTACAATGATAATGATTCATATGTTTTTTTGTGTAGCCTAAATATATATAGACTGTCTTAACTGGTGACATTAGTTCTAGATGTCTATAAATAGGGGTGTGGTACACTTTGGGGGAAATCACATGAAGATCCTTGTTGGATCGAAGTGTTGTTTGTTGAGTTAAGGTAGGAGGTGGAGCTTTCGAGCTTTCTGTTCATTCTATACTGACTTTTCTCAGCCCTGAACCCAAAGGAGGTGTATTTTGACCATGCATGACCAAGCCTTATCTTTGCCATGAAAAGGCAATAGACCTCTAACATTCTGCTTCCATCCTTCACCATGCACCACTTCTTCCAAGGTTTATTCAGTAACAGTAGAGGTGCTACTGGCAACCTCATAGTCAAGTTAACTACAATTTAACTGAAGAACATTTAAGTCAATGATAAAAAGTCTGTTAGGACTTGAAAAATTAAGAGAAATTACGCAAAAAGAAGAATTACACAAACACAACTGAACAGCAACACAGCAATCTAAACAAATGCTTAAGCAGCCTAGCCTACTGCCAAAGAACTTCACCAATTTACACTGGGCTTACATACTGCCCTACTGAGAGGAGGGGCATCAGGTGTGTTGTGTCTTAATTGGCCACACCTGAGTCTAATTGGGTGTCTACTATAAATGGAGGATGTGTCAAGGGTTTGGGGAACTTTTTAGAAGTCAGAGGAAGCAGATGTGCATAAATATGAATAGATCAGTCCAGTTATTTGTTGTAAGTCTTAGTCTGGGACACAGATGGTCTGTCTTATGAAATCTAGATTTATCTCAAGTTGATTTCTTCTGATGGTCAGATGTTTCTCATTTGGTTTTGATGAGTCTGTCAGTGTTCCACAGTCAAACCAGATGAGAGATGAGTAGATTTCCCCAAATCGTCTGTGTATTTCTAAAAAACTGTTGCCTAAGTTGGGTTGGGATGTGATTTGGGATTGTGTGAGAGAATTTCACAGGTGCTTTGAAAAACCCAAACCACCAGTTTCAAGATATATCACAGAATGTATGATTCATCTTCTCATTGGCTAGGATATTGCTATATTGTTCCCAGCAGTGGATCAACATTCCTCATGTAAGGGTTAGGGCTAGTCAAGTAAGGGGAGAGGAGGGAGAAACATAGACTGCAAGGGGAGATTTGTAATAGCTTTATAGAATAAAAAATGTTCATGGCACTTCTAAGCAAACCCAAGTGACCCAGCAACTACAGTAACTTATTTGGACTACATACCTCAAGCCAGAATCTGCCAATTCTCACCGAGTACATTCAGACCTACACTGGCCTAGTAACAATCTCAACTTATTACAGCCATATACGGCATACAGTACCAGAGCTGGCCCATAAGCAAAGTTCTAACTGTCACCCAGTACTGGTCCCCCACATTTAGACCAAAAGTGACCCAGTAATGACAGGAAGGTGTCAGGGACAGATATCACATTACAGAGCTGGCCCATAAGCAAACCTCTCACCCAGGGCTGGTCCTCCACATTCGGGCCAGGTCTGGCTGATATAATACTTGCTATTTCCAGCACTCAGCCACATGTGCCACCACAAGACCATATCTGGCCCACAATTGTCTGCTGACTGGGTACCTGTCATGATTATTCAAAATAATGCATGAGGTGCATTAGGCCTTTCTCTCACAGTCACATATCTGATCTGGTTAATTGCGTAAACATACAATACATGATATCACACTCTGGTTTGACAATTCATTGCCTTCTATGTCAGTGCTGACAGGTCCTGAGTCCCCCCCCAACACACACACACACACACTCACACTTTCTCTCAGACACACATGCACGCACGCACACACAATGCTCCCTGCTCTGTGATGGCAGGGGGTCCATAAGGGATACAGCAGGATGGATTTGGCACAGAGGCCACACTACTTTCCCCAACCCTGTCATAGTTTCACCGCCTTAATATATTTATTAAAGAGGAGGGGAAACTAATCTATGGCAGCAGAGTGAGGGGCTGCTAACATTTCAGTTAAATAGAGAAAAAACATTGTTTGACATTGTTGAAAGACAAATAATTGCCATCTAGCTGTTTATTTTTTAAATGAAAAACTGCCAACTAGCTCTTAATAAGATCAATAAGCAATTGAAAATGTTTTAAAGAGGGCACATATTCACACTGGTATATCTAACACAAAGGAATACACATAGATAGTGTGTTCTTTTATGACTTCTGTACAGCTTCAAATTAGATATTGATGCAATTTAGAACACAATTACAGCACGTATAGTACAATAATATTTCAGTTGTTGTCTAAAGAAGATACTGAAAAGAACAACAGGTTACAAATGTAACCAACGTTCTCTGAAAGAGATGAGGGAGACCTCTCACTATGGGACATTCTGTGTACCTACTGTATTCGCTGAATATTCAATCATGTCTGTACAGTCTGAGGACGCCCATTTTATCCAGCAAACCACTCAGCATGAGAGGGGCAACGAGATTTCCAGTTTGGACCTGGCAATCAGGCATTTTGCAAGGCTCCCATGGTGAGGGGTCTCTCTCATCTCCTTCAGAGAACCTGAGTTATATTTGTAACCTCTAGTTCTCTTTAACTCGGTTCGACCCCTCACTATGGAACCCTTTCAAAATGCCCCGATTGCCTAGTTCGAACTGGAAACCTGTACATATACAAGGATGTACCCCTTCTACATCACACAGTCTCCAAGCCAGCACTTAGGACAATGTGCACCACGGAGGGCACGATCATGTCCTGAAAAACCTTTGAAAGGTATGTGGAGAAGCCCAGCTGGCTGAAACACATGTCTCTGAAACAAAGACACCCTTGAACAGGGCCCGTGATTCCGCCAACCCACGGGTGAAGTGCACCCGGATGCACAAAGGGGGCTGCAATCCCTGAAAATTGTAAGCCTCAACAATGGCCCCCACAAGTCTCTCACATACTTGGCCGTGGCCAGGGTGAGAAACTATGCAGTCTTGAAAGACAACATCTTGACGTCAATGGTCTGAAGTAGTTCGAAGTGAGTAGTGAGCGCTTCAAGAACCAGAGACAGGTCCCACGAGGGGACACACTGGGGACGAGGGGACACACTGACGGACACACACACACAAAGACAGCACACTCCTCCTTCATAAAATGACAGATGATGGGATGTGCCCCAGCAGTTGTCCCATCGAAACCTATGTGGTATGCCGAGATGGCAGCCATGTAGACGTTCACTGTGACGAAGGCTTTGCCCTTACTGAACAGGTCCTGCAGGTTTCTTCATCCCCCCATCCTCCAATCCCACCCTACAGGCTACTCTCTGAGACCTCATTCACCTTATAATTGGCCTGTGTTGAACTTTTCAATGGTTGGCCTCTCTGCTTGTGGACAAGGGCACATTATAGGTTAGTGATCAGCTGAACAGAGTGGCTGACAAGGGCTCAGCTGGAGAGGGAAGTGGGGGCCAGGGGTGGGGGGATCACAAAGGTGAGGGTGGTGGTAAGGAAGTTGAGAATCAAAGTGGAGTCAAGGCACCCTGGCATGCTAGTACTGCCCAGTGAGTCATCTCTCCATCAATCCCCCTGCTCTCTCTTCCTCTCTCCCTCCAGTAGAGTCAGCCTGACAATGGCTCAGTCCATCATCTCGACTCCAACTGCCCAGCAACATCTGTTCATTAGCCTTGACAGATGAAAGAGAGTGGTAAATGGGGGATGGAGGAAGAGAACCGGAGAGGGGACATCCTCTGACTCTCCGCCATCATTTTTCCCAAAGAAGGAGGTGCCCAGATTGTGTAGTAGTGTAGCTCTAAGTCTGGTCTGTTGGTGATGTTACCACCCTCTTGTATATGTGGGATTTTCATAACAGGCTGAGCCCACAGGTAGCGAGAGGGAATGGTGAGAGGTAATCGAGGTATTTGCATCATCCGTCACGCTTCCCACAGTCCTATTGTGTTGTCTGAAGGTCTTTCTGCCCATTACATTGTTTTGTTGCATTTTTTTCCTTCCTCTGAAATGTCACAGGGAAATGGGTACACAGTATTGACACGGCTGAGACACCAATAAATAATGCAGCTTACATTACTTCGTCCCCTCCCTTTGAGTGGAGGGGACAAAACAGAGGAGGACTGGCACTCAGGGGACGTGGGGAGAAGAGACAAATGCCACAAAAACAAATGACACACACACTCAGATTCAGACCACTCAACCCAGACCCTGCAGAAAATAGAAACGATGCATAGAAATCACTGTTAAAAAACAAAATAGAAATACCACCTGTGAAAAACTTTACACAGCCTACCTACAAACAGCGCTTCACATAACCACAGCAAATTTAAATTCACATTCGCAATCTATGCAGTCATGCACCATAACACTCTCTCCATAAAGTCACATATTTCCATAGCCAGGCTAAGAGGACATAAATAACACAAGACAATGTCATAAAACATAGAGGCATCTTCACTCCTCTACACAGACTGTATTGAACACACTTGTGAGGCCACGCATGAAGACACACAGGCAGTTAGAGGCAGGCGGCCCTGAATGGAATGAACTTGATTTTATCACCCCAGGAGGCAGGTCACATCACACAGGCCTTTGACAAACACAGTGGTCTGGAAGGGGATTAGGAAGAAAGGTCAGAGAATGTAGGAGTGAGACAGGAAGGAGAATTAAGTCATCACATGCTATCTGTGAAGTTCAAACACAGCACCTCCCACCCACTCTCTTGTAGCCTTATCTCCTCAGCAACAGCAGCACCACTGGCTAACTGTTAAACGGACAAGCACATAGATCCTGCCTCTTATACAGGTGATAGACGTTATAATCCCTTGATGTGTTTCGCTGTTTTTTCATGGCTCAGAACCATGCATTGTTGGCATTTGGGGGGACCTGTTAAGGGTATCTCGTGAATGTAAACATCTTTATTATTGTCTTCTATTAAAGAAACACCAATACAACAATAACTTCTACTATCCATGGATTTCTACCCTCACTGACGACACAACATTGAATGGGTTTTTACTACTGAGCTAAAAGAAACAATTAGGATGTCATACTGTTGGAATCAAAGCTAATGCCTTTATGGGCCATGGGTGTACAGCATTAGCCCCAGGGCCTATTGGAACAATCCTACAAATATTTGTTTACACATAAAGTAGTTTGTATTTTCTCTCAATACATACACCATCCTCAGATTACTTATTCAATATTCAGTCAATTCCGTCATAAAAGATCAACCTCCCTCTCATTTTATGTCTCTCCAGAAACCGTATTAAAGCCCAAACGACCACTCATTCACATAGTTTCCTCTCCTCTCTCTCTCTTTACTCTCTTCCCCCTCAGAGCTCATTTCGATGTATCACCTCCCAACATAATAGCAGCGTGGCGCATGCTCCCTGTGCTCTTTGCATAGCTCTCCACAGCAGCTCTTGTTTGAAAGCCTCCCACACATATGGATGGCTTTAGCTGAATCATTCCTCTCCCAGAAAGCCCTGAGACTCCCTGCATGATGCATGATATATGAGAGAGAGAAAGAGAGAGAGAGAGAGAGAGAGAGAAGGAGAGAGAGAACACAGATTTGATGCACTTCCATCTGTGACCTTAGGAGGCAGTGTTGCCTTTCATTTGAGGGAGCTTGGACTGCAGAGACACAGAGCACAGGGTGCCAGCTGATCCTGTCATCTCCCCTGTATTTGAAAAGAGACAATCCCATGCCAGATAAAGCAGAGACAGACACCATATTGGAATCACTGATAACACTAATGATCTGTGTTTGCTCCAGCTGCGTCACTCCTTTAGTCTAGTATCTCTAAGGGCTGTCAGCACATCCAGACGACAGCCAATGAGAATAAGTGATGATGTATTTCGATTGTTGTGGGATAATGGCTGTTATAGTGGTCATTGTCACAGTGTGATGATTATATTTAAAGATAAGCTACAGGATATCACAACTATCTCTGTATTTTTTAAATCTCTCATTTTGGGTCTGGATGGTCAACGTATAGTTTGTAGAAATATAATCCTTGTATTGAATCAGTCTTACCTCATTCAGCCACAGAATCCTTCGTTTTTCAGCACCAACTTTTTAACAGTAGTACTGTTAAGTTTCACTTTCATTTTGTATAGAGTGCCCATTGCATTGGCCTGCATGAAATCCACACGCACACGCACCACACTGCAGGCACGCGACGGGGACCAGTTTCTGCTCATTAATGCTTTGAATTGCAGGCTGACATTATACAAATTATCCTGTAGCATCACTTTAACAGCTAAGTGGATTGTAAAGACGTCTACTATTTGAAAGGGAAAAAAGAGAGATGATGGTAGTAGATGAGGGAGGGACAGAGGGAGACATATGGCCCTTTGGACAGGACAAGAGAGCTACAATTGCAGCAGTGAGATAGAGTTACCTTTGAAGATCCTTCATTACTCTGTTGCAAGCAACTGTTAAGAGGAGCCCAGTAGTTTCTAGGTATTGATCACATTGGTACTGAATGGTGGAACCAAACGTCAATTTCAAAATAAATGGGAAAGCTTTTTACTGTTGTGTATGGTTTAATATGGTGGCTTTGTTGGTTGGCATGATCAAAAGTAGTGACGAGCTGTGCTCTGAAGTACCTCAAGTCCATACAAGATGATTGTTGTCATTACATCCTACTTTAGGGCTTGAGTTAACACAGTACTATTTACTGTACATTGGCTTTTATTTTTTGTCTATCAAACTAGACTTGGAGAGACTCATGAGGCCAGCAGCAAAAGTCTGCAAAATTGCCATAATTGAGCATATATCACATAATTATTACTCCATCCTGAGCTTTATAGTAGACAAGATTACAACCAGGAGGAAACAAATGACAAATGCTTCTGGAAATTGTTCAGTCAGAGTCCAGGGTATCAAAATCCTGATTCAATTTTTATTGAGGCGATGGCATAATCAAATTGAAAACTTGTCAATTGACATCCTTTTCCCCTCTCTCTCTCTCTCTCTCTCTCACACTCTTCTCCTCCCTCTTTCTCTCTCTATCTGCCCCGTCTTTCCCTCTCTCCTCTCTCTGCCCCCCATGAAGCTGTGGTGCCATGGCAGAGTGACAGGCCTTAGTTCTCACCGATCTGTGAGCACGAGCGACAGCCACTGATCCTGCCTGGAGTGGTGCCACCGCAGTGTTAACCATGCCCAGAATTTCCCTAGCAGAGGAGTCACTGAAAAGGATCAACGTTTAGTTACGTGCAGAGGGGAGACAGGCAGATCTGGTAAGCACCCAAACAGGGGAGGGGGGCTGCTGCTGCTGGGTCTGCTGCCAGCTGGAACGTGACTCTCCTTAGCAGGGTCCAATCCATTTCACATCAGCTGGGTTTGATTTCCGCTGTGAGCCTGGATGAGCCTGGAACAGCTGGCCTGGAAGGTGAGACATTTTTCAGGACACAGATAACACTTCATAATCACAGGTTGTATTGTACACATAGCTTGGCAAGGTAATTAGCTGTGTTTATACAAAGAGACAGTTGCAACTGTTACCCATGTGGCTTACGTCAGCACCCTACCATCACCGGGCATACAACAAACCCTCTACAGCATATTCTTGTACAGTTTTTTTTAATTCAGCCCATATGCAACCAAGGCCTTTCAATACAGGACTCTTTATTATCGGACATGTACTGTCCGATAATACATAAATTATGTACTTCAATGTCCATGAAAAATCCACCTACAGTATGATGGGTTATGTTAGGTTACTGTAACAGGCATCACGCTGCCTTTGTATTGCCAACACACATGACTGTCACTGAAATACCCAATATTAACTAGCTACATCACTGAAAAGCTACCAATTTGATGGCGTGGGTGGGGGTGTTTCAACTTGAGGAGTGGATTTATCATCTCAGCATTAGGATGAGGTTGTCTGGAATCAAACACTCCATCCTCCCTCACCTGCAGTACTTTGACTTTGAATGGCTGATATATGATCAATTATTGTTTTTGAATGTGTCACACAGTGATACTACTGTGCACCCACAATTATGCACCACACCTCTGAAATGTTAACGGGGTTGTTTTAAAACAGTGTTAATGAATAGACTGTGAGAGCATGCTGTGTTGCACACTCATTCAGAGGCTTGTTCACACTGCTCCTCATTATTTCCCCATTACCTCTGCAGTGTGTCCTCAGCCTGGACTCCTGACAAAACTGAGGTAAGGAGCTGGATGACATCTAGGGCTGCATCTCTACACCCCTCTCTCTCTCTCTCTCTCTGTGATTGATGACAATCATTACACTTTTTTTTTTTAAACGTCTATGAGTGAGACAGAGAGAGTGAGAGAGAGAGTGAAAGAGAGAGAGAGAGAGAGAGAGAGAGAGAGAGAGAGAGAGAGAGAGAGAGAGAGAGAGAGAGAAAGTGATAGAAAGAGAGATGAGAGAGAGAGTATTCAATCACCCCAAATTCTCCCATGTCACCCCCCTCCTTCGCACCCTTCACTGGCTGCCGGTAGCAGCTCGCATCAAATTCAAGACCCTGGTGCTCACCTACCGGACGGCAAAGGGAACAGCCCCTCCCTACTCGCAAGCAATGGTCAGCCTCCAAACCCCTGCCCGATCGCTCTGCTCTTCCACCTCGGCTGGCCGCCTGGCACCACCGCCTCTACGTGGATGCAGCAGCCGCGCTACTCGGTCACGGCTTTTCACTGTCCTGGCGCCCCGCTGGTGGAACGAGCTTCCCACTGCTGTCATGACTGCAGAGTCACTACCTATTTTCTGCCATAGATTGAAGACCCATCTCTTCAGGCTACGTCTTAACTGTCCCTCCTAAAGATCCTCTTCATCCCCACTACCCCCCTGTACAAGTTTCTCTCCTGTAAATACATTTAAAAAAGCCCCTGGTCCTAGCATAGATTACTTTTTCTTATGATGACTAATGAATAGATGATTCACTTACTTAGACAAATGTATTTGCTGTAATCTTTGGATAAAGGCTTCTGCTAAATGCCATAAATGTAAATGAAATGTAATAATGTGTGTGTGTGTGTGTGTGTGTGTGTGTGTGTAAGAGAGAGAACGAGAAACAGAATAAAATTCATGAGAAAGATGTCACACTGCACCGGGGTCAGATTGAGGGCCATTCATTACATTAATTTACCCATCATTTAAATGCTGATAGCTGGGAAACCAATGTCAACAAAAAATGCATGTAACCCTAATGTGCCAACAATCACAAACAAGTACATCTCAGAAATACTGTACAGTTGATGAATGTAAATGGAGTACTTCCACACTGTTTGTCAAACAGTAATATCCTTCTCTGTATTGTCTTTATTAAACCACACTTGTCAATATAAATCAGCATCATGCTCTCCAGCCTTTAGTCTCCTGCAGGAAAGTGATTGGGAGGACCAGCTGTGCGAAGACGGGACTGGTGCCTCTGTACTGAGTCTCTATGCCTCTGGGCATGGAGAGAGAGAAAGAGAGAGAGAGAGAGAGAGAGAGAGAGAGAGAGAGAGAGAGAGAGATCAGAAGAGAGAGAGGGCTAGAGCAACAGGACCGAGGGAGGGACAGAGGGGGAGAGAGACAAAAGTGAGGGAGGGCCACGGTGCTAAACAGGCAGAGTGCTACGCATCCCACAGATGTGTTTATTAATAAGTTGGCTGCCGTTTAATTGCCCTGTCACCTCTGCAGCGTCATATTGAGGAGACAAGCGACGCTGTGAGACTGATGCAATAAGGGAACAAGGGGAGCCATCAACAGACAAAATCTACTGGAAGAGACAGTGGCTTTTTTAGTGCAGTAACTTCTGGGAACTGGATAAGGTTGGGCGCCGCAGGACAGATTTCCTGCTGAGTCGACAAGGAATGTGGCAGAGGGAAATGACTGTGGACTGGTGAGGGGTTGAGAGGATGAGGATGAGTTGGGGGAAGGGAAAGTTGGAGTATTAGGTCAGGGATGTCAACAAGGACATACGTAAGCAATGTCAAAGGGTTTAAAGTGTCACTGATAGACAAGAAATAGTTATCTATCAAAGTAAATGAAGGTCAATGACAATGTCAGGAGGTCACATACTGTGGGAGTCGGAGCTCGAGGAAGTGAACATATGGAGAATTACAATTCCCCAACAAAAAGACGAACAAGCCGTTTGGCAGGTGTGTACTGGCCTATTAAGCCACCTCAGTTCTCCCTCCCCGTGTTCATTCAGAAAGCCCAGAACCGCATGGCAGAACGTACGTTGCCCCCCTGCCACCCGTTCAATGGGAAAGCATTAGCTCATGGCGGGCTCAATTAAGTATATAGTTCTGAAGGGGGACATAATGACTGCAATTAGGGACACCTTCAGAGCTGGCCAAATCAGCGCATTCAGCAGCTACAGGAATACAATGCTGTTAAGGTCACCCGTGGTGTGTGTGAACAAAATGCCAAGCATGGATGTTGCAATTGTATGCTCTGTTTTTGTACAAGCTGAAACACCGACCTATACTGATAATGACGAAAGAGCACCCCTTATGACAAATGCATACTAAGAGTGGAGAAAAGACCAGAAGGAATGTACTGTATGATGCCTTTGAGAAAGGAACCTGTATCAGTCTGTACCTTGATCAGACCATGGCTAATCACCTCTCTTTAGTCTAATATTCCAATAGTGAACAATGGATCATTTAAAAAGTAATCTGTTCGAGGCCTCTCTTTCCCTTTCATTTTGTTTTACCTTGGAGGCATCATCTCTTTAATCATCATCACCATCGTCGTAATTACCATTCACATCATCATAATCCTAAAGACATTAAACAGTCTGCTTCCTCATGACAAAGAGCTAGGGCTCATTCACTGCTACTACACTCTATGGTAAATGAACAGCAGAGCCCAACTGCTTCTGCAGCCACAACCGAGGACGGCGCTTTAACAGGAAACTGACAGAATTCTCACCTGGCCAATTTCCACTCAATCAGGAAAATATTATGTAGACTAATACATCATCAAGATCACTAACATTTTTCCAATTAGACATTTAATTTCTTTTTTTTTTACTGTAGTATGGAGCTACTTCTCCAAAAATGTGAATACACCTCTTTTATGCGTTACACAGACTCAACGGGATTCAGTTTTAATTTGAATTAACAAAAGAGCTCATTGGATCATTAGTCTTTTTAATATTGAGAGCAGTCTACTCCCACACAGAATCAAAGCTTGGCCCGTGTGTATTGTAAAATGGTGGTTGGGGATTTGGCTAATGGGTTATTGGTGAGCAGGATCATTGCAGAGTTTGGATAAGAACAACTGCTTCTCCCCTCAACCCCAGCCAACAGTAAGCCTGTCACTTAAACCCCAGTGTGTGAATAATATGCAAGCATTAATGCATGACAGGGTGTGCACTGATATCCGCACACTTCCGGTGGTTGTGACGCGAAGCGGAAGCATCGGCTGTTACAGTTGGCAGGGGTTTAATAGGTGCACACCGACATGCAGGAAATTCACGGTGTGAAGTGCTGCCGAAAGCCACCACATGGTGGTGATAAGAGCTGTGAAGGATGCCATATGTGTCTTGTAAACATCTATGTTTGTTTACATTTGACAGCGCACACAAACAATAACCACCATTGGATTATTTTTAACTCCTGGAAAGTCAATTATTTTGATCACTAGTGAGCTCACATGTAATGTGATACATTGTGAATTGTAATCGCTACATCGGGAATGGAGAATGATCTCACATGAGAAGATATACCTTCGTCAGAGCCAAACGGGGCAGTTTTACTGTGGCCTTCAAGTACACCATGTTTTGAAGCTAATATACAGTATCAAGGACAGGAAAGGATATAAGAGGGCTGCAGTGAGGGGGGTGCTGCCTAAAATGTTGCGAGCGGGGTGAAGGGGGGGCTGTGTTACATACCACATATTAAACAAGCAATTCCAGTGACTTTTGATGGGAGAATAACGTAGTGGTTAGTGTGAGTGAAAAGCATGAAATTATCTTAGGTTTATAACCTATGAACAGCTCTGATAAGTGTTGCATATATTTGTCAGCATGTCAATCCCAACTCATCCAATCATGAGCTGTAATCTACAGTAGCAGGTGCCTATGTCACTGCTCACCAGCTTGCATTTTGGCAATTTGTCCAGAATCCCCACCACCACAGCGCGCTCACAAAGCAAAGACCGTTTTAACAGTAACATTCACTAACACTTACTCACTCCCACTCTGCTCAAATACTTGAGGGAAGGGACGTAGGATTACTATAGGAAGTCTATTTCGCGAGAAGGTATAATACAACAAGCAAAGTCATGCAGTATGTGGCTGCTATGAAAGTGAACTGTGTGTGCAGGTGATTCAAGCTTGGTGAATGACAGAATATGAATGACAGTCATCCAATATGCTGTAGTAGAAATAACGCCATGCTCATAAAAAATACAGCCATCAATAACCATCCTCCGTAATATTCATATTCGATTAACCCATTCTCCTGTCAAAAGTCATCAGAACAGCCCTCCCTTCACCCCCCTCGCAACATTTTAGGCAGCACCCCCTTCACTGTAGCCCCCTCACATAAATTCGGCGGATATCGAATACAAGCAAAATTTAAGATAAAGTTTAATTGAACTACTGAATACAAGCTAAACCAACCTGTTCAGCCTATCGAGGCTATGACAAAGAGAATGTTTTGCCTTATCAGATAGATTGTTCGTTTGAAGGAAGAGAGCAATGCTGGATAAATTGTCTTTGTTTGTTAATTGGAAACGATCAAGAAAATGATTACCCTTGTAAACCTAGTCCTTCTTGGCAAGGGAATTTATAATTTCAACAATAAAACAATTCCAAAAACACATCTTGCTCCAGTCACACTGAATTTTTACACAGGTCTGTTTGCTACAGTTGTCATAGAGAACAATTAGCAACAGTCTAGGTGGTTAAGACTAAATCTTGATTTTCGTTAAAACATGGAAGAAATAATAATAATGTAATGTAATGTAATCTTGTTTTGTGCACACATTGGAAACAATTAGCTTGTTTGTATCTCTCTCACACACAGTATTGTTCTCTGACAATAAGATAAGATAGGTCTCTACCAACAGACTTTGAATTTAACAATACCGAACCTGTTATAGTTTACTGGACTAGCAGCTATTGAGACCCCAAACATCATGGTATGTTAGGTGCAAGGTTCCAGTGTTCTCCATTGTTGTTGTTGTTTGAATCACTGGCTTCATTAAGAGAACGTCTCCCATATTGTTATGTGACTGGCACTGCAAACTAGTTTTGAACATAAACAGCCCACCCCAAGTGTCTGTCCTAAATAGCTATTCATTGAGCTATTCATTCAGCATTGTGTTTGCCAGGCTCTAAACCTGGTGTGGTCTGACAACAGGGACTACTGACACATACACTCACTCTGTGGGTCTTTACAATTCTCTTACATGTAGGTCCATGTACATGTAGGTTACATGTAGGCTTTTTTATTGTTCCTTACAATACACTTTAAGATGTGTCCCAGGAAACTCTGAATGCCTTGGTGGAGCAGACTTTCATGAGGGGAAGGGCTGATAGAAAGATGTCTGATTGTAGCAATTACCTACTTGATTGCAGTGGCACTAACATGTACCCCAGGCTACTATTGCTAAAAGGAGGAAGGGTCTACTTCATGCTGATCATGTACTTTTGGAGCAGATCAATTATATTTTGTAAAACAACTCCCCAAAACGACCATGTATCATTTTTATTCATTTTTACATAATTAACTGCCAATGTCACTGTATCTGTTCAACTTGTACATGATCAGAAGTGTGTATACATTAACATATTATGGAAGAATTGAAAGATTGAAATAATTTATCTAACTAAAGTGGTACTAACTGTGTGTAGTAATGTAGTATTGTGTCAACTGATAGATACATTAGAGTAACTGATGAGAGACTGGACTGGAGAGGTACTTACAGCATGTAGTAATGTGCATTTGAAGAGGCATAAGTTGTTTGTAGTGATGGATTGTCTCACAAGACAAGGCAGTGATAGGACAACGCTAACTCTGCTGCCAATCAAAAGTGCTTGTGTCATCTCAATGCCACGTTAATGTTGTATTAATTTTCACAAACTTAACTGCCATTGTTACTGTAACTGATCAACTTGTTTATTTCATGTGCTAATTCCCTCCATCCTGCTCTTTAAATGTTCCAAGATATTAATTGTCATCTTTAGCCTATGCAACAACATACACCGGCACTCAAATACTTGGCACTTGGCACTCCTTTCTCAGCTGTATGATTGTCAGAAATAATGCATGGCTTGGAACGCAGTTTTGGCCAATCAGATTACATTTTCTGTTTTATAAAATATTTTTATATATATATATATATATATATGTACAAAGCCTCTATTAATTTGGTAAACACAGGATGCAATCAAACTGTGCAATTAAAGCTGGGAGCTACCCTCCTGAAGCTTTAATGTGAGCTAAGTGAATTTAAAATTGTTTTCTATATAAATATTTTGTATATAGATAAAACAGAGTTCTTCTACATAAACACAACACAGACATTTAGAAAACAACTTCAAAGTTGACCAAAGTTGAATCAAAACTGATATTCTTGTATGTCAAAGCCTTTGCATAGACCCGCTAGGGTTATTATTGTTAAATTATATTATATGAATAGGTTTAGGGCTGTAATAAGTATGCTGTGCTGCTTTTAGAGATCAATGATGGTACTGGAGGGAATGTCAGTTTAGATCTGGTTAAGGGGATATATGAGTGTTGTTGCTGTTGCTCAAATGCTGATGCAGTGAAGCTGTAAGGCTGTTGGTCCAGAGAGGGGCTATGGATGAATTGTACCAGAGACAGCCTCATGGGTTGCAACCCTGAGATATGTCAGGTGCTTTTTGACAAGATGGAGGATAACACATACACACACACACACACACACGCACACTCTCTTTCTCTTTCTCTCTCGGCCATGATGCTTCTCATTTTGAAGAGCCAATTAGGGCTAAAGCAGCACTTGCTGGGCTCCATTTCTGTCACTCACCTAGCTGTCCGGTTGGCGTCTTTCCTTCTCACCAGGCATCCCGGGCCCCACGCTGTCACTCAGATGTGGAATTAGGACAGAGAGAAATACTCTACACAGACACAGTATAACAGCCGTATGAGTTGGAGCAGAGTTGTTGGATACCATATAGATGCAGTGGCCACCACTGTATCTGTATGATGACTTATAATATTGTTACCTGTACATGGATGCACAATTTAAAGAAAATTTGTCAGTACATCACACCAAGCACACCACAGTTGGTCTACACATATCTATTCTAAATTACTTAATTTAGCTCTTTTTTTCAGGGACAAATAACTAAGAAAAATGAACCATTTGCTGATATGAACATTGTTCTCACCATTTTAATTTGCATAATACTATTCATCGCTCTTGAGAATAAAGGATTACTAAAGAGAGTTGGAGGCAAGTTGGGGTCATTTCAGCGATCCAAGCAAAACAACTACTACTGATATGCCTTTGAAAGAGACATAAGGGGGACAATTGCAATGCCTCAGTCACTATTAAATGAACCAATATACTGTAACTCACACTGCATACAAAATGAATAAAACATCCAAACAGACCGTTGTATAGCTTCAAGAACTCAACATGGCACTGTGTGTACTGTAGTCACATTGAAATGCACGTTCTCATCATGCTGGTTTGAAATTAAAAGGCAACATGTCATGACTTCAAGAGAACCCTCATTTGAAAGCATTTAATCATTTTTTTTAAATATTTCTTGCTTTCTTGAAGCACTTAAATCTCAGCTCACATTGTAACTAATTTTGATCAAAGACTGTGAAAGAGAAACATAATTATACTAGCATATGGCACACAGTGATATTACCAACAGCAATACCACTAAATGAGTTTCTAGATGGGATGTTTGGTAAGAATGTACAAGTTAAGGACTTTTTTTCCAGATGTGAATACATTTGTGGAGTCTGTGCTAAAACTCCAGAAGTTTCACAGTTATGAGGAGCTCAGTGAAACAAATCAGTTCAGGCTGAGGAACTTTTAAGTGGCAAGGTAATTTGACTACTGGGACTGGAGAAAAGACTGTTGAAAGGACTGAGGAGAACAGAGTAGTAAAAAGTAAAAAAGTAAAAATGGATAAGTCACATGGGGTGTTTTACTCTACACATTGTCTGTGCTTAATGAGGGGGGGCTCTTTAAACATAAATGGTGGGAGAGATAGGACTAAGAGGGCAGTGGCATATGAGGCCATCAGACAGAAGAGCGTTAGTGTTGGTTGTTTTGCAGAAAACTCATAGTGACATAGCAATTTGGGGTAGGGAATTGGAAGGGGAGTATTCTCTTAGCCATGTGATTAACTTTAGTGCTGGGGTGGCAATCCTTTTCAGACCAGGCCTAGAGGTAACAGTTAGTCATACAGTGAAGATGGAGAAGGGGTGGGTGTTGCTGGTATAGGCTGAAATACAGGGGTTTATGTTTGTTTATCAATGTATATTCTTCTAATCGTGGGGATGATAGGGTGGGCTTGTTTGAGAAGCTGGGGCGGGCATTACAGCAGTATGATAGGGGTATGTGTATAGTGATGGGAAGAGATTGGAACAGATTTTACGAAGGAGAGGATTGGGGAGGAGCCTCATCCTCAGTCTGGGGAGACTTTAACACAGGTAATGAGGCAATATGAGTTGGTTGATGTTTGGAGGGAGTTTAATCAGTCAGCCAGACAGTATACTTGGGTTAAAGTAACAGATGGTAGGGTTAGTGCAGCGGGGCTAGACAGAGTATATGTCAGTAAGTCAAGCTCCAATAGCATTTTGAACTCAAAATGTTCAAAATGTTTTTTCAGATCACCATATGGTTGGCAGCAGGTTTTTGCCAGCAGTATTCAGCACATGCATCAGTCAGGGTTAAGACTACTATATCCCGGGGATGCTCAGTGGCGTAGCACACTAAGGCGCATACCATATCATCACAAGGTCCCTGGTTCAATTCCGGCCATCGACATATCCTGCATGTCATCCCTCCTCTCTCTCACCCATCCTTCCTGTCAATCTCTACTATCTCTATCCCAATGAAGCAGAAATGCCCTAAATATATATATAAAAAAAGACTACTATATCCCAATTGGAGCGAGAGATTCTTTCTGCAGGAACAGGTTAAAGGTGTCCTCATAAAAGCACACATCTCTACACTAAAGGACATGGATGTAACAACAGCTTTTTTTTCCAACTTGAATAGGAACACTGCACAGTGGAAGCATATCCGAAGTTTCAACTACAGAGCCCAATGAAAGGAGGCTTACTATGGAGTTCTATTCAGACTTGTATGGGGATATAGGCAGTAACCAGCAGAGCATGCAAGAGCTTATGAAACCTGCCTAAACTGAGGTCTGAGAAGAGTGGGGGCCTAGATGTGGAGCTTTCCAGCAGCTTTCTGCAGGCCGTACACCAGGGACTGATGGCCTTCCCACAGTTTTATAAACATGTCTGGGGTTTGCTGGGTGGGGGTCTACTGGAGGTGTTCAAGGAATAGTTTCAGGAACATGTACTGCTGGTTAGCTGTCAACATGCCGTTTTGTCCTTGCTACCTAAAAAGGGGGATCTAGGCCTATTTCAGAATCGGAGGCCTGTCGCACTGCTGTGTCTGGCTTAAAATGTTAATGAACGTTCTAGTGCACAAGGAACAATTGTACTGTGTGCCTGGTCACTCAATCATGGACAATATCTTTCTCATAAGGGATGTTTTGGATTGGGCAAAGTTCAGGGATGAGGATCTGGGGCTATTCTCAGTTGACCAGGAAAAAGATTTTGATCGTGTATGCCATGTATATGTCATATTTGTTTGAAACCATGTCTTTTGGGTTTGGGGATGCGTTTATTTCATTACTAAATCCGGGGGAGGTAGATCTAACAGTACTTACTTCATTCTACCAGTCGGCGTTTCAGGCATAGCAAAATACTTTGTGTTTACAAGGCTCTTCTGGATGACGCTGCAAGAACTTACCCAGCCTGAACAAGTAAGAGTGGCATGCAGCAGGCAACTCCTGTCCATCACGGTCAATGCGGTGGTGGGGGACGAGCCAGCTCAATATTATCCTTTCGGACACCACAGCTGTGGGTCTTTGCACAGGTCAACAAGAAGGTGCTGGATGTGGTGTAAAGGCTTTCAGATGGTCAGAAAGTTAGCCTGACACCTCCCTGAAAGGATGCTGGCACACCCTGTATAAACCTCCCATAGAGAAGCATACAGTCGATCTACAGTGGGGGATTATTCACTGGGCTATCGACACGTGGCTCACCTTGATCCAACAGTGAGGAGAGAATGTCCCTTTTGTGGCCAGGAGGAGACAGTGGAACATTTGTTTGTGAGCTGCGCAGATTGTTTGGGGTGGTGCACTGGGCTCAGGAGTAGATTCTCTATGGATTTGTTCATTGCTGGGCCCAACTATACTGTCCAGAATAGGACAAGGGTCTGTTAGCAATCTAGTTAGCAATCTAGAAGAGCAGAACGCATAACATTCTAGGGGCAGGGTCTACAGATGCTAGAGGTATAATAGAGTTTGGTTACTACAACCTGGTCAACAACTTGACAGAGATTCATTTTGTGTGTGGGGCCAGGGTGTCCTTTGTTCGTTTGACGGGGAGGGTGTTGACTTTTTAGGATGTGACCCGGAAGAGCCTCGCAAACACAAAGTATTTTGCCATGCCTGAAACACTCACTGGTAAAATGTAGTAAGCGCTGTTAGATATGTAGGTATAAAGAGATGACCTGCCAGTCATTCAGCACTGTTCCAATTTCCTCTACCACAATACTGTTCCTGATGCTTCAAAGTCAGGACAAGTCTATTTCATACAGTATGGCTCTGGAGATATAGAAAAAAAAATACACTGTGCTCCCTCCAACAGCAGTGTGGTTATGAAACATGCAATCATACCCACAGTCACAGAGTTGGAGGAGTTATAAGGTCTGTACCCCGTGGCTTTGGGGTGCTGAAGAGACATCAGTCCAAACCAAATGTGACAGCTTTGATAGATGTTGATTTATGGTGCCCCTCCTGCCCCCTGCACCCCATCTCTTTCCACCATCAGGCTGCATTTGCAAAGTTTGTGTTGGATATGAAGTGCCATGCACCCATGCACTCCTACAGATTGAAACTGATAGACAGGAGTGGAGACTGATAGACATGGAGTGGAGACTATTGCAAGACTATGAACAAACATATTTCTTTCCATTTGACACTTTTAAATGTCATGCATTAAAGGGGCAATCTGTAATTGGTACATGCATTGTTTATGAAGATACACTGTTACAGTCCCTCCCCCTAATCAACCCTCTGGTACCACCTTGAGGCCCCGGCGATCATCGCTGGAGCGCCCAGCCCCCAGTTGGCAGCGCACCTGTTCCCTATCACCAATCAGCACACCTGCAACCCATCGGCAATCACCTCCCTACATAAACCCTGCCTGAACTCCACTCCAGTGCCAGAACATACTGTGTCTCATGGTAACTCCTTCCATGTGACCCGCAGACGCTTCAGGCCTCCTGAGTATCCCTATGATTTCCTACAAGTGTCTCGCTTTCCCTTGTGACTCACCTTGTTCTCCTGTGCCCCTCCAGAACCCTCGTCTCCTTCGGACCCCCCCTCATCTATCCATTCCACGGACCTAGCGTCTCATCTGTACGTCGACCCCTTCCCCCAACCCCTCTCAGCTACTGGATCTCCCGTTAACGAACCCTGGACCGGACCCTGATAGCCAGTGGTCCATTGGTATCCGGTTATTTCCACAACTTGAACAGGCTATCTCAAGTTTAAATTTAGGTCACCAAGCTAAACCTCAATGACTGGTGCTCAGTGAATGGTGCTATTTTTAGCTCTGGCTAAAAATAGCTGTGTGGATCAGACTGAAATGCACTCACTCTCAACATCATTGAACCATGACAATTGCAAGATTATCAGCTAGAATATTTTGAGTGTGACTGTATTTGTTGAGCCACTCATTAATTGCTGGACTCATATTCATTGCCACTAAATTATTTCCAAGTGTCTCCAGGATTTAAAGAGAATCTTTAGGCAGTCTTAGCTGATAAGTGGTGAAACAGTCATACAGTATGAAACACTGGAAGCCATACATTTTGGTTCATCACTTTCTAGATTTAATTCTACAATTACAGTCTTTTGTGCCTTACTGAGAACAATGCTGAATGCTTACAGCACATGAGTATGTCCTTTTGTCTATGGATTGATCATACACCCCATCTTTTTACAGCACTGTGAATGTAAATGTACAGATCTATACCCCATCTATACATTAATCAATAATCTAATCACACCCTTGACCTCATATGGCATTGAACAAGTTAATTACTTGGTAATTAGTTGCATAGGCTAACCCATATCAAGGAGGTCATTGATAAATAGTAATAGTAAATAGTAAGGTAAAGTAAATTTTTTTGAAGGGCTGTTCCAAAGGTCCCTGTGACAATGTGTCTTTTTTTTAAAAGGGTTCAAAATGTTAAGTCCTGAGTTGGTTGGGCTGTGAATGGGTACCATATCCTCCACCACCAAATAATACCAGACTTTATTACATTTCAAATAATACCAACATAAATCCATATAGCCTCCTTCAGCACAGCATACTGATTGATCATATAGTGGCTGGTAATGTACAGTCTAGTGATGAGAAAGTTTGCTTTTCTCATACAATGCCACACTTAAATTACAATATTTGTTTGCCTGTTCATTATCACACCTGCTGCCTTTTGAGACCCTACGCATGCAAATATAATTGGGTAAGGTTGTAATATACATTTTGCTTTTAATCTAACAGAAGCCAAATGGTGTTTCTTAATGTTTTGCCAATGAGCTCTGCAAATCCTTAATACTAGTTGTCCCAACAGATCAGGCATAGGAAATTATCTGGAAGCATTTTCATGACTACCACACATTTTTTTAATAGCTAACATCTCCTGTCATGTCGGCCACGCGATTAACACCTGCCCCCAAAGTGCAAATGGTCCTTACAGAACCTTTACCGAAATGTGTTTATGGGCCAATTTTTTTGGCAAATCAGAGGGCTCGAAGTTTTAGCCAATCAGAGGGCTCAAAATGTTGTCCAATCAGAGGGCTCAAAATTTCAAAAAAATTCAAAAATGTTTAATATTTTTAGTTTGATGTAGCAAAGGTTTCTTTAAGGTTTTTTAAGTAGCTCTTCGTGAACTATCCATCTTTAAAGGGGTAATCTGGGATTCAAACAAACCCTAACCCTAACCCAACAACAAAGCAGTCTTACCGCCACAGCCTAGGGATGGGATGGGGCTGGGGAAATGTAACCACTCTCTCGGACTGACCATCCGTGAGATAAAAATTATAGTTTTGAATCTATTTAAACCTTGTTTTCAATGAGCATCCTATGAGATCTACTCCTGTGTGTGTATGCAGGCTATAGTATGTGTGTTGCCAGTGATGTTGATAACAATACCAAAAGTGGGCAGTCTGCATAATGATGTGTAATGATGTGGATAATGGATAAGGGAAACAATTTGCTCTCCCTTGTGTGTGCGTGTGTCTGGCGGGTTTATGAAGAAACAGTTACTGTGCTCAGTATTGTCCATCGAAACCTTACAGTCAACCTTAATACGGCTGCAAAGCCAGAAATTGAGAACTTCTTCACATAATTTTCCCTGGCATTTAAGTTGATTGCTCTCCGGTTTCTGAGCTTACCGGCCAATCAAAAAATTTTCAGCACAGGGAGTGAAGTAACCCTCAATCTCCAACCCTTCACAATGTTGAAATACATTGTGAAGCACAAGTGCTTCACAATGTTGAAATACGCCTGTGAATATGTTTTATTCAATATGTAGCTCTTTAACTGTACACTGTCACACTAACATCAACAAATGGACATCTCCAGGCCTTACTCTGGATATTTTGGTTAGTAATGACGGCCCGGGGCTTCTTAACAAGGAAAAACACAGTTGTCCGCCTGACTAAATGGGGTTGATGATAAATCTCTCTCAGTGCAGAATAAAGGAAGGAGGAATCTATTTAATAAAGGTTGAAATGTTTTGTGTAAGGCATTGTTAAATGTAGCTACAGTCAGTTTTCACTGTACAACATTCCTCATTTGCCTCACAAAGACCAAAATACCCTGAAAGCAGCAAAGTTCATCCGAAAACAACAAGATGATGTAGGGTGTTCACCCACTCTGCCCTGAGTGAGAAAAAAACGTGCTTTGGTGATGAAATTTCACTTCCTAATGTTGCAAAATACATTTTACAAAAACAATATGATCCTTCATGTTGTGAATCGTTCAGTGGGGTGTTTCTCTAACACATCATGAACATTTTATCCCAAAAGTTGGATTTCGTAACCTAATACATCTGATAATAAGCACTGAGCACTGTCCCTGTCAGCAGAGAAATGACGGCCCAGATCTGGCCCACTTCTGTAAACTCCAGACCTTAGCCAGCATGTGGATGGGGCCCCGGTCCCAACCACACTCAGACCAAAGATGGCCTAGTAGCTACAGGAACATATTCAGGCCATATTCCTCATACCAGAGCTGGCCCACAGCAAATTGACAACTCTCAGCCAGGGCTGACCCCCCACATTTGGACCAGGTCTGGCCCATACATACTTGCCATTTCCGGCACTCAGACATACTGTATGTGATACCACAAGACCAGATCTGGCCCACAATTGTCTGTTGACTGGGGTTGACAAAACAGTGCCATTGGCTCACAGCAACTTTTGAGGATCTTACATGTTGTGGTGGTAGTCTTCAAAGTTGTTTCCGCTGGTTACAAAAAGCTAAATAGGGATGACACAAGCTTAATTAACTGTTAAAGGCTTTGAAAATAAAAAGGCTTGGGTTACGCTCAGTGCTCCCATAACATTGCACAAAGACATACTTGTTTTTGTGAGAAATCTTCGAAAAAGGACAATAATACTGTACTACCAGTAATATCTCAAAATCAATATCTATCTTACCTACTGTATGTATTGTTTTATGTCCAGCAGAATCAAGAAGAAAGATGACAGGTTCAGCCAGTAAGCATCAATGCATGACAGGGTGTGCTGATATCCGCACACTTCATTCAAGTCCGCTTACCACCGGAAGCATGCGGATATTGGCTGTTAATGCACACCATGGAGTGCATTAATGCATTTATAAAACAGACCGCATTGTTTTTTTGCGAGGATTCCCCCTGCAACTTGCTATTTTAGCCATTAAAAGTTGATTCCTCAAACAACCGGAAGAATGCTGATATCCTTGATAATGCACACCTCCAGTGTTCATCAAACCGTACAAGTCCTTGGAATTCTGCAATGTTAATATGCCTTGTAATAATAGTTCTCTCAAAATACTCCCGCACATAGGCTATAACACGTAACTTTGTGACAGGCATATTCGGCTATTCACTTGTTACAAACCTTCCCTGGAGATGTCTCTAGCATCCAGGTAGTCCATAAATATTTCCCCAGGAGTTCACAACGTTGTGCTTGTATTATGGCAAATCTGATGTACAGATCCCTCTAGTTCAAGCATGTCAGTTTGGCTGCTTCACTTGTTCTGAGGGTTATACAGCTAGCTACAGTAGTAGCAACAGATGAAAAACTAAGCCTGCTAGCAATAGGGGCTTACTTGATGTGACTGCTGCCACTTAATTGCAGTTCATTGTCATAGAATCGCAGATGCACGACTCACATTGTAATATCGCTTATGCCGAGTTGAGGGCGGTTTGAATCAATGCCTAAACAGAGGTTTAAAGAAGTGCGAATGTACGCTATAAATCACATATCAATTATTATCAAAATTTCACAATCATTACGCACACACACACACACACACACACACACACAGCTCAGCAAATGAGACTATAGCTCAAGTCAGAAGTCAGCTGTTTCCAGAAACCCCAAACAAATAGATTGTCCTGACATTGCATGCATCCAAAGGGGACATTTTCAGTCTCTCCCACTGTGTGCCAAGGCTTGTCAGTCCCAACAATGGCTGTCATCAAATTTGCTAAGCTCTTCCAGTACTGCTGTTTGAAGCCCCCTATCCCTTATTTCTGAACAGAGTTTTCCATTTTTTGCAAAACAACGTTGAATGCTTCCTGTGACCGTGTCCAAAATCACATTGTGTACCTTTATCTTGCAGTCTGCCTCAGCATCTGATAAGGGCTCATGTTCTGGCAACTTACCTGGCTTTCTTTTTACTTGTCATTGGCCCACTCCACAAAGCCATCTGCTGCTTTTTTAACCCCATCATAGACTTTCTCAGGCTCTTGGGTTCTCATTATTAAGCGTCGGGCTTAGTTAGTATGTCCATGCCACTTGTCTGGAGATACATTGAGAGGGGTGAATCAGGAAGATTTTAGCAGTGTATGGTTTCACATCTTTGTAGAGCATCAGTGTTTCCTCTGGAGTTCACTCTCAATGTGGGCTTCATAGTGACTTCCTTTTCAATCTTTGTTAAGGTGATGACCAGGTCAATGAACAAAGCATGGTGAGGATTTCCAAAACTCCCAAATACCCTATAGTGGTCTGTGCCACATGTCCTCACTCACTTCCTCTCACATATTAATGCTTTTTATGACTCCCAAATGAATACGGCCACTTGTGGTGTCTGCCAAAAACAAGATTGATAATGTGTGCATAACACCAGATATGGACTTGGTTGGGAGACTCTCCTGAGAGCAACCCCTAATATTTCCCCTCCATGTTTGCAGCTCCATTGGTTGAGTTGCCAACACATTTCACAATATCAATGTCAACCTTTTCCAGAACCTTTTAAAATAACTCTTGAAAATACTCTCCAGTGGATGACTCACAATCCACTAAAGCTATCAGCCTCTTGTGGTCAACATCCATGACATATCTTAGTAGCACTGGTCCTTGGATGTAATATCCTGTGTAGTGTCTATTTGGACAGAAAACATCCCTCCCTCTCTAACTTCACTTACAATATTTTCTTGGAGTAAATGGTTGATAACATCTATTACTTTGTTGACAGTTGTTTTCGAAAACAGAGTCACACAGGATCCTTTGCCTTCACCCCACAGTCTCATGCAGCCTCTTGCTTTTCTCAATATAGTCATTAAGATGTCCTTGTTGGCAGACGTCATACATGCTCAGCAAAAGATGAACTCCAAAAAGTTGCCATGGTCAACAACAATGTTTTCAAGGGTACATGCAGCCTCAGATGTATGTCCCCTGTAGCAAAGGCCACGTTTTCCTATCACTTTGATTACATGTATAACACACTCCAACACCTGACGTCTCTTTCAGACTCACTCTCGATGTGAAAACATGTGTTTACCACTCAGGAGGCTGCTGATGCCTGCTTTGCTGGCCTTCAGGAAGTAGGCCTCCGCACTGTCTCTGTGGACTCCACTATTCTCTGATGCACATGTGTCCAGACTTTCATGCCTCCTTTAATGAATGGGCTGTCACTGGCAGAGGGCTTTGCAAATGCTTAACAGACTGTGCAGTACAGTGAGTGGGATTTTTCACAATAAGTCAGCCACTTTCTGTTGATTCCATCCTTGCTGTGGATGACTTTGGGAATGGCTCTTCTTGGGGATTGTTGAGGGTGGTAACTGAAAAACATATTTGGAGGGCGGTGCAAAGTAATAAAATCAATCCGTAGACCCTTTTGCATTCATTTAATCTGTCTTCATCTAATCTCTCTCGCTGTCCTTCTCCTCAGCTGTTGATATCCCTGTGCTGGACCCTGCATCTGCTTTTATTGCATAAGAAGAAGAAGAACAGCAATCAGTTAGATTACCAATAACATATTTTATCACAATTTGGAACGAACATAGCTTGTTTAATTTGTAATGTAATGAATGCAATAGTGAATTTGTCCCTTAATTTATTTGCATTTGATTCATGTTTCACTTATGGCTCTATCCCCTCTCCCTGTTGCACCTATAACATTATGCACTGTGTTGCATTGCCTGCCCTTCATGCTGTACCTGTCGTCCTCGTTGTGCTGGTCCCTGCTTTATCAGTGACCTCGGTGGGCTCGACTCGTTGAAGCATCTTGCTCTGACTGTCCCTTGCTACCCTCACCACCACTGGCAGCAGCAGCAACACTGGCCTTGTGAGCCCCACCTGCCATCTTTTCTCTTTTTTTTTCTTATTTGTGTCCATTTTAAAACATTCTGGTGAAATTGTTTGAGTGAACAGTCGAACACAACAACACTGTCCAGTAATCAAAGTAGAACTAGTATATGGCTGAACTGACCAATCATGCTTCAAGACAAACCAGGGCTGATTCAAATTGGGAGGGGTCACTCTTATCTCCTCCCTCACTATTAGATTTGCCCTGGCTGACTGACTGTGCTTGCGGCTGCAGTGGATACCGGTGGCCCATTTTCATACTGACCGGCCCATTTGTGAGACTGAGAGAGAATGAGAGACCTGAAAACAAACTTTAGCCGAATCTGCATTTTATTGTGGGCACGGGCCGGCCCTTAGCATTAACAGCTGCCAGGGTAATGTAAAAAAAAAAGAAAAAAAGAAAAGTTATTATCATTTTTTATTTCACAAAACCAAAACAGACTGGCCCACCGGGAATCCTCCCTAACCTCCCAATGGCCAATCCGGGCCCGGGTTAACCTGTGCCAATCTCAACTCTACAAGTACACTACACTACAATGATATATTGACCCCTAATAATTACTCTCCCTCTACCCAAACAGAGCAATGGAAGCACAGCTGTGTTTTGCCATGTTTTCTTTGTGATTAATTGTGTAACGCTTTATTTGTTCTCTGTTTTCCTCCACCTGATCCCTCTCTGAGTGAACCTGGCCTGTGTGTGCCCTCCCAGTGTGTGGGCTTGTGACCTGCCTTTGTTGTCTCTCTGGTTATTCATGGAAGCAGGTGCTCTCTCTGACGTTTGTGGAACAGGTCTTGAGCCTCTGTCGTCCAGAGCCTTGGGGACCAGGGTACCCATGACTCTGCTGCACCTGATCCCCTCCTCTGGCATGTGGGGCCATTACTCCTCCTCCCTCCCCTGGCACCATTGTGCAAAGCTGCCAGTGACTTTTAGTATGCATATAAGTTCAGGGACTCCTCACTGTATCTTCATTTGAAGGAACAAGAGGAAGAGGGGTGGGGGGGAGTGTTGGATAAATAAGAGAGTTAGATACAAAGATACAAAACAGCATTGCATTGATACAGTATAGTGGCTCCACCTAGACACAATATGGAGGATGTGATATTGTACTTTCTGAGTTGCACAACTGTAAAATAACTGACATGCAAATTAGGCTTACCTCAAAAACCAAATGCCCTGGGTCCACAACACTAACTCCTTCTCCCTGCTTGTGCCTGGGTCACCTTGGAATTCTTTCTGGTGCTGAGATGCCTGTGACGTGTTTAGCTCATTAGATACTGACATGGAGTGGCCTTGTGATGGGTCTATGCAGCCTCACTTTGGGTCCAATATGCTGTGGTGATGGGATGCACTTGCCTGTTATATTTCCAGTCTGGCTGTGTACTGGTGATTACTCAAGAGGTGCCTTGAGTGCCTTTTCTTCCTCAGGCAGGTGAGGAAATGTGGCATGGACACTCAGATCCTCACCAACTTCTACATGTGTACCATCAAGAGCATTCTGTCTGGCTACATCACTGTCTGGTATGGTAGCTGCACCACCCATGACCACAGGGCTCTACAGAGGGTGGTGAAGACCTAGAAGGTCAAAGACCGTAGTTACCCCAGTCAAGCCTGTTTTCTCCACTACCATCTGGCAAACGGTACCGAAGCATCCAGTCTCAAACCGATACAGCTTCTACCTCACACACACACACATACAAACAATACTTTTGAACTGATACCCCCAGTTGCCCAGCAGCACTACCTGCTGCTCACCTGCACTAGAGACAATTTTCACTCACCCCTACAGAGTACATACAACACACACACACACACACACACACTTCCATCATGCTGCTAGATTTATATGTATACTATTTATCTGTTGTTCCACCCAAGGCCACACTTATCGTTTGACTGTGATTACTATTGGTTCTATATTGTGTACTGTTTTATGTTTTTGTTATTACATTGTATTCCTATCTTTGTATTTCACTCACTGTTGAGAGGTAACTTGTAATAAGCATGTAATTGTACTATTTACAGCTGTATCATGTGCATACAATAAATACACTTAGATTGTATTTGATTTGAAGATAATCTGACTGATTTGAATGGTTTCTGGTCACTAAGGAATTCATAAATGTGTTAGATTTATCTCACTGATTTGGAAAATATTCAGACTCTCTATCTCTATTGTATCTATGTTATGCAGACATTTCAAAGAGTACCTTCAGCAATGTTAGTCCATTATTCAAGGTTTCTACTGTTAGAACATTAAAGTCACAAATTATATTCAGTTTCACAGTATTTACTTCAGAATGATTCCATACACAGTTGTCTGCCATGTCATGATTTCAAACAGCACACATACTGTACCATGCTCCTGTGTTAAAGGTCCCACATTCAATAATGCAATTGATTGAATTTACTCCTGTTGTCAATTAATTTGAGTGACTATCATTTGAGGATTATCATTATTTATTTATTTTTTTACGCCACATGCACATAGACTGCGATAAAATGATTGATATCCAGCAAAACAACTGATTATTTTCCCCCTGCTAGCATGGTGTGATGAGTGTGAGCCCGAGCTGGGTGGTTTGGGGTGCACTACAGGGCATACCTTAGGCTAACCAGTGCTGCTGTGGTGCTGACAGCTTATAATATTACAAAGTCATTTTTAAATTGCCTTCTGCTGGAATGCTCATTTTAACACATGTACTGTAGGATTTTTCCTACATGTGCAGAATCTGGAACGCAAGGCAGACTCATGCAGTTGCAGAGGCTCAATCGTGGGCACCGCATCCCATTGAAACCAATAGACTTCTGCCGGACCTCAACCACATTGCCCTATGTGCACATGGCGTTGCACTTAGAAGCCTAATAAAACTGCCATCACAGAATATCAAAAAGGCAACATGTTAAACCTGCCAATCTGACTCCCAGGAGACACAAGTAAGGGTCGAGAGAGAGAGAGAAACCAACCAACTGATACTATAGATACAGTCCATGTATTAGGTAGACTGTGAAGAAGCTTTCATCTTGTGAATCAATCTTGACAATGCTTGTCCGCACAGCTGCATACAGTGCATTCGGAAAGTATTCAGACCCCTTCACATTTTTCGCATTGTTATTTTTTTCCCTCATCAATCTACACACAATACACACAATACATAGGCCACTGTGTTCTTGGGGACCTTCAATGCTGCAGACATTTTGTTGTACCCTTCCCCAGATCTCTGCCTCGACACACTGCTGTCTCTGAGGTCTACAGACAATTCCTTTGATCTCATGGCTTAGCTTTTGCTCTGACATGCACTGTGAACTGTGGGACCGTATATAGGCAGGTGAGTGCCTTTCCAAATCATGTCCAATCAATTGAATTTATTCCAATCAAATTATAGAAACATCTCACAGATGATCAATGGAAACAGTATGCACCTGAGCTCAATTTTGACTGTCATAGCAAAGGGTCTGAATACTTATGTAAATATATTTACATTTTTTATTTTTAATAAATTAGCAACAATTTCTAAAAACCTGTTTTCGCTTTGTCATTATGCGGTATTGTGTGTAGATTGATGAGGAAAACATTAATCCATTTTAGAATAAGGCTGTAAGATAACAAAATGTGGAAAAGGTGAAGGGGTCTGAATACTTTCCAAATGCACGGTACATGTAAGCAGACTTGTCATGGCTGCCCCATGTTAGGTACCACACAGTGAGTTTTGTGGTCAATACAAACTCTCTGTTGTCACATCTGTCCTCATGCAGTCACCTGAGTGACCTCTTCTATTCATAACACAAGAGTTATGCCCTGGCACTCCTCAACACATCTCTCATCTTTCTTCCCCACTGAGTTGCTCCTTCACCCCTAAACAAATGCTTCAAGGTCCTTGATTTTTAGAGGACAACAAGGATGGACATGATGTTTGTACCAATGTGATTGCAGCTTTCCCTTTGATCTGTATGTGTTGAAACAAAGAAGTTGATTGTTGTGCTTCTTTCATTCTTTCAAGCTTTCCTTGGTTTATTAATTCTCTGGAGCTATAACCTCCATAACAATCTTTACAATGTCAGTACAGGCATGTGCATAGATCAACATTGGTTCATAGTGTTGGGTAGGCCTATCTTTGCCATGGAGTCATGGAGTCTTTGTCATTGGTTAACTGGAAGACACTGTATCATGGTGAGTGAAGTGGAATAACGTTGGCCCTCCAGGAGCCTGAAGCTGGATTTGACTGCATGCCTTTGGACATCGTGAAGCTGGATTAGCGACAACTCATGAGCAAAGATCTGAGCAGAGCACAGTGCCACCAACAATGAGCCCATGCTAAGCTCTGGCCTAGCTGCCCAATTGCAGAGATCCATTCTCTCCTACCCACCTCCCTCCATTCCTTCCTCTGTCCTTCCTTACCTCCAACTCCCCTCCTTCTTCTCTCCCTCTATGTATTCCCTACTCCCAATTCCATATCTTCCACTCTTCTTCTACTAATTTACTTTCACACCTCAAATTCCTCCCTCCTCTGCCCCTAAATTCCTCCCTCTTCCCTCTGACCCTTCTCCATACCTCCTCTTCTGCTCTACCCCCCCCCCCCCCCTCCTCCATGCCAAACCCTCTGACACTCTGCATCACTCTGGCAGCACCGGGCGCTGCTCTTGGACGCTTTCCCAGAACCGGACGTCCTCCAAGGGGAGAGTCAGTGTGTCATGGCAGATTAATGCCCTGCCTGCTGATTGATCAACTCCCGCTGGTCTGGGACCTGAGTGTGCCATGGCATGGCCCAGATAGGGAGGTGATGGTGTCCCGTGTCACTGCCACTCAGGTGGTCTGACCCAGGAAACTGAGATCCCCAAATTTAATCTCCCAGACGAAGTCATGCTGGGGCAGTGGGATGTTGGATGAAGGATTTGATAGTTCTCTGAGGGGTGTAGAGGAGTGAGTTTTAACTAATCGGCCTAAGTGCCTGTTTATGAAGAAGAAGATCTAGCTACAGTACTTTTTTGGTGATTTACTTGTGAATTCCTCAAACACTGTGCCTTTGAAAGGTGTTTGTGACTTATTTTCTCTGAGGCAAAACATTATTTTCGAAAGTGTCTTTCCGGTTTTAATGCATGGCTAATTGCAATTAGGTCAAGTGAGATATGATGGGTAAAAATTACCCATTATTTTAATTCCACGCACTGAATGTAGACCATTTATTATAGTGCCTACATCTAATTAAGAAAATAACTCCTAATTTTCATAATTCAATTTATTGAATAATTTGAATAAATATTTTTGGCAACTAATCTTCGTTTTGCCTGTAGTTTGTATTTCTCAGAAATGTTTTGTTTATGTAATACCTTTAGGACTACAGTATGTCCCCTCCAATCATGTTCTCGCTGCCCTTTTTTTCTTCATCATCACTATCACAGAGGATTAACATACCTGTAAAATATGGAGAATAAACACCTGGTCTGGTTTAAATTATTTGGCAAATTAGCAAGGTTAGCAGGCCTGTCGTCAAGCACAACGTATTAACAGTCATTTTTTTATCCCCACTTTCCTCAAGATGATAGTGTCTTTTCAGACTCAATTACACATTAGCGTGACAATTTCTGCCTTTATCTATCACACCTCATCAAACTGAGAGTAGGCTCACACTCTTTCCTCCTTGCTAACAATCACTCCATCACTGACTAATGATAGCCCATTAAAACTGTCACAGTGGCCGACATTATACCGTAAGTGAATGAAATATGAACTTCTGATGTTAACCTGGGGTGGTGTTCGCACATCCTGGATCGAAATGGTCAAATAGCATCATAGATCACATGGAAATGGATTTTGAAACATGTATAGCAGATCTTATTAGCTAACAAGATCGAGTGGAGTGAAAAGTCTGTGTGAACAACGCCCACTTGCCATTGCATGCAACACCATTGTTGTCCATGTAAAGTCACGTCTGAAGAAAATACAGGATAATAGCACCCTTGATCACAATTTAAAATCAGGAACCAAAAATGGAAATAAAAAATATATATCACATTCAAATAGCAATACATTCCTCTGATAGAAACAAAAAGAAAACAAAAGCACAAGGCCTGAGTAAGGCACCTTGGTTTACCATAAATGGATGCTGACTGCCTGCAGTCAGGCCCAATACAGTATCTATAAAGGCTCATTTCTCTCACATTTATTTTGCTGGTAGTGTGACGGACTGTCTCCAGTCTTTGCAGCCTAAATCAGATCACTTTCACACACCTCTTCAGGCATGCTTGCCACAGCCAGAGGTGCTTGCAGTGAGCGTCACACCCCAAACCTCTCCTGTCCTTTCCCATTAACCTCAGACACGCCATGTCTAAATGGCAGGCCCTGTGTCCCAGTCATGGGGCTGATGTTGTACATATCATGATACTGGAAACCAATATTCATGTTGTCATTATGTCATCACAAGAACAAGGTCCTACAACTGTAATATTAACATTACATTGTTGTTTTTTATGTCAATATAACATGTTAGAGAGCATCCATATTTAATTGTGCAAGTAAATGGCAATAGCTCTCTCTCTCTCCCTCACTCTCTCTTGTTCTGTCTCTCTTTGCCTCTTTTACTCAAACACACGCACACGCACAGCTAATGACCATGTGTACACTATATAGGACTGCATTTGCCAAGAAAGCACTTAAGCTGGGCTTGCTGAATTTTAATACGACTTGATTAGTGGCATTTATTTGCATTGCTCTTTATTCTTTGGGGCTAAATGTGATGTCATATAGACACTTGAGAATCTACAGCCGCTACCCGTGTCCTGTTCCTTTTCATTAAACCACTTACTGTCCCCATTTGATGGGGTGACACTCAATTCAGGATTCAAAACAGCTTTAGGATAGAGATATGCGATAGCTATATCGCATATATATTGGTTGCCTGGACATTGCATTGAAAAACACTGTTTTGCCTATCATAATTTCTTCGCTGTTACTAAATATTTCTCAAACCCGTTTACTTATACGTATACTTGTGTGGTGATAGACTAAAATAAGGCCAAATTTCATAAAGATCTGTTCAGCTGTTTTCATTAAAGAAGATTGTGTTTTTTTTTAAATAATTTTTTGCAGGCAAATAACAACAAACAAATCTGTTTACAACGAGAGCCTATTAGAGAATGTGGTTCTTAGTTGTTTGTATTGCATTTATTGTTTATATTGTTTAGTATTATTTAGGTGTGAATCACTTTGTGACATGTAAAAAGCGCTATATAAATAAACTTGATTGTTTGTCAGCTGCTGTTGTTGCTACTGTTAGTTATTAATATATTATGATGGCTGGATAACATTAGCTGCCTTCGATGCAAGCTAGCGAAATTGCTTTTCAGAAAAAATCAGAAAAAATCTTAATGTGTCCTTAATAGAAGAACACGTTGCAGGCAATATGATATTTCAAGTGATTTATTTACTATGTTATTGTCTTCTGTGTACAAATTGCACACCCATTATCAGCTGCAACACTGACTAGCAGTCTCACTGTCACCGCAGCACCAGCCTCCTGCCGGAGAGAAGCAAACTCTTCTGGCACCGGAGTAACAGGAATAGTGGTGACAAAAGAAAAACGTAAAATATAATTTCATCTACGGTATGTTTCCAATAGTGCCATTGATAGCTCAAAGAGGTCCACTAATATGAGCTTTTTAGGTGGTGCAATTTTGGCAATGAAAAATTGTACAGTATGTAATGTACATGATCTTGTTTCATGCTTTGTCTTGCCTTACATTAATACAAAACATATTCATTTATTTGTATTCATATTATTCATCAAACACTTTTCATGAAATCAGGACTGGTATTGACAATAATTGATTTTCTGTGCCTTATAATGTAAAGGGGGTTTCACTTGATCAGAAGCATGCACTGCACTTGATGCAAGGTCCCCTTTTGAGGGGGTGGTGGGTGGGATGACCACACAAAACTTACTCTCATAGACAGTGCAATATTCAGTGTTGAATGCCATGGAGGAGCATTAACTGGTTGCTTAGCCTTTTTGTCCTTTTGAACATGTGATGATGTTTTTTATGTGATGATGTCTATTACCTGTCTGAAGAGTAAGTATTAGGCTGTTTGAGAGGTTTGAATCCTAAACAACATGCCCAGTGCTGAGTGTCACCAATGTTGTTTGAAGTACAGTTGCCCAACAAAACGACTGTAGCAGCAGTCCAAACTGTGTGTGCTGTTAAACCCTGTCGGTGCATAGGTCAGATTGAGGTATGGTGCTGAATTTAATTTCCTGTATTTTTCGGCTATTGACAACTCAAAATATTTAATACATATTTTTTAAGCTCCGTTAATTTATGCTCCATTACAGAGCATTTCACTTTGGCATTACAGCAAACAGTGTATCTTTCATAAGAATGGTCTTGTGTATTTCATCATGCAAATGAGAACTTTAATCTAAAACCCTCTGTCAAAAACCCTCTTTCATGTTTATCAAACAAATATTGTATGTGTTGGAGGCATTACTTAATTAGGCCTACAACTTATACAGTGTGTCCTGATTTCACCTTGTTTTCCTTGGTCTCTTTACTTCTAAAATAATGAAATACTAAGCACTGTAGCTGAGATTGTTCTTAATTTAAAAAAATGTTTTATTAATCTGTTAAACTTCTAAGATTCTGGACACTTTAATTGATCCCTGAAATCAATTACTCTTGCAAACATGCAGTTTATGAACGTCATTGATACTGTCTGTTTAAAAGATGAGAAGTTCTTGCATTCATGATCGGCACAGTCCATTAACAGTTCTAACTCTGTAATTCTAACATATGATTCCAAGCTAATGTTTTACATATCACCACTTTGCAATAGTCTAACTTCAGAAAAACATGCTAATGAGGCAATTGTTTGCTTACCTTTTCACCCTTCACAATCATTACAATACATAGCTCTAATTAGTGTGAAATAAATATATATTAACAGTAAAAGGAGATATGTCTCTGAGTACTTCCACATGTGGAAGTAAATTAGCAATGGTGTAACTCTTGGAATAATGCTAGATTAATTTAATAAATGGTCATAAAAATGTTAGCCTTTGCATTTGTGAGCACACCATGTTGTTAGACCTACGAAGTTTCATTCTAATATTGAGCTATTATTTTCAATGTTCGGTTTATCAAATATATTTTTTCAGGAACTCATTTTGCATTGACACTAATATATTTAAATTTGATCTTTAAGAAAATAAGGTTTGAAAAGAGTCAAGGCTAATCGTTTTTAAAAAAAATCTGTTAACTGTTTGCAATGACAATTGAACTATACCATTCAGCAGAAACCACCAGGGTATACTGTAGGCATGTTGAACACTAAAGATATATAAGTGTTTCATGGACGGTGTGTTTTCTGCTGCCTGAGCTCACCTTGTCCTCTGATTGCAGGTCGTGACATGGCACCTGGTGTTCCAGGTGTGCAGGATGATCCTAATGAAGCCTTGTTAATGACTTACCTGGAAGAGGAGAGAGTGCACCCCAAGCAGCTGCCTCCTTTTTAGCCATGTTAAGACCAGGCATGACCATCCATCATGGTACATGTCAGGTGAAGAGCAGGAAAATCAAGTCACATTTAGGTATAGGTGTTTGTAGGAGCCAGATATTTGTTTCATGGATTGGATTGGAATATACTGTCAGGGTGATTTTCAAATGGACGCAAACGTAATCTGAGGTTCAAACCCGACGTGCACTCTTGGCCAAAAGTGACAATATGGTGCGCAAACACCTCTGTGCTCCACCTGCGCCAGGCTTGCAAGACAAGATACACATTAGAGGTAGCTCGAGAGGCTAGAGCACATAGCACAACGACACCAAATTATTCCAAGCAATTATTCAGCTTTTAAGTTTATTTGAAAATCACCCTGTGTGTGAGTTCAAATGTGTAAAGTTTATTCATGGGTATGTTTAAGTTTCTCTATTGAGCACGGTTGTGCTCCACTTCAACAAACCATAATGCCAAAGGTGAATGGATTAGTTTGTCATAGTGCAACACTCTGACCTGCATGTCTCCTCTGTTCAATTTATCAATGAACAAGACTTGCCCGAGCCCCAACAACATTGCCAGTCTTGCTGAATGTAACAATGTTTACTTGTTACTGTATTTAAACAAAGTAGGAAATCAATGCTTCCATTAATTGTTGAGCATGTCTTATTGATTAATGTCTAGCCATAATCAGGGTGAGAAAATACTTGAGGCGGCAGGGTATCAATCCATGTCTACAGTTACAACTGAAATATGTTTGACCTGCCACTCATTTACATAAGGTCAGAGTTCATGTTTCCCAACATGCAATTAAACAAATAATTCTATCTGGCCAATGACACATGCTTTCTGTGTTGTTTCCCATTATTGAATGATCTAAACTCATACTTGTCCAGTGTTGGATAAATGTTTTTGGAGGGTAAGTCTCCTTTTGTAATGACAGGCCGGGTCAAGCAAGCAGAGGAACCACTGGACCACCATAGTTGGTGGTTGTTTAGGGGTGAACAGTGAAGAGAGAAAACCACCACTTACTGTATGTGAAAGCTGTGATTAATTGGTTAGAAAGGTGTTGTGCATCTCTTAATCAATCTTTTGGCTGCAGAGGTTGAGAAACCCTACAAGCTCTCAGTTTGAGAAAACCATTAAAGGGGAACAACTGCACAACTGAACAAAATCTGACTCAGTGGAGGACTGTCTGTCAACATGCGCACCTCTCTCACTCAGGGAAAGCAGAGCTAGATCGAAATGTCACAGGGTTACTCCCCCCCTCCCCTCTCACTACAGTGCTAGATAGAACTTTGTAGAATACAGAAAATCTACGAATTATGTTTATTTATTTTTTTACCAATTTTACAGAATTTCCCAAATTTGCAGTTGTTCCCCTTTAGTATTGTCTGCCCTGCCTGGGAGTGATGTGAGAGAGGAGCACGTCAAGACAATTTAAAATCAAGACAACAACCTCTATTGTAGAACTGTAGAACAGTTTCTCAATTGCACTTTCAATTCACAAACTAAACAGATAAGGACTGTCTATAAACATTGTGTTTGTGTGGCACAAATGAGCAAGAGGGGCAAACACAGACCAACTGTTGCTCTCACAGCCTCATTCCAACCTACATCCCCCGTCACTGTCAGGTCAATGGTAATTTGATTTCCTGGTCCCTTTCTCCACATACTCCACCTTCTCTCCAGCCCAACCTCTGACCCACTCTTCCTCTCTCACTGCTCACTCTCCATATTTGACCCCTACTTCTCTCTCCAAGCTGCTCCTCTCTCCATTTTGAACCCTGCTCCGTTTTCTCCGTTTTGCGTGGAACTCTGGTGACATCACCGGATTGACATTAATCACATCACAGAAAATAAAGGTTAATTAGGACCAACTGTTCCCTGCCCATTCCCCAACACCATCTGCTCACCACCACAACCCGCCCAATGGACATGTTTATGAGCTCAGTATCAACACTGGCATTGTACAATGATGCTAATGATGAGTAAATCGCTTAGTTGACACTTTATTAGGAACACCTGTATATGTTCTCATGGTGGAGGTGGTGTAATGGTGTGGGGAATGTTTTCTTGGCACACTTTGGGGCTGTTAATACCAATCAATCATCACTTGAATGCCACAGCCTATTTGAATATTGTTGCTGACCATATGCATCCCTTCATGGCCACAATTTACCCATCTTCTAATGGCTACTTCCAGCATGATAATGCACCATGTCACAAAGCAAAAGTCGTCTCAAACTGGTTTCATGAACATGACAATGAGTTCAGTGTTCTTCAGTGGCCTTCCCAGTCACCAGATCTGAATCCAACAGAACACCTTTGGGATGTGGTAGAATGGGAGATTCACAACTTGAAAGTGCATCTGAAAAATCTGCAGGAATTGCGTGATGCAAGCATGTCATCATGGACCAGAATCTCAAAGGAATGTTTCCAACATCTTATGGAATCAATGCCACGAAGAATTGAGGCTGTTTTGAGAGCAAAGGGAGGCCCTACCCAGTATTAGTATAGTGTTCCTAATAAAGTGTTCGGTGTGTGTGTGTGTGTGTGTGTATATATATATATATATATATATATATATACTAGAATTATATATACTAGAATTGGTAACATAACTGTCAGTATGCCTTGCTCCTCTACTTGACTATTGATCTTCAACCACCCTACAGGCTGGTATTACGTGCAACTTGTTGAACACAACAGTGAGAATACCCAGACGCAGACTTGTAGAACATATGTTGCCGCATAAAAAGAGCACTAGCTCCCTGCTTAGTAATTGTTTATATCAGGCCGTATATCAGAACAAACAGGTCCCAAAACACAGCCACCATATTGTGGGCCTGACAGATACATTATGAATGCACGCGCTGTGATCCAGTGGAAGGTACTGATAGCATCTCTTTCATTTCCTCTATACACTCTCCTGAAAAACAGGCCTGGGGGGGGGGCACTTCTGATAACCTTGAAGAGAGAGATGGAAGAAATCATTTACTTTCATAAGACATGCCTGTCTGTCTGAGAGAGCAAAAGCAGAATTTCACAATGTGTTTTTCCTCGTAGCCCTTTCCTTAGCTTGGAATAATGATGCAAACCAGATCCTTTTTCAATTTGAAAGGTGAGCTTTTTTATACAATGTTAGGGAGTGTGCATTATTCAAACATTCTAAAACATTAATCGGGTTGGAAAAAAGATGAAAATAACGGGGGTGAAAGGGAAAATTTAATGACTCCTGAATGCTACGACGTGTCTTTCAGTTGCTGTCAGTGTGCTTAAGCAGGCTGGAAAAGGCTGCAGGGTTGAAAAACCACTTCATGCTTCATGCTACGGTCACAGTAAAAATGCATAAACAAAGCAATGACAAATAATCTAAATATGGAGGTGAGAGGAGATTCTATACTCTCTCTCGCTCTTTCTCTCTGCCTCGCATTCTCTCTCTATGTCTCTCTCCATTGGGACTGAACGCTTTGATCTTTGAACCTGTAAAATTCACATAAAGAAGCTCTCTTGACAGTGAGAAAGGAGACAAATGTGGTGCTAAAACATAGAGAATGGCTGTGTGGAGGATTAGATATGCTGAACATGGCTGTCAAGGGCAGAGGAGGCAGGTCGAGCTGGAGGCAGCCGAGCCTCAACGGATTATTCTATAGCTCTTTCCCCAAAGAAAACAGGTCTATATCTATTTGAATGCATATGACACAAACAATTTCTAAATGTTTTGGTTGTCTTTAGATTATCCAGTTCGAGTGTCTCATCTCGTCTGTGTCTGAAAGTGCCACCCATGCTTAGGAGATTTGCTTGCTCCCCTCCTCACAAGAAGGCTTCAGAGGCTTCATTGGAAATTCAGAGAATGAAAAAATTTGATAATTCCAATTTTCCCACATAAAGTTAATGATATCTCAAAGGGTGTCACTGCACCCATTGTTGTCGCAGTACCCAAACAAAAAACTGTATTTAACCTAAAATAGAGTCACATTCCCATATTCAACCATTTAAGTAGTGGTTTTTCGGCAATCCCTGGAACATATTACCGGCAAATCCTTAGAGAATACTGTGCTAGAATATTGCCGGGATGAAGGCCATTGAGAGGCATCGCTGAATGCCTGTTCTGCCATGCGTTCATATTGTTTCCCATCCGTTACCTCCCAGTGCCAGAGGATTAAGTGTTGCCTTATACCCCATGCCAGGGTCTCTCCAAACAAACCATTCAGAAACAGAAAAAGCAATCAGGCAAATACTGTTAGCACACAAAAGGAACTGAAGGCATGTCTGGAGACATAGAAAAGGCATTAAAGACTCACTCTGCTCGTTAGAGCAAACAAGTGTATGAATATTCATCGACCCAAATTTTAAAACAATGTGTTTTATTCATTTGTTTATATTGTGTGCTGTTTGCTCTGCAGTCATAATGAGCAGAGACTACTAGTGTTCTCTCTCTTCAATGTGATCTCATCAATCATTTGTACCAAAATAATGTAGCCAGCAAGCATAAAGATGTTTACGTGTGACCGCCATGTGAAAACATAAAGATGTTTACGTGTGACCCTGTCCATTAGGGCATTAGGGTTGAACGTCTTGGGGTGTTGAGTTGAGCACCCTTGGCAGCTCTGATCTAACTCAAACAGACGTGAACTGCAGCAGTAATCATGGTCAACAGATGGCGCAGAATTGCATTCATTTTCACAACAAGCAGTGTATCGTTGGGGGATTAGCGCTGCTGTGAGATATGACATTAGAATCTGAAATGATACAGATAACTGATCAAGAATCAAAAATAAAGTAGCCCACCCAAATCAATACAGTGCTGAATTTGCGCTGATCCGTCCTTCAGATTGACTGTCATGCTAGAAGATACAAGATACAAGAAGGTTGAGGGGATTTTTTTCCAGATTGACTAGCCTTCACAGCCTGGCAGTTTATTGTGTGATTCATTGATGAGGCTCTAGTCTACTCTACTACTCTCACTCACAAACATACATAAACCCCACATAGCTAGGCCAGAGGAAAACAACTATGCAGTTTGTACAGTGTTTTCTTAAAAGCAACATTTTACACCCATTCAACTTTAGCAGCAAGTACAGTTTAACCAATCCAGTCTCCAAAATTATTACGTTCTGGGGGATCGTTTCTGCAGACCAAAACATACGATCTGTGTGGTTATATTATCTAGCTATACTAGCAAGTAAATACGTCACATAAGGAGGTGCTGTGGTGGCGCAGGCAGAAACAACCTGACTTATAACTTGAATGTTTCTAGTTTGAATCAAGCTGGGCACACTATTTTTTGGGGGGTGCTAATTGTTGCTGCTTATGCTAATATTTGCTAATTCCTTCCCCTGACAACTGACCCTAACCTTAACCAGTAAAAGTTAATGCCTAAACTTAACCAGTCGAAGTTAATAATAATATAGCGGTTAGGCATAATACTGCCTAACCGCAATGCAAGTCTAATTCACGTAACTCGGAACATATCTTAAATTTTTTATGTATATTACGTCAAAACAGGTGGTCAAACGCTGGTATAGCCATATAATACGATCCCCCAGACCATATTTCCTTGGACTGCAGAAACAATTCCCTAGAACGTAATAATTTGGAGACTATGTTGAGTTTAACTCAGTGGAGTGAGACCATGGCTCACTTGCTGTCTGGCTGTTCTAGCTGGCATCCCAGGTGTGTGCGTAATGAATGAGCATGTTAGCTGGCTGTTGTATTATTGCTGAGCTCATTCATGCTTTTCATGCTTTTATGGTGATGCAGCACCTGACAGACTCCTCTGGTGGTTCCAGCATTATCCAACATTATTCAGGTGGGCGCTGAAGTGAAGCAAATTAAACTAGGGTATATCTAATTCATTGGTTAATGATGTTTTAGAGCTCTCTGCCAAGTCAGTATTTTTCAGACCTAACTGCTCTTTAAGTATATGTCAGGTTTGGTGTGTTGACATTTTGTTATAACACGTGGGGTTTTGCAGATGGAATTGTGATTGTCAGTATGTTTAAATCTAACACTTTGGTAAAACTTTATTTAAGGTGTGCGTACTGTACTCACTGCAATGTAAGTTGCCTTGGATAAAAGCGTCAGCTAAATGGCATATAGTATATTGAATAGCATACTGATAATTGAGGAGCCAATTCACAAATTATACCTCATTAGTAGCATGAGCATCTTAATTTGTCTTTTAAATGTGCTGTTTTAGTATTACCAACAATTTCCTTTTTACGTATGTACTTATATGACCTGATGTCACATCCAATGTATGTCCCTCCTCTGTAGAATTGCATTGAGACCCATAAGAAAGCATTGCTTTGATAAGTTACACCTTTTATTACGAAAACTCCCAAAGGTCAATGTACAGCCTTTAAATGGTGTCAATCTGAGCAACACAAGAAAGTCACCTTTATCACTTCCTCATCTCCATGCAGACACACCATTAATATGGAAATGATTGCTCAATGGCGGCTCACGCTCCGTATTTTCCTAAACCAGACAGGTCTATAAATAAGTAATGCACTGCGTCCCTGCATGTGTGGTACTCAAATGAACCCAGACACAAGTCCAGTCACTTCCTGGCAGAGGGAAGGAGGCTCATTGGTCTATGATAGCTGCTGGTTATCCTTAGGTACATAAGGTGGACGAGTGTGTTGAAACATCCTTTACACATACATGAGGATAGAGCGACTGAGAGAGGAGTGGGATATTGAAAATTCATGAGATACCCATCCGTCTATCATGAATGTTTGTTCCCATTCATCCATCCAGTATGCTGACAGATTACAAACCAATTACTTATACTTATATTCCCTTCTCCTACTCTTACGCAGACACATGCATGCTCACACACACACACACACACACACACACACAAACACACACACAGCCGCCCCTACGGTCTGTGGATTGAGTCGATTGTTGCAAAGCACAGTGGTCATTAACGGCCAAACCTCCCATAGACGAGGCAGATGAAAGCAGAGCCATATTGTCGGACCCACCTTAACATTCTATTCTCAAAATGCTCTCTGAGCTCCTCTTCTCCTTTAATATGCTGGCTGTGTTTCACTCAGGAAGGATGCTGTCTTTTAAGTCAGTGTTTAAAGGGAGGAAGTTACAATCTGCATTTTTAGCCATGTCCCCCTCAGAAGGTACCTTAAAATTATGCCTGCTAAGGTGCCTTCATTAGGCCAATTTTGAATGCATGCATACTATGCATGGATATCCCAAAACTCCATAATTTCTGAAATAAATAGACACTATTTTTGGATGAAAGTACACCCTCTTAATGTATTTTCTCCTGATGCTAGTAAGCTGCCTACAAAGTTTGTGTTAGCATAATGATTAATCGTTGCTAGCTATCTTGCCAGCTAACCACTGTATCTGGTAGCGTTGCAACGAGAATCACATCTTTTCTGTGAAGTGTCAACACATATGATGTAACCTCTGCCTTCAAATCTGTGTCACATAAGATTTTTTTTCATTTACCTTCTGACAAAAATGATACCTTGGAAGGATAGTGACTTTGGAGACAGAGAGGCCAGCTGCCTTTGGATTGAGACACACCCACTGTCTTGGCTTGATAATCTTGGGTTAATTTTAGGTAAGCATCTTCGAGGCCCTTTGTGCTAAAAATAAATAGTTCCTGTTAATGTTCACAAACCTTTTATTGTGTCTTCATGCCCAATGCTGTGTAGCATATGTAACATTCTACATAACCAGTTATGATGGCATATGTATATGCAGAACGCCTGGCTGACCCAGTGATTCAATGTGATTGCTTGGATTTATGTCCTAATACAGTATGGGTTGCGAAGGCATGTTTGAACACAGGCTAAAGGGTCAAGCAGCCATGTGAGATATGAACCCAGGTGAAGATTAGAAAAACAAGGCCTCATAACCTGAATGTTCACTAGGAATACTAATGCTGATACAATTACTATTTTGGTGCACAACAATCTACTACAACACATTACAGCTGGTTGTTCTGATGCTGCTCAGGCAATTTAAAATGTTGATTGAGGACCTCTTTGGTGAAGGATGTGATTGTTTGTCTTGATATAACGTTTTATATTATGTATTGATTTCTGTTACTGTGTTGTATATGTAATGTGTTGTTATTATATTGTGGACACGGTGCACCTGCAAAAGAGGCCTTGGTCTCACTGGTCTCTGTATAAATAATGGTTAAATACAAATAAAATAAAATAAATAATCAACCTACAGTACAGTGCTGATAAAGTGATTCTTGGACAGCACTCATGTATATTTTTTGCATTTATGTACATTTTAGTTAGGGTAGGTTCAGGGTTATCTCAGATCTGTATTCCACTGGATGTGGACTATTTTTCTTTTTAATTTTGCATTGACATTTATCTGTTGTCCTCTCGCTAGCTCGTCAAGCTCCCAGGGAAAATGTTAGCTAGATTTAATAAACGTCAATCTCCTTGACAAGCAAAATTATGATCTGCCAGACATGCCAATTACACATTTGTTCATACCCCGTTAAACTCCTGTCACACTGGAATGGCAATAAGGCACCTCTACAGAGGGACACACCAAGACAAACTTCACACGAGGAAAACAATTCATGGGAGTTTAAGCACACACAAACAAGTAACCACATTCAAGGAAACGCACATAAATAGACAAACATATAAACATAAATAAAATCATGTACGTATCTGCCTTGGCATGCTAGTCTGGGCATATTAGCATCAGCATTATCACTCTCTCTATTTCTGCTGTGGATAGCTGCATCGTCAGGAAAAAAGACACCAAAGATCTAAGCTGCTCTTTTTCTACAGTTGACTCTCTCTCACATTTTACCAAAAGAAACCACACTGTAGAGTGGTATCACAGAGATTGGAAACAGGCTATGTACTGTAGCAGGCTGGGGAAACATTTGTGTTATCCCTCTGAATTGTACTTAATCACAGCCAGTGGATGAGAGAGTAAAGATAGAATAAGATGGGTGGATGGTTGCTCACATGTGTGTGTCTGTCATATAGCAAAGCCATTTCTGCTTTTGAATGAAATGCATATAATACTGCATATCTCTTAACCAGAGTCACCCTGTGATTCATGTCTTGTCATATTGTGTATGCTTTCAAAAGCACAAGGACGTTTTTTATGATTTTATTTATTTATTTAATTTCAGCCGCATTCTGAGGAAAAAGGGAAATAGTTTATTTCATATGACACAGATGGACACAATTGAACAATTGAGAAAACTAATGGCAACTGTGGGATCTCATACCAAACAGTTCACTCATATGAGAACAGGCACTGAACCATTCAATATACCATTTTCTGTTTTCTCATATTTGTAGCCCTAAAACCTATGCAAGTTGAACTGCTACTTGATTGAAGGGTTTGAAAACTTCACAATAACAGACTGTTACAGTATGTCTGCAATATTGAGCTACGCAGTGCTAATAAAAGCCTTGCACTGTCAAGGTACAGTAGGAAGAAAGGTGGGTGCCTGGGTCTCCATTAAAAGCCGAAGGCCGTTGTGGGGGTACGTCCTCTGGGCTGTGAAAGGCCAAACCTCCGCCTCCATCCATCACCCCTGCCAGCCAGGGCCCATCCAGGGAGCTTGTCTACCCACACAGACGTCTCTGTCCTCCTCCTCTCTCTCGCTCCCTCACTCCTCCTCCCACATGATAGATGATGCAGCCGCCTACAATTTTTACTTCCCTAAATATGAGCTGGAGGAGGAGAAGGGAGATGAGCCATAAGCGCTGGGCTGTCAGTCAGCATGTCTGGGAGCCTCCTCCAGGGGGGACCTTCACTCTCTTAAGGAGAGGAGAGGCATATGGGTGTGTCTAAGCTGGGATCATGAAGTGTGCAGTATACACTGGCCCTGCCGTGGGTGTCACTGCTGTCGTTGATGGCATTATACATTTATCAGCTCCCAGCTTATGTTACTGCAGGTGTGCTGTAATACTCAATAGATATTCAACGTCTTACACAGGGATTAGAGGTGGTTTTGATTCAGTAAGCATTGGGTAACTCCAGGGATAATCTAAAGGCACTAGCAGTCTATATTACTCTCTGAGTTTTTAAAGTTGGGTGACTTATGGAAAGTTGTAAACACTTGCTCTCCATAGTTTGCAGGCCTTTAGTGGACAACCCTTTGAGCTCTGCTGTGCTAAATCTAATTGAGGAGGCTAGTTTTAGCCGTCAGGTTTCTGTTCCTCTCTTCTCTGTATCAAACTCTCATTAAATAACTGTTTACTGTGCTTCAAGATACTATCTCCTGCGGTGCACAATTTAAAGAGACCAATAAAACAGAGCAGAGTGGAAAGTCTCTTTGCCAAACTGAAATCACTTTTTTTTCCAATTCACTCTCGACAGCTCCTCTGTTCCTTCTCCTTCAACTTGTTCTATACAAGACTACCGCTGGGAAGAAAATAAATGTTTGTAAAGAAGACAAAAATTACTTAATTAATTACAGTATCTAGTTTATATAATTGTTGAAAATGTATAATACCGTACCAACAAGCTAACCCTATTTTTATTCATTTACAGTAGGTGTGCATTATAAAACTGCTCACAAAACCTAATGTGCATCGGTTTTCAATAATGTTCTTTGTGAAACATGAAACATCTTTTGCTAATGTCATTATGTGGCATCTATATTGATTCTGTGTTTTTGTTTTGAGGCTTTGATTTGGTCTTATTCAGCCGTTGATGATGATGTAAGTGCTGTAATGATAGCAACTTCAACCACAAGGCAAACACGACTGTGTCATCTTTTATCAAATGTACTGTTTATTCAGACTTATTGTTGAGCTTCTTTTCAAAGGATAATTGATGCTGTGGAGTATTCGAACACTAACCTATTTCATGACTGAAAAACAAGGCCTCATATACAGTACGTCTGTGGCCCGGCCTCGAGGATACTGTTGTTTGTGCAGTGAGAGCACGAGTCAACCACAGGAGACTTGTGTTCTCTGTGCATGGTACACTCTGCACAGAGCATATTTATGTATTTCTCTCCATTTCAATTTGTGAAATATGCTGTTCACTGCCTCAGATTGAAATCATTGGTCTAAATAAGAACAAAAACATCAAGGCTGGGGATTTGTTCCCCATGCTTGGAGATCCTCTCTGGTGATGTTGCGGAAGATTGTTCCACAAAACAAGTCAGATCAGCATAATCTACATTCCTCCTCATTTACATAACTCATATGCAGTACATTGATGACCTGAGCATTACTTTCTGGGTTTTTGCCTCTTTGCAAATGTATATTTTTCTGCAAGATTAAGTAAATCTGTGTGTGGTTTATGTGGTTTGTGATTGTGTGTGTGTGTGTGTTGGCCCACACAAGAGTGCTCCTGTGTGCTTTACTGCCCTAGATTCAATAGCAGCCAGGGCCGTAACTACCATTGAGGATATTGAGGATATTGTCCTCTGTATTTTGTCCTAATTTTACATTTTGAATAACGGTTTTTATAATCTATAATTGTAAACAATAAATAATATTTTGTAGTTGAAAATTAATATATCTGCTGCTCCAGTTCGGTTCCCTGTTGTTCTCCCTCTCCAAAATGATGAAAACAGATCATCGTGTTTGAGAGGGTCAGTTTGAGCAAGGAGCTGCACAGATTCACTACAAATCACCTGCTGTAAGAAATAACCACAGATTATGTGATTAATATCAGCGATACTGTGCAGTGCCTTGCTGAGGCTGATCCTCTCAAATGCAGAGCTTGACAACTCGGAGAATCATAAATATTAGAACGACAGTGCAGAAAGCGCATTTGATGTCTTAATTTTAAGAAAACCTAAATTCTATTTTTGCATTTCAACTTTTTTACACAAATGGACAGTAGTCATCCCCTTCCATGTGCTGTGACAGTGGTTTGGTACAGTGGGCTTAATGACTAAAATGAATATTATGATAAATAATATAATATAATAGGAACATATAAATTAGTTTGACTGTGACTTTGATTGTTTTTAGGCCTATCGTTCTTAATCATAATCATAATCATAATAATAATTGTTTAATAATAATTCAGAATAATGAAAATATTGCTTTGTGAATTGAGAAAGGTTGATAGCTAGAAGCTAAGAGTGTTTCATGAGTGTGCAAAATCATTCCTCAATTGTTTTCTCTTTTGTGTTCCTTCCTTGTTTAATAAAGTAATAGCTAGTGAAGTGAAATTAACAATTAGACACCTCAAAAAAAGGATGATTATTTTCATGCATTGTTATAGAGGGGTCTCAATTACATGCAAATGTGTGTGAACTGAGTATTTAACTCCTGGTTATTGAAAGATTATGGGCTGGTTTCCCGGATTAAGACTAGTCCTAGACTAATAGCAACTCCATTGAGCATGTGATTTAGTCTAGGATGTATGCTTACATAACCTATGCAGAATAATGGACATGTTAGATTTAAAATCAGGCAGAAGGATGGATCTAGATTGTAGTAAAAAGCTATTTCCCCTCCAGACCTCTACCCCCTGCCCCCTCCTACCTCTCTTTCTTAAATTCACTCTGAAATTGACCTCACTAAAATGTGTACCCTTGTTTCGGCTTTGATAGTAGCCGAGGAGAGTGGGATGCAGATGTACCATCTGCTGTTTGGATAACCTTTGACCTGTATCTGCCCCGTGAGTTCGAGGACACCACCAGAGCATACCCATCCATCCATGCTCCCCGCCGACGGATGGAGCTCTGAGAGGATGACGAGGGGGTCATCATCTCTTTACCTCTTTGGAGGGGTATAGACCCATCGGCCAGTCCCCACTGAGAGCCTTGTTTCGTCAGTTGCACTCTTTCTTTGTCACCAGCAGCACGCACTATGTGATTAATGCTTGGTTGAGCCTGACAGCTGCATATCCAGGGTCTTCAGGGTGTTTTTTTGGACCTCGATAATCTCAGGGAAGGACAGCACTTTGTTTCATTTCCCCAACCTGATAAAATGTGTTTGACATGTCATGGAAATCTATTTGGATGTGACTGTACTGTCTGCTATTCTGGTGGTAAACATGTTGTGTTGGTTGTTTGTTGAAGATAAAGGTGTTATAGTAAATTGCCTCCCAGGGCCAGAACCCTCCAGGTGCATCATAAGGGTGCCAAATTACTCACTCCAGTTAAATCCACATTTAGATATAATCCCCGATATAGCCCATCAGAAAGGGTCGGTTATGCCTCTAATTTGTCTAGATTGAAGGTCTCATCAAAGGCAGCTGCATGTTAATTAATGCTAATGATCTCAAAACATCTGGCTTTGAGTTAGCATGTAGATGTCGATCCTTCACCTCCCTCCAGCACCACCAGCTCTGGCAGGATGAGCCTACAGTAGATCCAAAGTAGTTGTGTAGGAGGATTCTCTCCTCTCTCTACTGACCTGGATTCCCCTACTCCTACACCAGGGGTGTTAGTGGGCCACATTAGCATTTCCTCCATCGCTTTGAACCTCTGATGTAATTAATTTAGAGAAGGAGGGGGATGATGTATAAACCACTTAAGGGAAAACGTATGTGTCCTACTAATAAGTAATTAGCACAGAGTGAGAAATAAATAAATAAACATTAATTCTGCCTACGTAGCGGTTTTAGCTGTGGCCTGTCTGACAGAAGCGTGTTTCTGTGAAAAGAGCTGTGTTTGCACCAGAATGCCTTGTACAGTGATTCTGAAAGTCAAGAGTAGTAGGTTAAGACACCTTGGGTTATGGTATGTAACCCAGGTTCCCTGAAGGAGATGAGGGAGACATCTCACTATGGGATATGCACTCCTGTGTTCCCTATTCGCTGAAACCCTATTCAATCATGCCTGGGACAGACCGGGAGCTCTTTGCATGACTGACCCCACCCAGTCTAGACAATAAAGGTTACTGCAATGTGCGCCCATTTCATTCTGCAAATCACCTCCTTCATGAGCCCGTAAAAGAGGGGCAATGTAGTGAGATGTCTCCCTCATCTCCTTCAAAGAACCGGGATTACATACTACCTGGGAAAACTGTTCTCTTTCAGTCGACTCGGTTTGACATCTCACTATGTGATATTTGCACAACACCCCGATTGCCAAAGCCTGTACAGAAAACCTGAGCGAGTACATAGAAATGAACCTGGTCCACCTTACTCAGGAAGTGTCAGGGAAAGCCCAACTGACTGCAGCACAAGTCAACTGGTCTTTTCCACACGTTTTATTTGAGGTATTGCATCTCAGCAAAACAACCACCAGGGGGGTTGAGCAATTCTAATCAATATGCTTGTTGTTATACAGTGCTCATATCTGCATCTCCACTTGCCCCAAAAGCTGAGAATCACTACTTTAACCTAATTTTTGGAGTGTAGTGCCAAAAGAAGAAAAAAGCTTCACTGTCCCATTACTTACACAGGGCACTGTATGTGCAGGACCTTTTCAGTGTCAGTGGGAAGTAGGGGTGTGGCAGGTGTTACAGCACTCATTGGTTTTATGGGTGATGAACGGAGCTTGTAGAAATATTTATGAACATTTATCATTATCAGATAGTTTTAAATGAGCGACAAAAATGTACAGTCGAATACAATTAATTATCAGCACCCTGTGCCAATGCACAGCATTTTCACAATAAACACGTTCGGACGGTGGTGGGAAACACATTTCATGTGACATGAAAAGTGCCCATGTGCTTGAGGCTCTTACTACTAGGCTAACAATAACAAAATGTATTTGGGAGGAGCACACTGGCACACAATAGCACTATACCTCAGTTTTGGACACAGGCTCTGCTGTCTCTCTCTCTCCCTCTCTTGTTCTCTCACACACTCATTGTAATGAAAAAGATTTCCTAACACCCAATCAACTTTGACTGAAGTCTGTGAACAGGAGATGTGCCAAAACTGAGATTTGTTTTGTCTATATATTTGTTGTAATGACACAGGTCTGTTTGCTACAATTGTCATAGAATAACTATCACCAGTAAATCTAAATTATTTTGTGTAAACATGGAACAAATAAAAACAAATTTATGTATGATCAAATACATTTTAATAGAGGCACAAACATGTGAGTTTTGTACATGAGATATTGAAAATATTAACACATATCAAAATGTATTTCAGTGTGGGGGGTGGTCCAGTGGTCTACCATGGCCTACAGTGCACACATATGCCCATGGGTTTGGATCCGACCCGTGCTCTGCTGACATACCCTCTCCTTACTTTCCTGTCTTTCTCTACTATCTATATCCAATAAAAACTGAAAAATACACACTTCAAAAAATGACCTTTAAAAATCCATTTGAATAGGCACAGAATGTGAACATTGGCTTTGTAAATACGGCTGGGTACGACATTGCAAACATTTCGAAAAAATGCTTAAAATGTACAGTAGTTTCAGTTTTGAATCATCCAATGTGGTCTAAACTAATTATTTAGGAACATGGTTATAAATGAGGCTCACTGAACATGAGCAGTTATCCACAACTGGGTGGTTGTGTGGTTTTAAAAAATCCAGATCCAGGCACTGCACTCATAGGTCAGACCATATAGCCTCTTTGTGGGTGGGAGTTTCATTGTGGCTCGCTTAATCAGAGACATGTCGCTCTCATCACTCTCAAAGAGAAAGTTCCTCTGCCTCTGTAGCCCAGGGATTTTCTAGCACACAGTACTCAAGTTGAAGGAACTACGAGAGAAAAGTAGCCAGGCAGTAGTTTATACTAATTACCTCATGATGGTTTATTAATGAGACATTTACATATTTATTATTATTTATTGACACTTGTATCCAAAGCAACTTACAACAAGTACATTTGTCTAACATAAGTGAATCATCTCTACATCAGTCATCATAAGCAAAAATCTATGCTAGGACCACATGCCATTGGCAGTCACAATGCTAGAAGAAGGAAGGATTATTATTATTATTATTTTATTTATTTATTATTATTTTATTAACAATAAAGGAACAGAGTACAGAGGGGTAGTGGGGGGTGAAGAGGTCTTTAGGAGGGACAGTCAAGATGTAGCCTGAGGAGATGGGTCTTCAGTCTACGGCGGAAGATAGGTAGTGACTCTGCAGTCCTGACAGCAGTGAAAAGCTCGTTCCACCTCTGCAGCGCCAAGACAGTGAAATGCTGTGACTGAACCATAAGCTAGCTAGCCAAGCAATGATACGACCAAGTGTTAACTAGTGTGGAAAACATGAGGGAGCAATGGTTAGAGTAGTAAAAGAGGGAAGCATTTTGATGGTCGTGTCCAGAAAGAAGGCTCAGTCAATCGTAAGGTGAAAGCTAGCTAATGTCGTCACGAGTTAGCCCGCAAAGCACACAAACGAGTCAGCCCACACAGCTCAGAGAAATAGCTAGAGAGAGAAAAAGAGACAGATAGTGAGAGTTTGTGTGATAATGAGTGAGTGTGCATGTGTGTGTGTGTGTGTGTGTGTGTGTGAGAGAGAGAGAGAGAGAGAGCATTAAAAACAAGTTTCCCTCTTGCATTTAGTCTACTGTGATTGACAGGTGTGTTTCAGTGATATTCACTGAATGTCACAATAATGTGTTTGCAGTATATCAGAACTTCACACAGACTGTGCTCCACAATACCACACCTTTCCTGATATGATTACTCCATGGAGACCAGGCATGACTGTTGCTAAGAAACTGTTGCTACTGTTGGAGCTAATATCAGTGAGAGAAGTAGCAGTGAGGAATACTTACATACGTCTGCTTATAGTGTATAGGAGTAGGCTAGCGGGCGGTAAAATGCTAGTGGTGCGGTGTGTGGTGCTCGCTCCATCAGCGACAATGCTTCTAGTGCATGCTGGCTTGCGGCTCGAGATGCCAAAAGATGAAATCTTGAGCTGCCGCCGCACATGGTTCACCATTGAGCCAAGTTCATCTTGTCAGCGTAATCAAACAACATTCGAGCATAACATTGCTATGCTCAGTGCTTCAACAGTGCTGTTATTTTGACTCACTCTGATGTTGTTAGGTATTTTGGGCACACCCAAAATATGTGATGTTAGAAACATAAGATTTAAAAATTGCATCTGTTATGCCGTGTAAATCCAACAGGGAAAACATTTGAACCTTAGTCTCCATATGTTAACTGTGAGTGTTTTCTGCCTTGAAAACCAACACTCGAATCACATCACTTTTGTGGAGGGGCCAATGAGGACTCAGGCTTTTGTGCAGGTGCTTGAAATATGTTGTATTTCTGTGCATCATTGTCAATAACACTGTGGAGCCTCACCCAGCCTCTGCTGTCTATTCCCTGTAGGCCATCTGTTTAAAGTACACATGCCTGCCTTCCCCTCATTATCCATCCAGGGGACTGTGTGATGCGCTTACAGCAGCGCCTCAAAACACCTGCACTCTGGATACACCCCTGCTGCATCGTTTAATCCAATGCTGTATTTGTGTGTGTGTGTGTGTGTGTGTGTGTGTGTGTGTGTGTGTGTGTGTGTGTGTGTGTGTGCATTTACAGTACTGTATTTTCCCCACGGGCAATCGAAAGTCACCATGGAATGGATTGATTGGTTTGGGTTTCAGAAGGCTAGGATTGATCTCTACTTTAACTACAGTATGCAAGACGGATCTGAGAAACATGTGGATCTCATATTCTATCTAAAGGCAAACTGATGTACGGCCAGAGAAAACGGGTGAAGGTGCCTTATGCTCTGAGCATGACAAAGATGCAAATTACGAGTATGGCAGCGTTCTTTTTTTAACACTGTCTGCTTAGCATAGTAACTGCTTACATGAGACCACATCATAATCAGCATTTCTAACATAAAAAAAGATAATAAATGTAAAGTGATGTTATCTGAAAATGAACTGCCAAATTGAGAGACAGGAACCTAACTGTACAGCAACAGGTAGCTACAGTACAGTTGTATGCACTGTGGGTAAATACATTTTAACATTCACAGTAACACGCAACCTTTGATAGTATGTTCTTTTCAATTTTAGCGTTTGGATATGAAATCAAACAATTACTATGCAATTACTATGCGGTCAAAGTAGTTAATTGGGTTCATGATTTACAAAGTACAACATTTTTTAAACATACTCACACTATTTCAGGGCTTCAAAAGTATTTAAAAAATAAATGTCCACATTTAAAACTTTAATGTCCAAATAATCTACTCATGTGTAGTATTTGTGACTTGCTCCATCATTTTCAGTCGCTTGTGCCAAATGCATACTAGATATTGACAGCTCTCTTATGCCTGCAGAAATTATGTGACGGAACACACCTGACTAACCAGAAACACTTGTCAAGCCAACATTTCAATACTTTTGGTGCCCTGAAATAAGGGGACTATGTGTACAATGGGTTTTCATTTCTAAATGGTGAAACCAATTTGAAAAAAAACAAAACAATCTCTACTTTAACCTCATAGTAATTGTTTGATTTCAAATCCAAACTGTTGTGTGCAGTTTGTGTTGATTACATGAAATGATGGAACAAGTTAGAACAATGGAAAGTCCAGGGCTGTTTTCTTGTCCCAGTCCATCCCTGGAGAAGAGTCCTAAACTCCAGGCATTCATGAATGCAGGCAAATGCGCCTTGCATGATATTATGAATTAACTAATCAAGGATATTTATCTAGAGGCTCTACCCAGTCTGTTTAGTGACATTAAAGATACCAACCACTATGCCATTATTGTGGATTGAATGAGGCCATGTGCAGCACTCACTGTCCATCTGATGGGTGTCATCAGATTAAACAGTCCATGAGGACTTCATTGGGATGTAGGCCTACGATTTGTCTTGCCCAGGGCTGGATTCAATACCATGTAATATGATGAAAACAAAGTTTACTGAAGAAGCAGCGTCATAACCATTATCCTACAAAGACCTAGCTATTAGACTGCAACACTACTTCAAGGTCTCAGGTCGGCAACGTCACAGTGCGATGCTGATCACAGCCATCCATTACACCAGCACTTTATAAAGTTTCCATAATTCTTATTTCACTTTTCATGTCCACAAGGCTGCAGCCTTTCGATGCATACGCTGAGGCCGAACGAATGTGTGGTGCGGTGTATTTTTGCACATGTTGACTCAATAGTCGATTAAATAAGATTTCAACTTAATGTAGTGTGTGCTGGCCCCACTATGTTCCCACTATGTAGGCTAAGACATTTAGAACAATGACATAATTTCATATAGGCTAGAATCAATGTCCTGAGCAGTGATAAAGATTGAGCCAAATAGATTGTGTGGAAATTCCCACGGACATCAGTACGTGGTGCTGGAGTGCTACTCAATTAGCCAGAAAGGTCCGGGAAGCTCCGCAGAGGCAGAACACACTTGAAATTATTTAAAACTCCTCCTTGTGTGCCAAGGTTTGCATCAACCAGAAGGCACATGAATAAAGCTTTTACTGTACAATATTAATCACGCATAGAGAGATCAGAAAATTGAGACAGCTCGCACTTTACAGGCAAAAACATTGTATTTTACTGTAGATTTAATTATTCGTCCAAGGTTATCTTTGTATTTGTTGGTTGCCTCTTGCACATCATTATATGGATCAGTGAACGTTATTCATATTATTCTGTAGGCTATAACATATAAAACTCACAAATGGTAATCTGTAGCCAAATTATATTTTAATTTTGCTGCCAGTATCCAGCGAGTAAATTGCAGTTGCCGACAGTAACTGTCTGTATTTTTACTGTTATTTTTCGCCCCTGTCCAATGTATCATATCTCATAGTTGGCTGCAAATGAATCACTTTTATATACATGTCATATCATTGCTGTAAAGTTTGGGAATGGTGTGCTCAACTCGATATTGACAACTTCTTTGGGTGCAGGGTTAAAAGAGCTCATTTATGAAATAAAAAACACTCACTCACTAGAAATACTGATACTGGAAAAAGGTTTAGGGTCAAAGGAAAAATAACATGTTAAACAAAATGTGTGGTTATGTATTGAAATGTCTGGGGCTTCTATTATGTTGGTAGAACCAAGAGGGAATTAAAAGTCCCCATTATTTTCTTATTGCGTTTCATGGTTATTATTATTATTGACATATTTTTAATGCTATGAATTATGCTCTATTTACATATTATATTACTTTATTGTGGAGCACTTGTGTACATCTATGGATGACTAGAATAAACAACAAACACAAAATGACTCAACAGAAACAATTATTTTCTCTGTAAAATGGTAAATTAAAGATTTGTACTGTATTAAATGCTTTCTCGCATGGGGGTGCCAATTTCAGTTCCCCCTACGTGCCCACCGACGAAGGAGCGTTTTTGTGTCTTAGGAATCACTTATCTCACTGGAAGCAGCCGTCTATGACCATTCAGAGTCTTGACCATTCACCCAAGCTTCGGGGATCAATGAGAACACATCCGCTGATAACTATTAACATTATTTTCAAACAATACCACCCACAATATTAACAGAAAATTAATATCGGATTTATTAGTAACAGAGTACAAATGTACCTCAGATTTCAAATTCAGTTTAATATAAGATGGCTAGCTCTAAAATGGAGTGTACCCAACACTCGGTTTGCATGCAAACATGTTGTTACTGCCATGGGTGTCCTAGGGGAGTGGACTCACAGATCGGGCATGTTTAAAGAAAACATAGCAACCACTTTATGGATAGTGTTATTTTTCGAAAAGAAAGCATGGTTAAATTATAGTTACTGTATATTTTCTTAAAAAATAAACTCTTTTTCATAAAACAAGATTATTTTTATAGAAATATATATCTTTAAAAAAGAGAGAGCATTTAAAAAAACATCTTTTTGAAAACAAGTGAGCAAATGTTAATGAAATATAGCATGTCACTTAAAGAAAAAAATATTTTACCCCTCTGGGCAACCCGTAGTCCTGACCTTGGTGGTCTACAACCTCTCCATTATCCCACCATGTCTCTCTCCTTGGCCTTGACAAATTATTTCACAGATACGAATAGTCTTGAAAATATTGTGTAGTAATAGTGTATAAGTGTATCAAACTGAGTAAGAAAAGATATTCATACAGTATGTCACACTCATTCATTGACATATTACCTCTTTGTTAACATTGTTTTATGCAATATATCATGTAGTTTCATTGCATACAAATATTATCATGTTATTATCGTACCTCACTAAAAGAGTTAGATGAATAGATGGAAAATAGATGAATAAATGCAGGAAAACCAAGGTCTTGTTTATGTGTACTGTTGAGATAAATGGATCATTTTTCCTTAAACCAGCACAATATAAGAAATGTTGTACAATGACAACAGTAGCTTTAAAGTAATGTATCAGTGTGACACGCTGGATAATGGTATCTAAGCCTGGTGATAATGTCTTTCTCTCATCAAACTCTTGTTAAATGTGCCTTAGCATACAGTTGCACAATGCTAATGTTTCCTTACATGCTAGCACAAGGAAGTAGGCAGTGCCAACTCTCTTAATCTGCACCATCCATCACTGCACTGTGCTCTATCTGATAAGGATTTCTCAAGTTGAATTGATAACTGGTATAATTGTGTGATCATGGAATCTGAGAAAGAGAAAATAACTATATAATTGCACTGCCTCTGCAAACTGGGTTAAAGGTCCAGTATGTAACATTCAAACTTTCTAAAAGCTTCCTAATGGTTGTAATTAATCAGTGGTGATCAAGGAATGAGATCCCTTTAAATAAATATTTAATTTACGAATACTGCTTTGGTCACACAAAAGCGCGTCCTACCCGACACTTGATTTGTACACAAACATGTTGTTATGGCCAAGGGTGTTCTAGAGGAGTGGATTCACAGATTTTCGCCTTTATGTCTCTGGGGGCTGCCTCCTCAAATCATGCCCCCATGCAGAAACACAGCAGCTAATGTACAACACTGCAAGTGTTACGGTCCCTCACCCTAACCAACCCTCTGGCCCCCCCTCGAGGACACAACATTCACCGCTGGAGCGCCCAGCCCCGAGTCGACAGCACACCTGCGACCCATTCCCAATCACCCACCTAGAAGAACCCTGCCCGGTCATCACTCCAGTGCCAGAACGTACTGTAACCTCACGGTAATCTTTGTGTATCTTCGCTACGACGTTTCTAGCCCTCCTGAGTTCCTAGCTGTTTCTTGTGTTTTGTCTTTTCCCTTGTGACTCACCACATTCTCCTGTGCCCCTCCAGAACCCTCGTCTTCCTCGGATTCCCCTCCTTTACCCATCCACGGACCTAGCCCCTACCCCCTCTTCGCTACTGGACCTCCATGCTACCGACCCCTGGACCGAACCCCGACTGCTCCCCACGGATTACCCCCACGGCGCCTTTCCCCTCTCCCGGACACTGGACCTCCCGCTATCGACCCTGGACCGGACCTCGACGACCCTCTCGGATTATCCTTCTCTCCACCACCCCTCTCCCTTTATTATTATTATTATTAAATACGCCTTCGGGCTAAACCCTACCCTCTCAGTGTGCCGTCATTTGGTTTCGCAGACGTTCCTGTGTAACAGCAAGTCTATTTTGGGGGATTATATTATTATTATTAGGGAGGATGTTGTTGTTTGGAACATTGAAATGAATTTCGCTGCGGTGGCCAGAAGTGGCAGATTTCAGACAAATGTAAGCCCTGCTCCTTTATACAAGTTCATCGTTTGGGTCCTTTCCTGGGATCATCCACTCCAGACTTTGTAATATGCCATTTAGTAAATCTCTAATATCCCATCATATAACATATGACAGTTCATCATATCCCAATCTGTGCTACACCAAGGATGGTTTTAATGATATGGCTATTTTGAGCTGGATGTGACCAGTGTGACTCCATTTATTCTCCTGGAATTTTGCAAATGTTCTTCCCCCCCTTTCATCCCAAATCCATTTCACAGATTAAATATTCATTAGGGCTTTCAGTGTGCCTGGTGGATAGGTTAGGTTGTGTTGCGCTTCTTCTCCTGCGGGGGTGCCGGGCACAGACTCCCCTCTGGGTAGACTGGCATGGTGCACAGACCCAGTATCAAACCAGGATGCCTCCACCACTGAGAGATCAGGGAGGCTGTGTGTCTTCTACACTCACTCCTGCTGCTCTAACTGAAAAGAAGACCATTATGCTTTAGAATCCTGTCCTGCAGTCCAGCATCACACAGAACCCCCCTGGCAGTCCAAGCCCAGTGTACCTAGGTGAGACAAATCACAGATAGTCAGTCAGGGGTCTGGGGGGATGACACACACGCACCCTTCTGGCTCCCAAAATTGTCAAACTCGGGGGCACAATCGGGTCTTTAAGAAAGACAGACTAAGCGGCTGATTTGTATTCCAGGCTCCCTCTGTGTCTCCTCACGTGTGACTGAACGAGAGTGAACGAGAGAGAGAGAGAGAGAGAGAGGGAGTAAGCGAGAGGGAGGGAGAGAAAGAGAGAGAGAGGGAGTGTGAGGGAGAGAGAGAGACACTGAATCTAATGCAATGCAGCAGAGTGCTGTGACAGACCAGGCATTTATTTGAGCAGAGACTGCTGCTGTAGCGGGAAGGACGCAGCAGCAGCGCTCACCACCGCTCTGTCACTCAGTGCCTCCGCCCCGGCCAAGACGAGGGAGACACGAAGAGAGGGGGAGGTACAGGGGACGCATGCCGCGAACACAACGCCTCTCACATGCCACCAGCAATCTGATTTTGGGAATACAGTGTTGGCTTTTTTCAATCTAGCTTTTCAGTTCCTTTACCCCCCTCCCTCCTCCTGCTCTATCCATCTCCTCTCCTCCCCTCTCCTCTTCCTCGGCTTGAAGAGGGGATTGATGCCAAGAGGGAGCGTGGCTTGAATGAGAATCAGCTTCTGCCTCTCTACAGGTTAGACGAGAGTACCACCAAAGGACTCCTGTGGCATTTTCCACACCCCCAGAACCTCCAGGGGCTCCCAGGGACTCCTCCAGCCTCCTGCCACTGTCCTCCTTCCCCAGGGGCCGTAGCCTCTGCTGTCTGTCTCAACCAGCGTAAACACACCAGTGAATGTGTTGGTATTGCGTTACTGAGGAGAGGAAATAGTTGTGTTCAAGTCTAGGCCTCAAGCTTTTCTTACGTTACCCGGCACAGCTGTATACTAAGGGAGAGTCATTAAATCTTCTATTTTGTTTTCATTTTGCTTTGCTGCTGCCCTCGACGCACTGGGGAGTTACCAAATACTGTAAACTATAATAATTTGACATTGTGCTCAGAAGACACTGGAGCTACACAGATGAAGAAATTGAGATCTGAATTTGTCTCTTACTTTCTGTGTATATGAAATTGTGCATCCTTTCTGCTTCATTCTGAGAGCACTTGAGAGACTTCTGTAGAACTCCAGGACTCTGCATGCTAACTGGACGTTTCAATCTTCTGGTGAGTGACTTTATGAAATTTAATGTACATACTGCACTGAATTTGGAATGTGTTTAATATTGCATTCACTGTGAATAAGGTCCCTTTCTTCCATAAGGAGATCAGCAGCTACCCCTGACTGAGTTAATGTATGTGTTTGTCATGTGTCATGTTCCTTAATGTATGCTGCACAAGTTCAATGTCATGCTACTTATATAGTATGTTTAATTGCTGAGTACAAGTGGAGATATTGTGCCTACTGCGTGACTACAGGAAACTCTAGACAGACCCTTTATGTCCTGGAATTGATGTTGGATCCTTGCATTTTGCTTTACATGAAGGCATGACAATTATATATCCCATATGATGTATGAAGCATCAGCACCTTATTGTTCTTTTGTAACTATGCTTTCATTTCAAAATAATTCACATAGACTTGATGTAGTGGTACCTGTACTTTGCTAAGATTAGTCTTCTCCCTCATCATTTATGGATATATACATTCGATCTAAATCTTAACAGGTCTAAGACCAGTCTTTGTAGGCACTGTTTATGTTATCTGGAACATTACGCTTGAGAGAAGCTAAACAGGTGCACTATCCTTTATGGCAAGTGTGGATGCATTCAAGAGGTGAATAAGTATTGATAGACATGGACAACTGAATAAAGTTAAAGAGTTTACACCATTCATCTAACATCATGTGGCTAATATGGGTTTTGATAGAGTGGTTCAGCAAACACACACTCCTCTTTGATGGCACTCTTAAGATGGGGATATGACTGCAGTGCGTTCCTCTGAATTTGTGGTGTGTGCACCGACGGGCAGACAGAGCTCTTTACTAAATGGCAATCTCCTAACTGAAAACATTTTCATTGGTGGCTGTCATAGTCTGTAGATGTAGTCAACTCCATTTGTTTCAGGGCTGAGGTAGGACCGGAGAGAGTAGCAGTGAGAGAAAAAAAAAATGCACTCCAGGATAGTTTGATAGCTAAGTAAATACCTACTTGTTTCCCATTGAATACTTTATTCAATACGGTATTATTCAATACAAAATGTATGATATGGCTGTGGTTATGTTTTGTAAATGAGTGATCTCCTGTACAAAATAGATTTGTAGCTAAAACAGGCTAAATGTCTGATATTGTATTATGGGGAGCATTATATATGGTCTTTGTGATACTTATGATATACCTTTTAGACTTTATAGACTTATTATACGTTTGTACATGATGAACATTTCAACAAGCACCGTAGCCTGTCACCTTGATGCCATTGATGCCGTGTCCCTGCTCCCTGTCACACCCCACCCAACCTCTCATCACTTCTACCATAATTACACATTATGATAATTGCCATGTACATGAGGCATGGAGGCTGCTGCCCACTATACACTGATGGAAGTGGATGTCTGGTCTCTGTCTTGGGGACTGGAGAGCCATCGGTGGGCGGTTTCTATTTCCTACAATCACATTCGTTTGTCACCCACAGGCCCATTGAGGTAAGAGGGAGCAACTCACACTCATTCAGATTACACCCTTTTGTTTGTCTGTAATCAGGGGGTCTTAGATGCTGGACAAGTGCTTTAGCTACCCCTGGGAGAGTGTGCAGTGAGGCGTGCACGTTGTACCCTTGATGGCACTCAGATGAGTCTCAAAAGCGGAGAGGTGAAAGGGAGTAATTGCGGCTGATTAAGTTATTAGTAAAAGTATTTACTCATGCATAATGAAATTACGGCATGATGTACATCTTCAAAATCCAAGGGAACATAATACATTCTCTGCACGACCGCATAACCATCGTACACTACATCTGTCAATGTCAAACCAGCATTCAATCCATTACATATAGCAGCTTTCTGCACTGCGGTTTCAGAAGTGTTGGATTTGCTCAGCAGCCTCTCCCATGGAGGGACACTAATGTATATAAGATGAATGAAAAAAAGCACTTCTGAAGCCGCACTGTGGCAATATACAGTACTATATCCAATGGATTGAAACCCATCTTAAAACATATCTACAGCTGTTCTCCTTTGTTAAATTTGATAGCTGTCTTTGAATGGTATGTCAGATATGGATTGTTTGATAGGGAGATGCATTGATATAATACATGATTTATTTGTTAGAGGCAGACAAGGGCCTTGTTGAAAGTCTTGTTGAAAGGATCTCTATTGCAAAACGCATAATTTACCCAAGTTTCGTTAAAATAGTCCAAGTGAATATCGCCTGTGACATACAAACAGACAGAGACAGAGTCACAGTCCCCTCACCCATCAGTGGAGACAATAATGATAATAATGAATTCTAAAGTATTGGGTATAGAAGAATATGAACCAACTAATCATGAAAAGCTGAATGTCATAGCAATCAGCTTACATATTAAGTGTGCATTGAGGTTCAGGATGACCAAGACACAAGGACAAAGGAATTACACATTAATTCTATTTCACTTTACTTCACTCTTGCAATCAATCTATGGTATACTTGTTTACTATACATGCTAGTGTACACACCATGGCTAAAAATAACAACAGTGCGCAATCACTGTTCTTTTCTCTCCTCACAAAACCAAACCAAGGCGGGACTGAGTGTGCCAGCATCGAACAATAGAGTGTCAGCCATTCTTCAGAAGTTTAATCCAGCACAAATCCCACACTGAAAGCATTAGTCTCAGAAGGAGGCATATGTGCCATATATTATTGAACAAGGAAAACAATAGGAACAGCATCAAATACATGGAGAGAACAGGGGCACAATGGTGGACCTCAAGAGTTATCTACAGCTGGCTTCCATTTGATAAAGGTGTACCGTTCAGTAACATACTGTTCTCAAACTGGTTTCAACAATATTTTAAGTAGTGATTCTTGCAAAAAATGTCTGTGCTGTTATGCCAATTACTAACAGTTAAACAGTTGCTCTTTGTTTGTTGAGAATACTGCCCACTGTGATATACAATGTGTTTTTTTCTCTCATCTGCTGAGCTAATTCTGTATTAAAACCAAGACCAAGAGGTACAGTACAGTATGAATTATGAGGCTATTAAGGCAAAGTGAAAATGTCAAGACAAAGAGAGAAGAGTTTAAGCCTGACTCCACAGCAGCTCAATGAGGTGAAAACCCAACTCAATAAGGATCCCCTTGGTGCTGAGGATGGGGATGCTTCTGTGCTTATCTGTGCACCACAGTCTCCCTTGTGGAGCCATGGAGTGGCAGGCATTGAGGGCTGTCAGGGAGTGGGAGATAGGAGGAGAGCGAGGGGGAGCGGAGCCCTTCACTCCTCCTCTTCTCTGCTGCCTCGCTGGTGGTGATGAGGCCCTTGCCAGGTTGGCACTTGTTTTGTGAAACAGGTGCAGGGAGATTTTGGGACTTGAAACTGGAGGCCTAATCGAATGCCCTTGCCACAACAAGGAGGGTTGCCAGAGACAGGTTGCACTGAGGAGCATGGTGGATCCCCTCTTTTAAAAAATACTCTAACCAAACCACAAATCGGCAACTCTGTCATTTTTATATCAACTCAGAAAACTTGAGTTGTATGCAGTCCTCCACTGAACCTGACTCAGTTACATTGTGGGTAGCAGGATTCTGTCATGTATGTGTCGTTACTTTTTGACGATCAAGTGGACAGGACAAGGTTTTCCATATAGTGCAATATATCTTGTGGAGGAACTGTAAGTGCTATTGGGTGTATCCTTCATTGGTTCCCGATTAAGTCACTTTATGCCTCATCCATCTCCATGTGACAGATGAGTTGTCTGCCTGTCTCCTGCTTAACAAAGCATTTTGCGGCAAAAAAGAGGCAAAAGAAAGAATCCAGGAGGAGACAAAAGAGAGAATCCAGGAGGCAAAAGAAAGAATCCACCAAGGTATGGCAAAAGTGAGCCTGGAGTTAATGAACTGATCCCACCCTTGGTCACCCCTTTCTGTGGTTATCTGCCCACCATCTGAGCAGAGATGGCCTTTGTGGATAACTAAGGTATATGATGGATGGGAATGAGTCACCAAAGCAAGCTGGTATGTACATATCACTAATAGAGAATAATATCTGCCTGTTCACATCCACCAAGACATTAATGATAACAAACCCTACAGAGCACTATTCAGAGCCACAGTCATTTGTTCATTTATCATGGGTAGAATGCACAGGTGACAGAATACTGGGCCAAGGGAGCATTACACTTTTCTACACAATTTCACTATTTCAAGAGCATTTTTACTTAGTTCTTTAACTAAGACTTTACATGGAGTTTTCCCTTCACCTCTGTAGTATCACTGTTATTACTGTAGTGACAACACTGTATTAACAAGTACATAGTCATTCACTTAATGTCTGGTAGGTGGAGTTGCACGGTTTGTGTTATGACACAAGTGCAATAAGGAACTGTTCTTATTCCACTTCTTTAATAATGCAAACTGCTCAACTTTATTACTACACAGCCGAAACAATTATGTGCTGTGTAGCAGTGTTTGATTCAATGTTGTTACCAGGGTAGAGGAGTAACCTTTCAGAACTTTTCACTATTCAAATATTCTAGGATGCATTTCAATACCAGATGCTGATAAGAGTCAGTGTTTGGAATCTAAACAAGATCAGAAAGATGTGATCAGAATCTAAACATTATGAGACAGGTCTACACAGGGTAGCTCAGAGAACCCTGGACGGTGTCTCTTCCTCTGTACCTGCGGCCATCTGGAGAAGACATGCGAGAGAGAGAGGGCATGTCTGTGTAGGTCAGGCCTGCCCTTAATTAGTATTTCATCATAATTACACCCAGACCGCAGACTGATGGCTCTATTTAAAGAACAGCCACAGCTGTAGGATGGCGCCAAACGTGTGAATGGTAGTTATGTCCGCCCCTGGCTGTGAGAGATAGAAGCTGATGGTGGAAGGGGGACAGGAGAGAGGGAAAGTCTGATGTTTAGGAAAGGACTGGGATTCAGAGAATTGTGCAAACAGGGATATGGTTGTGTGGAAGAGTACAGACTTAGGTTTTACTTAAATGTGGTCATTTGCGGGAAATTATTGCACCATACTGTCATATACAGATACATATAGTCAATAGCATATTTAAGATCTTATCAGTTGGTTAAAACTTTGCAGTCATTGTATCAGTTGTTGTGCAGTTCACTGTTGCACTAACTGTAACCGTCAGCACTGTGCATTCCATTGCATGTACATGCTGCTTCATGTTAACTAGGTGCTCATTTATTCCTCTCTTCCTTTGCTGACTCCAATCAGGATGCACCCTGCCAGATTCCCTATGATTCACAGGGCACCCAGGGGTCAGTCCTCCAGCACCATCTGTGGTAATGCAGAACATAGCCACCTCCCCTCATGGTGAGCTGGCCTTCATGATACAGACGTGGTCCAACATCAAAACATCCCACTCACCCCTAATCCTTTCCTTCAAAAGACGAGGCAACGTTAGATTGATATCAGAGCATTCCTTAAATTACATGCTAATCTACATTCAGTTACTCCTGACAGTTACTGTAGTTACGGACACCTCCTCTGTCATTTAGTCCATCTAATCTACTGTAGCTCTTCAGGAGTGGATATCAATGTCAAGATGGGCTGTTTTGATAGTATTCTTGATCTATGAATCCAAGATTAATCTCCATTGACACTCCATAATAATCCAAAAAAACAGTACCATATCTCACTTAATTATTTACACAGTTTCCATCATAGTGCAAATGGTGTGCCGAGGGAAACATCTTTTGATGACAGGTCTTGTGGATCCAACAAACTGTGGATGACTGACCAATCATTCAGAGAGATTTTTATTAGGGCAGGTTTTCTCTCAGGGAATAGAGTTGACTTCGCTGCGTCATCGTTGGGACTGGAGAACTGAGAGGCCAGGGCTAGCAGGGCAGTCGCAAATCACAGTCTGAGACATCAAATGGACACACACACAGAAACTCTTACTCACACAAACAGGTCAGATCTATGAACTCTCCGCCTTCATTCAAATTTAAACCTTAGGGGCTGCAACTTCTCACAAACATGCTGTAAATATTGTATTAATTGGACTTTTTTTTTTGACATGAATCTCTCTGTTCGTTTATCCAACATCAGAGGAGGAAAAAAAACACATTTGTCGAAGGATTATCTCTTTTTTTGTGGCTTAAGGGCTTTTGTGTTGTTGCATGTTTATTTATTTATTTTGTCCACATTTTTCATGTTTCTTCCCTGTAGTCCATGTCATATTTCTGCACACTGTCTTAGCCCGTGGATATTCCTTCCCTCAAGACATTGCCATCCTCTCTGTTCTTCTGGAATGACACACTGAATAATTGTTATACAACAACCCCAAGAAAAGTCCAATGGGTATTCATGAGGAACAAAAAAAAAATCCATGTATTGTATTGGGGGTTCACCATTCCTGTGAAGGCTGTGGTTTGACAAAGGGATTACTGTGTTGGGCGATTTTTATGAGGGAGATTGTATACAGATACAAGTCTTTTGATCATTTGAAGGAGCAATTTTGTTTACCTCATCATCAGTTTTGGAGATATTCACAGTTTAGACACTTACTAGTCCAGACCTTCAGCTCAACACCTCCCCCACCAGACACTCTTACACAGATACTCAAGGTTATGGTAAAGGACATGCAACTTCTTTATTATTATGAAATGCTTCTGAGCCGTTCAGATAAGTCTGCCACTGCCTTGAGACTATTTGCCCCAAAATACATATAGACATACATGAACATAGTGAAGGAATTTTCCCCTAGTATGTATGTTCTGGATGACCCTTCTCTCCACGACGATCTACCACCCTCTGATGCAGAATGGTTACAGACAGCCCTCATGCTGGGACTTAAACGTATTATGTATGAGTGGAAAGCCCTGTCTGCTCCCTCTGTACATGTGTGGAACAGTCAGCTTGGCAGGTTAGCAGCTGTTAAAAGCTTCACATGTAGACTTATGAATAGGGTGGAATGCAACCTGTTGAAATGGGAAAATTGGGAATCTCAACTGGAATCAGCGGTCCTGATCAGGTAGTTGGTATTGATGAGAATGTACTGTGTAGCCGGGCAATGGCAGACTCCAAGTCTAACCTTGTATTCCATTCTGTCCTTTTTGTTTTCTGTGTCCTGCACAATGTTTTATTACTTGTGTGATACTTATATAAATGTGTGCACCATCACAATGTCTGATTTTTTCTATGTTTTAATTAATAGTTTTATGTTTTTTCTCTCGGTTGTCATTGTCATTTTGCTTTGGGGGTTCTTTCCTTTTGCTTTTTGTTTCGCTATTGCTACAGTTCAATATCCCAAAAATGCAAATTCTCTTTTTTTCCTACAAAGTACAATTATAATAACTTTCTACAACATGCTACCCTACTGGCTGGCAAGCCTCTGTATTTGTATTTGTACATGTTGTATCTCTACAAATGACAATCATAGAAAAAATAAGTACATCAACACTGATATATCTTATTATATAATATATAAGATATATTGGTATTTGTCTTGATCAGGCAAACAAGATATTATCCTAAAGGGTAGAACTTGACTATTTAGATATGCAAGTGGTTGGGACTAACAAGACCTCAGGCGAGGGAAAATGGTGGATGACAATAGGCAGTTTCAGTCCCAAAACTCTCAAGTAAAACAATAAAACTATCACATATTTGGAAAATCTCTCTCTTGAATTGGTTTAACCACACTACTTTCAGTATAACTAAGATGTTTCACAGTTGAAATTGCAGTATTTATATACAGTTTGAAAATTCAAATTGAAGCTAGCAATATTTGTCAGACAGGCTCGCCAGGCAAGCAAACTGTTAACTTGCAACTTGCTCTATAGGTTTGTGAAGGAACTATGTTAGTCTCCATATGTGTTAAAAAACCTCTTCATTTATACAACTTAATTGGCACACTAATATACAACTCTGGTGCTACAGTACTAAGGACAGTACCAAGGTCCTGACTTTATATAGGCAGGTTAAACTACATTTAAAACAATTCTTAGCCAAAAGCTATAAACAAAGGCACATCTTTGACTTGGTCTTGATGATACAGTGCCTGCACTGCTGTACCTGAGGAGAGAAAAACAGCAGAAAACAAATGTCAAATTAAAAACGGGCTCAACAAGACCCATCTCAGATAAGCTCATGTGTAGACCCACTGATGAGCCAGACTGTGTCAGCGATATCTTAAAAACTGTATATGCTTCTCTGCAAGTGTATTTTTTATTATGTTCTATTTCATATTACCCTGATGGTCCTTTGTGGTAGTCCTTTTGAGGCTAGGGGCGTAGCGATTAGATCACCTTTCAAAGAAGCAGAAAACCAAACCGAGCTGTCCCCATAGCTTTTCATTTTTACCGCTTATTAGTCTGTCAATGTTTTATGTTTTCCAAAAGCTTGTTTATTTGCTGAAAGCCAGACTGATACACGAAGTGCAAGAGAATATGAACTACCTACTATCATCTGTCTGTTTCTACCAGTTTAACATTGTGTCCATTGATTGCAAACAGAAAATGTTTTGAATTTAAGTGATAGTCCATGATGAGAACAACACAATTTTAAACCTATTTTGAAAATGCATGTGACCAACACCTTTAGCAAAATGAATTGTTTGCAGCAAACTTGCAGCGTATTTGCGGCAAACTATATTCAGTAGTTGTGCTAACATACCTTATTCAATTTATAAGCAATGGCTTGAATTAGATGTCTACAGTGCTGTGCTTGAAGCCTGCATGTGGTTCCCCAGGGCGATTGAAAAATAATGTGTTCATTAGAATATCACCAGAGAGAATTTGCCATCAATCCACACACAATACCCCCGAATGACAAAGCGAAAACACGTTTTTTGAAATTTCAGTAAATTTATTAAAATTGAAATACAGAAATATCTCATGTACATAAGTATTCAGACCCTTTGCTATGACACTCTTAAAATTAGCTAAAATGCAAAAATGTCATCAACAAATCACTCAATAAGTTGAATTGAGTCCATCTTAATGCAAGGATAATAGTTCATGTCATTTTGGAATTAAAATCTTTGTTTTTATAGGGTCTCTGATTTGCATAGGAATCAATTACACACTGTGTGGATCAGGTAGTTATTACAAACTGAGCGAATGGAGAAGAACACAATTGCTCAGGAATGCGACCCTGAGGTCTGGAGAGACTTACAAAAATCTACAAAGTTGAATGGTGGAGAGGAAAAAGCACAGTCGATGGGCTTTTTCATCATCTCAGTCACTCTACAAAATTGGTCTATAACCAAGTGGCCAAAAATAATCCCTTAATGGAAAATAATATTTCTCATATCCATAATTGTGTTTGCAGCAATGAATTCAAGTGATACTGCAGGACATGTGTGGAAATGTGTTTATTTGGTTTTACTACAAAGCATTAAGTTTGGTGCACATGCAGCACATGCAATGCAGTTTCCACACCATCTCTCGTGTGAAGAATAGTGGTAGCTGCATCAAGTTATGGTTATGTTTATCACTGGCAGGGACTGGGGAGTTTGTCAGGATCAAGAAGAAATTATGAAATTTGCTGAGTTGGTAGTGACATCCTAATCTACACAGTGGATTGCTTATCTGTTTTTGTTATTTACCTGTCTTTGTTGTTTTCTGTCCTCAGCACAGCTTTGCTGACCATCAACCAACTATATTTTTTGAATATATGTTCTTTGAGCGTCATTTTTTATGTCAATAACTTATCTCTCATACCTTCACTTTTAAGTATCAATGACAGACATGAATAGTCTAATAATTAGTTGTACTTCTGAATAAAGATACAGGTTAATTAGATTGATTTACAGATGGAGTGTATGCTTCCAGAGGCTTTCAGGACCTGTTTTTGAGCGTATTATTGACTTTGTGGTTCTTGATATGAAATAAATGGTCTACTGGCTGTTAATTAAATGAAATTGTCCTTCACTTTATTTGGATTGCCCAAATTACTATCTGTTGATGTTTTACTGACTGTTAGCTACATTAAACGTCTTTCAGGTTATGTGGATAGTCCAAATTCATATGTGTGATGCTTTATTGAGTGTTAGGTGAACTAGTAATACAAATTCAACCACCATGTCTGTAGACTATAGCATAGCATATTATCTTACTCATGAAAACTGTTGTTAATAGATGGTTAGTTGAATAAAAATAGGTGCATCATTGATGCATGTGTTTATAGTTTGTATAATTAGCTGTTGCATGTCATCAAACTTGCTGTTGACAATTAAAGGGTTGAATATGATTATCAATAGATAATGTTGTTGAACATATATAGATGGTCAGTTGAACATCTGCAGATTCCTTTGGAGCAAATTATGCATAGTATTATGAGATTGATTACATTATGTCAACAAATATGCAGTTGAAATGAAGGTGATAGTCTGTAGATAGTCAGTTGACGTATAAGTTGTTATAGTCTGTTGATAGTTTGTAGAGATGGACTATCCAAATAAAATGTTACCATATGTTTTTTTGCAATGAACAGGCCTTGCTACTGTGCATCTGTACTTTCTCCACCTCTGGAGTGAGATACTGTACAGTATTGCACATGCCCTCCGCCTGCACTGTACTGTAAATAAGATGCTGTAACAGGGCTCAGCAAGTCTTCCATTCCTCAGTAGTGGATTCCTAACAGCTTGAAACATATGGAGTGGAAATCGCAAACCAGTGTTGTTGGCAGTTGGGCAGCGATTATTAAGGAACACCTGTTTGGCTGGCTGGCGAGGGGACACAGGGTCCCGCTGAATAGCAGCGGGCTAATGAAGGTCTCCTCAGCTTAATTGTTCAGACTATAAATAGTGAAGGATGGGAGGGCGGACTGTGCCGGCCTGATCCCTGTGTGTCACTATCAACCTCAGAGCGTATTATTACGCCTGCATGATAACGACAGTGGAGGCTTGGGGCTGCTGTGTGTGTGTGTGTGTGTGTGTGTGTGTGTGTGTCTGTGTGTGTGTGCATACAGTATGTGTGTGTGTGTGTGTGTGTGTGTGTGTGTGTGTTTTAGACACATACAGTAGTTAATTTCACCCTAAACCTTTCAAAGGATAGGCATATTGTATTCCTAGCATTTACCTTGAATGCGAATAGGCAGAATGAAGGACAGGTACACAATGACTTTTCAAGACATTGAAAAGTCAAGTAGACATTTAACAAATGTACCTGTTATGCAGTTTAGTCCATGTATTAATTAAGGACAGCTTACATACAAACTCCCATTGGTTACATCAATGAACATCCTCAATACTGTTCATTTGTTGCATCCTGAGTGCAGGGTAAGTGAACACACTGCTCTGTGCAGCACAATCGCATTACAGTGGAGAGGTGAACAGTAGCTTTGGGATTGCGGCCAATGCCTAGTCAAGGTCCTTCTCATCAGCAATTCAAATCATGGCCAGAGTGATTTCTTTTCGCATTGGCCCACACACTTCCCAACTCTAAAATTGCCTCTGCTCAGACAGAACCTCATTTGGGTAAAAATGTAATGCAGTACACATTACTAATTGCAACATTACCCACAACAGTTTCTCCAAATGTCTTTTTTGACGTAAGGACTCAATGAGAACAAAGCAGTTTCTCTTTCTTTTTTTCAGAGTTAAATACCATTTGAAGCATTTCCACTGCAGAGCTAGCCCTGCTGTTCAGGGGTGACCTTCAGCGCATTGATGTTGCCCAAATGAGTTTGTCTGGCAGTGCTTTTCAGGACAATTCTTTTAAGAGAGGAGGGTATAACATCACCCTCAAAATGTTGGCTAACATCAATTAGAATAGATGACCTCATTGGAGTCTTGTTGCTACAGTAGAAATAAATGTCAAACACAGATGAAATTATGTTTATGTTTTTCTCCAAACTTTCCACTTGCCATATACTCTGGTATATGATAATATTCATCTTAGCTGTCCATAAGACCTTTTTCCAGACCTCAGCAGGCTTTTTAGGTACTTTTTAGCAAACTGTAAGTGACCATCCTTTTTGAGGATAACTAGTGGTTTGCACCTTGCAGACGCGTCACCAGCCTCTGTAGTTGGTAGGCTGGTGACGCATTCTGCAGATGTTTTTCTCTGACACATACACACATACTATCTGCTGTGAGTGTTCCTGATCAGCGGGACAGTTGTTTTGGGGTTTTTCTTAATTATGGTGAGCATTCTTCTGTCATCCACTGTAGAAGTCCACCTTGGCATACCAGGCCGTTTGCGATTGCTGAGGTCACCAGTGTTTTTTTTAGTTTTTTTTAATGATGTTCCAAACTGTTAATTTTGGCATGCGTAAGGTTTTGACTATGTTTCTGATTTGTCAGCCTAATAAAGGCTTCCTTGACTTTCATGGACACCACTTGGGTCCTCATGTTGACAGACACCAATAGCAGACTCCAAAGGAAAACGCAAAGCCTAGAATCAATACTAGACATTGACAGCTCTCTTATGCCTGCTCAAATGATTTGACGGAACACACTTGACGTACTATACCAGAAACACCTGCCAAGCCAATTGTCCCATTACTTTTGGGTATTCTGAAATAGGGGGACTATACATAAAAAGTGTTGTAATTTCTAAATGGTTAAACCAATATGTACACAAATACCATCAAATAAAAGCTGAGAATATTTTCTTTAACCTCACAGTAATTGATTTCAAATCCAAGATTTTGGAGTGTAGAGCCAAAAGAAGAAAAAATGCTTCACTGTCCCATTACTGTACATTTATATCTGCATCTTTCCAAATATTGCACCTGATTCACAAAACTTAAAGCTGAATAAGAACAAAAAAAAATGACCTGAACAAAAAAATATATTATTCACAAAAATATCAGAGGGCTTTTTCTAAACACACATTTATGTGACAAATGTTCTAACTACTGATCTACTTTAGGTTTCTCTACAGAGGGGGTGAGATGGGCTTTGGATGAATACAATGTGGTAGACCTAGGAGAGGGGAGAGGAGAAAATCAATAGGCCTCACTGGAGCTTCAAAGTTTCAGTGATCTGGACAACGTGCAGCTCACCCTGAAAACATAACAACAAAAACAATAGCACTCGGAGAGTCTAGTACAGCCCACATGGCCATTTAATGTCACCTTCCCTATCCCTGAAATTGGAATTGAAGTCAACCAGCATACCCCCTTGAAACAAACACAATTACTCCCTGCAGTAAACTATTCTGTAAGTAAGACTCTGAATGACTACTTCATCGTTACCAATGTTGTTTGTTTGGACAGCAATGGAAAGCAATGTAGTGAGTCCATAAATTGACCAAAAAAAATACCTGAGTGAGAAAAATGGCAAAGACATGTCATTGATTACAGATACCACTACTTTCACTATTACTCCACCATCTAAGAGAGGAGGAATGATGACTGAAGGAAGATAAGTCCACTAGTAGGATTCTGTGTGCTGCAAGAGCTGACCCTGACCAAACTCCTACACTATATTTTGCTCTATCTTTGCTACTGCATTATGTATGCGTTTAAACATGTAGCTAGGTTTGGATTCCCTTTGATGTTACAGTCTGTCTCTTTTTCTCTGCTTGAGTGTATTATAGTCTTGCGGGTATAGAGATACAAGGTGTAAACACCGTCAAATGAATGTGTAAAATAACAAAACATTTCATTTTATTTATAAATAAAGGGGAACTTAATTGAAATCCCAAGCAAACAAGACCACAGCAGCAGCAATATCATCATCAACAACAATTCAACAACATGTATTGTAAGTAATTGCTACAATAGTTTATTCCACCCCATTATCCCACCCATTGCATTTTGAGCCAATACAAATAGTGGTTTCAACCCTATTTTCATTTGTATGGTTTTCTGCCTCATATCAATGCATTTTTGGTAGACTACATTTTCAAAGCTACACCATGACTGACTCACCATTTCTTTATTTGTTTATTTCTTGAAAGTGAATAAATAAAGGCTCCCTTGGTTGTTATTTCAAATGTAAAAATGCAGCAAAGCAAAATGCATTGACATTAAATGGAAATTTGTTAAAAGTAGATTTTGCAGCGATAGAAGAAAACACTTCTATTCACAGAGAATTATTCATGTCTGTGATATTCCGCTAAGCCCCAGTTTTGCACGTTTAATAAGCCGAGATCTTTTCGAAATTCATCTTGACATTTAAACTGGTGAGCCTTGACAAGGCGAGAAGTTTATTTTTGTCATGTATAAATAAAAAAAATGTCCTGGAATTGTTCTGGATGTTCTGGAATTCTGAGAAGCATTTTTGGCTGGGAAAAGAGAGGGGGTGTGGGGGTATTGTATCTTTCAGTGTTCAATCACATGTCACTTCACAAAGAGAAGTTCTGCCACTATCTGAGGAAAGTCACAAATAATTACTACTGAGACGCACCATGTGAATATTTAATGGCAAGCCGATGTTTCTTTCGTGTGTAGAACTGTGTCTAATCAAGGCTTAAACTGTTCCAACTATGAGGAGGAAATTAATTGAAAAAAGTCCTGCTCAGGAGCTGACTTGACTCATTATTTTCATCTGGTTCCATCACAGATGTGAAAAGTTATTTTTATGAGAAATGCTGTCCTTGACGACACCCTGACCAGACCTGAGATATCGTAATGACCATAATCTGGTAACGCTTTATAATAACGTTCAGTAATATAGCATTTGTAAACTGTTCGTAAACAATTTACTCACTATTTATTAATCATTAGTAAATGTCAAAGCATTCTATACATAGTAATATATGCTTTTATAAATACTATTTTAACAGATGTTTTAATGATTTATAAATTAGTTATTATTTACTCATTGAAATCATTTATAAGCCATTTCCTAATGGTCGCTCACCATTTATTGTCTTCTGTATCTATATATACCATGAATTGGATATTCAGTAATTGTTAATGAGTGCATTTATAAACGTTAGCACATGCACTTACTAATACCTTTGTTGACGATTAATCTAAATCCCTATATACTGTTGGTAACACGGTAGTATGGGCAACACTTATTAGGCACTAATTTGTTGCTTGTAAGTGTTGCTAATTAGGCATTTGTTTTGGTTTTACTAGCTATCTATTAGATTTGTATTCAGTGTTTTCTTATTGTTATGTTATAAGTCATGTAGTAGCTGGCCAGTTAGATGTGATTTCAGCAATCCTCCGATCACAGGCTCACATTTGGGGATTGTGGTTACTTGCTAGCCTCCCTAACCTCTAGGGCAACCTTGCCCCCAAAATTGTTGTGTGGGTGTGTGTGTGTGTCTTGAGGGGCTGGGTAGAAATCTTCAAAATGGAAACATTAAGCTTGTTGTGTCTGTTGGTAGAGAGAGAGAGAGAGAGAGTAATGTAATGTAAATATGTAGTTGTCTGTTTATTTCCCTTTCAGTTTACATGACTGTTACTGTAAGTGTATCTCTCTCTCTCTCTCTCTCTCTCTCTCTCTCTCTGTTTGAGTGTGTGTGTGTTTGCACACAACCACAAAAGCCCAGACTAATTAAGCTATAATTTGCACCCATTTCCACACTACAGTTAGGCCTCCTCCAGGGAATATATAGGAGGCCATGAATATGCTCCTTTACTTCTTACAAAATACAAGACCTCAGTGAAATACTGTTTTTCTTTGACTGCAATTCTTTACTCATTTATATATTAACCAATAGTTTATACCAATTTCAACTTTGTTGTTGTTTGGTTTGCTAATCATATTTATCACCATTGTATTGTTTTGAGATTATGTGTGGCAGTTGGTGACAGTATGTACTGTATCTAGTGTCTGTCTATAGCATCATAGCTTTGGGTTATAACAGTATGGAGACCATAACTAGATCATTGCTGGTTAAAAGATCAAACTGAACAATTTGACTGTGTTTAGTTTATATCCATTAAATACATGTCACAATTCTGTATGTAGAGTAAAGGATATAGTGATCCTGTAATCTCCAATGGGCTCTGACTGAATAAGGCCTTCTGTACATTGATTAACCTAGTAATGGCACTCTGTAGCTGTGGCGGGAAAAGCTGCTCTCTCTGCTGAATCTACAGTATATCTATCTGTATGACTTTCCATTATATTCTATTCTGTTTAGGTCTACCACACAGTCACACCCATAACACGTTTAATGTGATATTAGGGCCATGTGTGAATGTGATTTTGATATACAGTACTCTTTGTTTCTCAGGCCAAAGCAGGGTGTTCTAATTGCTCATTTGAGGGTTTGGTTATACTCTACGGTATGTAGAACAATTTGTGCCACCACTGCTGACATTGTAATAAATCGCAAATACAGGTAGATCATTTCTCCTCAGAATAGCGGTGACACCTATCCCCAACAGAGTCTATATTTATACTCAAAGTAGTGCTTTATAAATATATTCTATACTCTCCCTGTACATTGCCTTGAGCCTCACCAAGTGTGTCTGTAGAATAAAGGGGCTTAAACTATGTAGGATTTGACATTGCAGATACAATGAGACCAAAGTGTTGAGTTCCCCCCTAAAAATACAGGCTTGACAGGATCTATTCCCCCTCTCATGGGTGCCTAACAAGGCCTCAGCCGCTATTCCCAGCAGGGGGACGTCACATAAAGAGAGGGAGATCAATAGTGCTTAGTGTTTAATATTCTCCACATAAATTATAGGAGTGCCATGGGACCCAGCAGTTCTCCTTGTCTGAATGGTGAGAGGAGTGTGCTTGCTCCATTTTGAAAGACATTTTTGGAGGGCTTTCAGGGCATTGATGGGACATTCAGTACTGTACAAGGTCAAACATGTCTTTGGAATAACTACATTGACAATTGTATTTTCTTTAAAGGTGTAGCATACAGATGTCAAAGATATAGACCATGGGCTGGAACCGGATTGTCGGGTGGTTCAATCAGGCCTGTGGGTGATTTGTGCAAAGGACTAAGGATTTTAAGGCTGCATAATGACTTATCCATATTTTATTTTGTGTTAATCCCTACCACCCCCTCCCCTGATTGGAGGACATGAAAAAAAGAGTTAGACTCTACTTACTGCTCTTCATTGTACTTTGTAAGGTCCAAGTAATATAACAACATTTAAAATATACAATATATATTTGTCTATAGGTTCTTATTTTTGCTTGTAATGTATTAGTTAATTAATTGTTATAAGTTACAATTTAATTCCAAGCTTCACATGCCCCACAGATTAACCCATCTTGAAAATGAGGCATTTGTCTGAATTTGACAAAGCTACTGTAACACTGTTGAGCTCTGTGGAAATTAGCTATTGTGTGTAGGCGGGGTTGTAATAATATGATGCACCGGTGTGTACATCAGTCGAGATTCGTTTAGTTTCACTAACAAATGTATTCTTTTTTCTAGCCCGCTTGAGGTTGTATTTGGTTCAATGTGGCATGCGACCAAAATGAGTTTGACGACTCTGCATGTAGTTTGCGGGGTGCTGTCATCTTTGGTGACACTGAAAATCAAAAAACGTAGAATATGCATGATGTTTTTTAATAAAATAGAGGCTAATGTATGTATATCCACAAAACGTACAAATGGTATGTAACGGCCAGTGCTGGGCCACAACACCAGATTTTAGAAAGCGCCTTGTCTACGCACTCCAATGAACGTTCGATCTCATTCCTTGGTCGCTATGGATTTATCATGGCCTCTTAGCACTGTTTTAGAGCTCAAATCATACTGGACCTTTTATACTGAATATTAATTTAAAAAAAAAAAACATTTCAGACACATTCTCATAGGAGTCTTGACAAATGAAAAAGTTAAGGTTGACCTATGTCTTTACGTCTTCAGTGAGCTGGCTCCTTCCTTATTCACTTTCCCCACTGTACAGCAGATCATGTTTAAGAATGTTCTCTTTAATAAAATCCCATTTCCCATGGGAGGCAGAGAGACTGGCAGAACTCTTCATTTCCATCTGGCTTTTCAACCTAGCTGGCTGTGAAGATGAGGAAATCAGCCTCCGGGACCCCTACACATCCACAATACTGCAACCACCAACACCACCCTTGTTCTCTGGAGAAACTGTTTGATGACTTTCATCACCTGTGTGCTTTGTGTTGGAATACTCTATGCATGCATGTTTTATGAGAATTTAGAATATCAATGATATTCTATTTCTCATGATGTATGATATTTAATGCTACATATGGTGCTTTTCAACCCCAGTTTAAACATTATAATCTTAAAGGGCTGACTCTCTGAGACCCGTTGATAGAATACTTGCTATCAGCATAAGAAAACATTTTGCAAGACAGAAAGCACCAAGTGGATTGAAAAATAATATGTTCATGCTTAGAACTCGTAGAAGTACTCATGCACTAGTTTTATATATCCTGGTTCTCTATTATTTCATCAGTCTTCTGTCATAATAATTTAATCCTCTCCGGCCATGCCATTTTCTGAAAAATTACCTACTTCTTATTCAAATCACAACAGACATGAGGCTTACTGTAGATAACACCCAGAATACGATTGAAATATGGCTTGCTAAAGAGGAAGACAACATTATTGGAGCATTGGGACTAGGGAGAATGGTGGTTTCCAAGGAAACAGATAATGGGTATAGGAGTGTACCAGTATAAAAATCAAGCACATATCCTTAAGACTCCATATGAATTTGAAGAAAAAAAAATCCACCATAGTGTTTTCTACCCTCAGGGTTGTAGAGAGGTAAATACAGTATATTGTCCTATGTGATAACCTTAGGGATGATGCTTATTTGAAAGGGTTTAGACTAGCCAAAGCTCCTTTTTGTCATGAGAACAATATAAAAATGATAAAGCAGACTTTTTCTGGGCCTTCTCAGCATGTTTAATTTTGTCAGATCCAGATGACAGTACTCCACTTGTGTACGACCCCTATCTGGGTTTGCATAATTCCCATACATGAGTAGAAGCAGTCTCTTCATTCCCCATCAGCTCTCTCTCCATTGGCTTTTTCTCTATGATGACCTCAAATGGGCCCCCAGTCAGGAGGCCACACTCACAGTATCTAATGACGTGATTATAAAACTGCAGATGGAATTAATTGTGTGTTAAATCGAGTTAAAGTCCAGTGGAGATTTTCTAGATCATATACTAGTGTAGTGTAAGTTACAGTAATGTCTAGGGGTGTAATAACAAGATTGTTTGTTTATTTTGTTTCCATATCATCTAATGGAATTCAGAGTGTCTGGCAAGATTACTCATGTTATTTGTCATAAAATGTTAACATAAATGGAAAACTGACATATAAACTGCTTAATCTATCTGGCTAATACATCTAAAATGTACCCCTTGATGAGTTCCTCTCCACAATTACTCACTAATCACTCTCTAATCATTCTTTCCTTAGTGAGGGAACAATGTAATGGAGAGTTTTTTTAAGTGAAGGTTTTCCCAAGTTCAAATGGACAACCACAGGATACTACAGTATAACCAAATCTGCTGCATTTGACAAGCTCTGCAATCATTACTGATCAAGTAGACCAGATAATGTATATTCCTTCATTTGTATGTGTCAACATAACGTAAAGAATCAGCTAATACATGTTGAATTTGTTTCTTTAATTTCCAAAACAGCTGGTACACTCGCAAGGAGATAGACTTGAAGAGGGCACAGGTCATGATAATGTGATTAAACGCCAATGGTTTTGTAATATAATTAGCTAATGCCATGGACATGGCATCATGGAGCAGTTAGATGACATGAATCGAACACATTGAGTTTTGGGGGAAATATGAAACACACCACTGTTGCTGTGTCATCCTCAAAGCTCAACCCAGAGTCACTACTCTACCTCTCCCAAACTCTTCTCTCTCTCGCTAGTAAAATTACTGCAACTATCTCTATAACTCTTTTGAATATTGTAATTTTTTTACCTAATAGTTTAATGGTAAAGTATAGTAGGGACGGTATTGGTGCATTTTCTGTCTAAATGTATCAGCAAATATATGACTATTTTATTGTCACTTTCTATCATTTCTGCTCTGTCTATTGATTGGCTGATCCCCTAAGCTGCCTCTGAAGACTTACCTAAAGCCTCAGTGATTTTTCGTTCAATGGACTGTCTGTTCTTCTTCCTTTCTTCTAATGTGCTAAACTACAATTGATCCTAATCTTTTTTTGTGATGGATTTGAATGAACTGACAAAAACATTGACATACTGTACCATATCTTTTTCTCTGACTACAGGTAAGTAAATAAGTTATGTAGTGTAGTAGTCTGTAGGCAGACTATGATGATGTTATTTTAATGGAACTGTAACAACAATACATATTTATTCTACCTGTGCAGTAAATCTAGAGTCACTACACCACAGTACATCGGCTAACAAAGACATACTGAAGAGCTAGATACCATTATAGTTGAATGGACTGAGTTGCCATGAGGACTATGAAAAAAGCTACCACACTAATGAATCAACCCCTTCTAATGTCAACCAATCATGTTGAATTCTATGACCTAAAGATGTTTGTAATTTGACTACCCATGCTTGTTACACTGTAAAACCAGACTCACCATGAGCGGCTCTGAATAATAGTAAACAGGCTGCTGTAGAGGCACTATGCACTGTATTGTAAGATCATGAGGAGGTGTCCAGCTTCAGAAAAGGGAGACTGAACTAATGAGAACAACTTTTGTATTAAAGTCTACCATGGTACCTTTCTGTCCATGAGTTTGGACTAATACGCTTTGATGTGGGTAGAGTGGCAGAAACTTTTCTAGACCTCTACAGGCAGTGTTAACATTATTAAAGAATGTAGCTTGCAGCAGAGTTTTAATGGGCAGATGGTACAGCTAAAAATTATTTTGTAATTTCCATGTCCTACTTTGGTCAGGTCAGTGAGCTCAATCCACTCCATTTGAGTCATTACAGTGCTGCCCACTCAGAATGCAGACACAGTTGAGAGGGAAGACAGGACAGAGTAGGCCAAGTGGGCTTGAATGCATGAGCTTCAGGAGGGCATGTATATCTGTGCTATTGTTGGGCATGGTACCGCTAAGCCATGACTTCACCACTACATAACTTATTTACTTACCCGTAATCATCACAATATTCTGTATGTATAGATAGATAGAGAATTAATGAACAGACAGGCCGAGTGATAACTGTTCTCCAACTGTGCCCGCCTATGTGTCAGAACTGTCAGAGACATATGGAACAGCGAGTGAATCAAATTGATGGATCCCTATGAAATGTACTGTTACACGCTCATGAGGCTGGCATTCACTTCTAAACAAAGAAAATGTTTGATGACTAAAGAACACAGTGTCTAATGCAGATTCAAGAAAATGGCGCGGGAATTGTCTTTTTTTCCTTTGTCACTGGACACTTTGCAGCTGACACAATGAATCTCTCTCTAACAGGCTCTCCTCTTCTACTTCCATTTCTGTTTTCTTTGATTCAAAGCTGCAGTAATGATCCACAATGTCCCCATCTGTTCCTTCCTTCATGTTCCACACACGCCTTGATGTCCCTCCATACGCACTGCGCTAGCTAACATCACGATACATGACAAGAATCAAAATGATCTGACTTAGAGAATCTCCTTGGGTCATGACACGTCCAATTGTTCACTTTGATGTAATTGATTTGCTCTAGAGATTGACATGGCAGTTAACGTGTGTAAAGGGGATCTTGTTGTATTCTATTTAAGATGTAGTTCTGTGTGTTGTATTTCGTTCCACTTCCCTCTGCCCCAGGGATCTACGTTTAGATCTGGAAGCCATGAATACCATGACGGAATCTGACAAGCATGGTATGCCGTAAATGTAGCAGTCTATAGCAAGAAAGATCTTTCGTTCCTGAAAACCCCAACAAAATGTTTTAACATTTCATATTTCATATCCACCTGAAATATTAATTCTGAGTCATTCTGAACAATGATCAATGTTGGCCACTGCTGCAGTTGGTGAATGTCTCATTTTCTCTCATGCAAATTCCCCTGCGGGCCTGCATAAGGAACCATTCTAGCTCCTGAAAGTATCACTAAACACATAATAGGACAAATGTCACTAGGACCATGACAAATGCAGATTATCTCCTTCCATATCTGACAAGCAAGTTATATGGGAACCAAACACTTACAATGGTCCTCCCCCATCCATACTCCTCCATCCTCCACCTCAGGAAGTAAGGATTCTAACCTTGCCTATGCAGCTTAATCTCCCAAATGCTGCTTGAGGATTTGAATTTCCGCGCATCAATCTCAGGTCCCAGCCCTGCCTTGATTAATGTTCCCCATCTATCATGGCGCCATGCAGCGCTCAGGCCTCGCCCCGCCAGACAGCTTTGCTTTAGAATAATGGGCACGCTCCATCCCAGCCCCAACCATGGTGCATCTGCAATGATTGTGCATCTTTTTGATCTATCTGTCAGGCACCTCCATCAAGAGGGACAACGGGGGACAGGAGAAGGGGGGGAGGCATTGCGGCATGCTGCTTTTGTGTCTTTACCTGCACTGTACGTGACAGAACGCTGCTTTGTGAGAGGCAGTGCTGTCCCCAACTGATAAAACACAAAGTTGCTTTCTCTGAAACACACACACACACACACACACACACACAGACACACACAGTACTGTAGTTGTGCACTACTGAGGCTTTGGTTTTCTGTCTCCCACAGTCACACACTGAGCCATGGAGCCTCAGAGACATTCTGACTGCCATCAATAACCTTGGACTCTGCACAGCCACTAGTGCTGACTCCAGGTTCTGCTAGAGTACAGCCCCACTCCGAGCTTCATTTATATTCCACATGTGTACACACACGCACACACACACACACACATGCAAACATGCCCAATCCCACACACATGCACACAAGCGTTCACACAGACACGCACATTCACACACACTCACTCTTAAACATACACATACACACATGCACGCACACACACACACACACACACACACACACACACACACACACACACAAATCTCCATCTCACACAACATGCTCTCATCTGTATTTAGGTTTATCATTAATTCCTTTCTGCTTGTCAATGGACATATCATTTAATCAGACTTATCACTGGGAAGGCATTCACTCCCAGAGCCCTAAGCGGTGTGAATTTCTCAACTGTGGTTTTGGAACACTTAATCGATTTTTTTTTTTTATCCTTAGGCCATACAAACTTGATTAATTGTTTAACAGATTTCATTTTCAGAAAACTGAGGCGAGTGAGCAAAAAAAATAAAAAAAGTCAAAGTGTTTTAAATGTACGAATATCCAACTTAGATGGATAAAGAATAAAAATAATGGGAAATATTATTCTACATTTCAGTCTCATTATTAAACACATCAGGATTAATTAATTTGGGGTCCCTAGACGAGCTAGATCGTAGCTTAAGTCATTGATGTTTTCTAGACGGTGCTACCGTAAATAAACCCTTGTACTTTACTTGGATATCACACCCTGTTTTGCTAGAAAATCCAACTTTTAATACTGTTTCAGATGCAATGTTAGCCATCCTGATCAGTTTACTTTTAGTTAGCTTTAGCAATATAGGTCAAACGAAAGTAAGCTGCAGATGACATAAGAAGTCCATAGGTAGGAGTGAGCTCTGCCTATCCAATTACTTTGCCCATTTGTTATTTGAGTGCAATGAAAATTAATTGGACATGAAAGGCAACAAAGTTCTGTGCCTTTCAGTGTCTGTTAGCTGCTAGTATAAGGTAGAAACACCATGTGCAAGTTATGTCAATGCCTTGCATTGAATTTGAAGGATAAGAAAGGCAGATGGCTTTAATGAAAATGCTGCTATTTAAACATTGGCCATGTTTGACCTGAAACCTATGAAGCCTATTCTATTGTAGCCTAATGTTTAAATAACGTGCACTTCTGCCTTTCCTAAAATATAACACTGCCCCTTTAAGACTTCAGTCATACCTCAGCCATACCTCAGTGTGTCTATCTTGCCCAGCTGTAAGGTCATTGAGCCACAAAATATGAAATCTGTAGTTTTTTGTTTTGTTAATCAGGTCTTGCCTTAAAAACAAATCTAAACTAATACAAATCTAGACTCTGAGATTCCTAACTTTGAATTCTCTCCCTTGCTCCATTGTCGGATTTCAAGTTTCAGCTGCTGTGCTTCTAGTTGCGTCAAAGGTTGGCGCTGAAGCCATCTCCCGGAATTTGTGGCTCATACCTGGGGAAAATAATTTAAAAAATATCTGTGATTGCCTACTTCACCCATGCTTTGGGCTGACCCAATCAGAAAACGATGCATTAACCATATTAATTATAATGTATAGTGTTTTGTTTGTTTGTTTTGTGATGTGGGGCATCCGTTAAACAATTACTTAAGTAAATTAAGTTTGTATGGCCTTATCTTACTCGTAAAAATAATTAGCTGCGATTAATAGTTTCTCTCACTGAGGTAATTATATATGCCATGTGAGAGCCTTGCACTGTCATGCTTATATTCTGTAAAGTCTAAAGCTATTCATGCTTTTAAACTAGCCATTCATCAATGTCAGAGGAATAGTCTTCTCTGTTGATGGAGCTTTTGTGTGTCTCATTACTGGCAGACAGGAGAACAAAAACACACAGTCCCTCCGGACAACACAGCAGACAGGCGGGAATTTGTTTGTCTTTAATTGAGAAATCATGCGGAAGAGTTACCAAATAAAGTACCCCACCATATTAGTGTATTAAGAGCAGAATGAAACAAGTGCCAACCTAAGAGCTTGCTCACTTGTAACTCGCCTGCCATCTTGGTTGCTCGATATTTGCCGGCATTGTTTTTTAAATGTCGCAGCCCTATTACATTGCCCGCTGGGATGGGCGCCGATATGTGAGAGTATTGTGTTGTTGCCTTCTGCTGACATTTCAACTGACTGGATATTGCTGCTCTATTCCCCAAACACCACCCGCCAGTCGGCTGCTCATGTCAGTCCCTCTCAGACGCAACAATAGCTCCCCTGCTCCTCAAAGAGGACCGGGAGATGGGCAGGGAGGGAATGAAAAAAGAACGGAGGCAAGTTAAATTGTCCATGAAGACTTCAATTCTTGAATTAAATTGAAAAAAGCGCTGCGCCTCTTGATAGATTCCATGTGAATGCCTGAAGAGGCTCTTTTGTGAATTCCTATAATGTCTAGATGGTGTCGGAACTCAATTTGAAAGGTAATGTCTATGTATGCGTGGAGAAGGGGGGTTGTATAAGAAGAGAGCAGTTTCTTAAATGGGGTCATTTATGGATCTCCTTCAGAGGGATGGTTAGTCAGCATCAGTGCTTGTTTGTCGGTGTTTGTGGGTGTGTGTGTGTGTGTGTTTGTGTGTGTGTGTGTTCAATACCCTCCATTCTTCTCCAGATGATTACACAGCTGAATCTATTTCTTTCTTAACTTTGATTTGCCCTGGACACTGCTGTGGTCAATTTTTTGTTGGACTAGATACCCTATGAGAGAGAGAGAGAGAGAGCATTGACTCTGTGTGGACCTGGACCGCCGTTCATCAGGCCTCGCTTTGACCCTGCTGTGCACCCTCAGCAGTATCTATCCAGCCCAAATTGCCTCTATTTGTTTCACCACTTTCCTCCCACATGTGTAGAAAGTAAACAGTGCAGCATTGTAATGAGGAATGGGGAGCAAAGGAGAAGGGATGAGGCCTTTGAGACTGGAGACTGTACCCCTCTCTCTCCTTTTCTGTCTCTCTCTCTCACTCTCAATTTCTCACCGTCTGTGGAAGCAAGCAAGGAGAACAAGTCGACAGCGAAAGGGAGCGCTGGACCAAAAATTGCCTCTACACTTTTATTGCTTTGTGTAATTGCTTCTCTGTGAAGGAACTAGTCTTCTCTTGTCCTATTTCTCTGCTGAAGGATTGTCACCAGGAAGCATGCTAGTTGAAGACACACTTGAGCCCTGAATACCATTTGGAAGGCAAGCAGTGTTTTAACCAATAACATACATTCACCAAACACTTTATTAGGAACACTGTACTAATACTGGGTAGGGCCTCGCTTTGCTCCCAAAACTGCCTCAATTCTATGTGGCATTGATTCCACAAGATGTTGGAAACATTCCTTTGAGATTCTGGTCCATGATGATATGATTGCATCATGCAATTCCTGCAGATTATTCAGGTGCACTTTCAAGCTGTGAATCTCCTGTTCCACCACATCCCAAAGGTGTTCTATTGGATTCAGATCCGGTGACTGGGAAGGCCACTGAAGAACACTGAACTCATTGTCATGTTCATGAAACCAGTTTGAGACGACTTTTGCTTTGTGACATGGGGCATTATCATGCTGGAAGTAGCCATTAGAAGATGGGTAAATTGTGGCCATGAAGGGATGCATATGGTCAGCAACAATACTCAAATAGGCTGTGGCATTCAAGCAATAATTGATTGGTATTAACAGGCCCAAAGTGTGCCAAGAAAACATTCCCCATACCATTACACCACCTCCACCATGAGAAGGTGTACAGGTGTTCCTAATAAAGTGTTTTGTGAGTGTATGTATGTAACGTGTCGACACTGTCTGAATTTGTATTCACTGCAAATACGGCTCACACTGTTCAATTGGTATTGCTTATACCTTTGTAGACATGTTCCCTTCCCAGGGGAAATGCATATTCTAGCATCTGCTTCAATTCTCCACAGCCATACCATAATAATATATATTTGAACATGATTCACAATCGCTTCAGATAGACGATGCAAATATGTGTATAACTGGCCCTCCAAGAAGCAACAGACTGTATGTCAACCAATACCCCTCTCTGGATGATATGTTGTGCTGCGTTCAAGGGTATATGATATTTGTAGCAGCTCCATGCCTGAAGGGCACCCAGGGGCAGATCAAGAAAGGCAGGGTGGACTGAAGCCCCCCAGGGGCTGTGGAGGTCAGGTCTTCCTAAGATAAAAGTGAGGCTTTTCTAACGAGCCCCACCAGGGAAGTCTGTCCTTGTGTGTGTTGGTTTCTAGTTGTGTATGTGTGTAAAGGGACGTGGCAAGCGCGCCATCCAGCGAACCACTCATCACAAGCTCAGCGCGAGAGGGGCAATGAGGTTAGGTCTACCAGTCTATCAGAACCTGAGTTACATTTGTAAGCTTTAGTTCTCTTTCAGTCAACTTGGTTCGACCCCTCCCCATGGGACCCTGCAAAACTTCCTGGTTGCCTGGTCTGAACCAGAAACCTGTAAGGATACACAAGTGTACTTCGTCACGCAGTCTCCAAACCAGCCTCCACAAACCAATGGGGTGCTGTGTAGCGACCCAGAATGACACTGTCCTGTCCATGTAAATGTACAGAGGGTGTTCATATGCTCCTGTTCCGGTGAGAAAAAGGCCAGGTAATGGAAAGGGAGCAGTACTTTTGGAGTGTTAGAGTTTGAGTATGGCATGCCTGATTTTGCGATGTCTTCAGCCACAATAAAAACATTTTTTTAAAGCCTTTACTGCAGCATCACTCTGTGATTTGGCTTTGGTAAACATATTTTGCTGTAGCAAAATACTACACAACTGTAGCAACCATTTTTTTAAGTTTCTGTTGTCTGTCCATGCCACCATATTTTAGTTTCATAATCACACGCAAGTTGTATTCTTTGGCTACAGCCACAGTCTGTATGACTGTGGCAAATGAGACAGGTTTTTCTTTCAACAAAAAAGTTTTCACTTCCACCTCTCATGAAATTGTATGCCCTCTGCATCTACCTTCCTTATTTTAGCCATTTTAAGATAGCTAGCATGTCAGATAGGAGCAGGAATGAAACATGGGACTGGCTGAGTGTGTGTGGAAGGCAGAAAGGAGGATTTGCGTCAGTTGAGCACGTAGCAGTGGCTGTGGGCCAACATAAGTTGACAACCCAAATCAGTTAGCGGGCCAGATGAAAATGTGTGGCGGGCCGCATCCGGCCTGTGGGCCTTGTGTTTGACACATATGCTCTAGCTCATCCTTTATAATGTCATTAATCATTCTGAATTATATTTTGAGATACATTATGTCTTTAAGCGGGCACACACTTCCTATGGTAATGTTGTTGTTGACACTCTGTTTTGATTGCACAGTGAGGCCGTGTAATGACAACAGGGAATTTAATTAATTTTCTTAAAGCTTTAAGGTAAGACATGCAATACCCAGAAAAACAGCAAAACGTAAATAAAAAAGGGTTAGACTATCCTCTCATATTGTGTTTGTAGACACCTAAAACAGTTCCCTGCTGGTCAATGTGACCCAGTTGTCTTTACCTTTAATGAGAGAAAAAACTCAGTCACATATGCAGTGCTTCCAGTGCTCATTTTACACACCTATATCTGTACATACACATTCACATCCAAGGGCATAGGGCTGTAAATATCTCAAGGCCTCTATCAACACCAGAAGACAACAAATGTGCACCGCCAACCAGCTACCATCCCTCCATAGAGGCATAGAGTGTGGGACAGAGATTGCAGTGGTGGGTCTGGCGGGGTAAAAAGCACACCGTTGTTTTGGTTATTCATGGATTAAAGTGTTTCTTCCCTGTGGTAGTGGTGTTGACAGGTGTGTTTGTTTGTCCACATGTCTGACTGTGTGTGCGTGTGTGTAGGCGTGCTTGCTTGTGCGCATGTATGTGTGCGTGTGTTTAATGGAAGTCCAAGGGTCCTCAGTTGATATCCAAGCTCCCCAACTTTAAACAGCAGGAGTTAAAATTAATGCAGTGCATCTCAGAACTTCCCATTTCCCATGCCTGGCGGCGTAAAAATCTAATTCCCGCTTCCTTCACTGTATGCTTCTTATTGTGGCTGTCACTCTCCTGCATGCCTGCCCATTGCATTGTGAGCCCCAATTTGCTTCAACTCATGGCGGGCAGCACAAAAAACATTATGCTAATTCAGTGTGACCTTTAGGTGCGTCTCTTCCAACCAACACAAACTTTGCACCAATATAGGTGGAGCAGTAGATGGGAGTGTTCAGAGGACTTGTCCACATGCTGGCCAAGGTCTGGCCTTTTCATGGCAAAGATGATGCAGAAATGGCAGCCAGAGCAGGCCCATTTCTGGCCTGGGGAACAAAGTTGTACCCGGGCCACATCGGGATGCCAGTAGAAAACAGATTCGGGCCAGATCTGGGCCCCCATTACCCTGCTGACAGGGTCATTTCAACAAAACAGGCACATTTGAGGTCAGGGCTAATCTCTCACACCACCATCCTCTACAAATATGTGAAAGCAGGTCTGGTGTATTCTCATATTTTCAATGATGTAGGCTATATTCCCAAAAACAATAAATGGCCAATGTTGATCGCCAATTACTACTTTATAATAATAAAATCATGCATGTCTTTGCGTGATGTCTTTGATATAAAATCAAAGGTAACACTTTATAATCACGTTAATGTAGAAGACATTTATAAACCATTAATAAATAATGAACTCAGTCTTAACAAATTCTTATTCCAACAATTTGAAAGATTATTAAATGCAAGTGTTAGTCAAGTATTAGTAACTATATTCATAAACCTTTTCAAATTATTTGTTAAACATACACTACATGGCCAAAAGTATGTGGACACCCGAACTTCACACTCATATGTGCTTGTTGAACATCTCATTCCAGAACCATGGACATTAATATGGAGTTGATCCCCCTTTGCTGCTATAACAGCCTCCACTCTTCTGGGAAGGCTTTCCACAAGATTTTGGAACATGGTTGCGGGGATTCGCTCCCATTCAGCCACAAGATCATTACTGAGGTCGGGCACTGATGTTGGGCGAGAAGGCCTGGCTCGCAGTCGGCGTCCAATTCACAAAGGTGGGTTTGAGGTCAGGGCTCTGTGCAGGCCAGTCAAGTTCTTCCACACCAAACTCAGCAAACCATGTCATTATGGACCTCGCTTTGTGCACGTGGGCATTGTCATGCTGAAACAGTAATGTAACAAAATACATCAACAATTCACCCTTTAAAAATGTTTGACAGTTTATAAGCCATCTTGATAGATACATTTTGACATGTAATTACTGACACCTTTTCCTAAATGTTCCTCATATTTTATGAATGATTTGTATCGTGTATTAATCATTTGTAGAGTATGTTGCAGTCTCTTATCTAGAGTTGCAGCTATTCAACCTTGTACACATTGGTAGGTTTTATCATCTTAATAAAATATCCAAAAGCATAGTGGAGCATTCAAATGATCAAATTAACCCACAAAAACACAGAGGGAATGACAATTGATGTCTGTTATTTGAACAATTTGAGTTGCATTTGATGTTGGAGAAACAAACCTTTCATTAGCTAACATACTGTAAAAAAAAAAAAGGTGTAGTCAAGAAAATGCTTTGAGATGTTTTGCTATGTGTGATTTTGAAATTGTAACAATGATATTATGTTAAAAACAGACATTTAGAAAAAGTCAGGGAAGAAGGGGGCCATGGGTTTGGGATGACCAGTATTAAACATGTTTGCGTGAAGGGTTCCTTGGCACCTGTACAGGCTAGCTAGCTAGCCCAACACTGTGTTGTTATGAAGGGAAGTGACGGTAATCTAAGTAGTCTGTTAACCATCAGAATTGCTTTTATCTGCTGCTACAGTACGTTCAACTGGCTTCACAGACGTCTGCACGTGCTCTTCCAAGCTCTTTGTGGCAACACCCCAGCTTCCAAGAATCATTCACACAAACTGCTTGCGTTAAAAGCACAATGTTGCTAGCTAACTGGCTAGTTAGGCTAGCTAACTGGCTAACTATTTTAGTTTCATGTCTTTAATTATGATTTTTTGTTGTGTATGGTAACAAGATTTCACTGAAATTGTATTGCACTTCTTGCACTGCTTGCATTTCTTCTATGTTTTTTATGGGTTTGATCATCAAACAATTTGCACCAAAGGTCTACAAATAGCTTAAACCTTTCTAAATGTCTGTAATTACTGAACAGTTGCAACTTTCGAGGAGGTACTGCAAACATATCAACACATGTTTAACAAATTATTCATCAATGTATTCTCAAATGATTTGTAACACATGAGAAACACTTGGGTAAACATTTAAGTTGCATTTGTAAATATATATTAGAAAATCATTAATTAAACAAGCAAAGTATATCTAAACATCCATGAACCTGTGTTAATGTTGCACAAATTTAGTAGCTAATTTAGTGAGTTAGGAAGTTAGGAAATCATTATAACATGTTTAACAGATTATGTGTAATTTATTCGGAAATAGTTATAAATATAGTTACTAATAATTGACACTATGCATTTAATAATGTTTCTAACTGTTCGAATAATTATTTGTTAATAGTGAGTTCATTATGTATTAATGGTTTAAAAAAGGCTTATAAATTAAGATTATTGTAAAGTGTTACCAAATTGAATAGGAGAATGTGTTAAACCTTGTAGATATGCATACCTACTTCATAGAAAATATGTTTGGAGAGCCTTTATGTACAAGCTAAAAAGACGGTTGTCATCCTGAAAGTTGTCAAATTCCACCAATCCGTGGTAATATTGGAAAGGGAGAATAATATCAAACTAGCATACGTAATGGCCTATGTAAGTCCAGCCCCCACACTGCATGATCTCCCCCACTGATCATTGGAACTGTGCTGTGCATCACTGTCTAAACAGGTTAAAAAAAAACACATTTGTGTTTGCGTTCCACAACGATTCCGCAATGTATTTTTTAAGGTTGAATGTTATCCACTATTGTCAGCAACCTCTAAATAGACCTACAGTCCTGTTACGTATAATAACCATACAGTTGTGACAGCATTTACAGAGTGGAAACAAAAAGGTAAATTAAATGATATAATGAATTGCATGTAAGCTAGGCAACACATAAGACTACACAAAGTGGCAGTTATTGATGGTTATGACGGGGGTCGTTTACGATAATGGAGGATAGCCTATTTATTTAGCTTATGCAAATCCATTCCAACATTTGCAGTGAAATCCTGATTGGCGAGGACATTGGACATCTTCATCTCATATTCAATTATCCCCACCCACTCACAGTCGAAGACCTGCCCTCCACCTCTGTGCTGAAAGACAACTAAACTTAGTGGTGCGAAACACACTTTTAATGGAAGCAAATTGGGGCCCTGCATTTTTTTTAAAGTCATTAATACATTCATCTCTTTTGCCAGGCATATTGCATCCAAATTGCCAGAAAGGACATTTGAGCAGCAGTGAGAGTTGACAAACATGTGATTATGTAAAGCAGAGTGAGTGGTCACTGTGTTTCTATATTATGTATGTATGGAGATGAGATGCCTTCTGGCTTTGATGCAGCCTGAATACATCTGCAGTATAGCCTGCAAACAGTTAACTTAGTTGAAAATACATATTGCACTATATATTGTAAACTTGTCTTTATTTTGTATTTAGTTTTATATAATGTATATAATGTATACATTATATACAGTATGTATTCATTTCTAGGCCCACAATTACATAACCATGTGTTTGCACTGAGGCTAGGATTGTCAAGCCATACTCACAAATAATTCTGGCACTTATCAGAAGACTTCATTACTATTCAAATAATCTAATTTCTCTCTTGCTAAGAACATAGAGACACTCAATTTGTGTCTGCAGAGAAATACCAGACATTCAGACATGTCTCCATAAGAGTGGCTGTGGCACTCCAATCTAAAGTTTAAAGTAAACTTTTCTAAACTCAACCTCAATACATTTGATTGAGAGCACAGTAATTGAACATGCAGATGTGTATGACACATTATACTCTGTCTGTTCCAAGCTGCTGTCCCAATATAGGTGAATTATACCTCTCTTAATTTCAGAACTACTGTATGTGTTTGTGTGCATGTCTATAGCATTGACATATTGCATGTACAGTATATACTGTATATAGATACAGCTAACTATAACTGCCCAATGGATTTCTTATGAGACGGATTGTCGTAGTGAAGCCAGAAAATGCCATTTATGGGCGCCATCGTAGCGCTCATAGCGACATCTGATTGGTGGCACCAACACAGTTGCCACCAACGTCAGTTGCTAAAGTAGAGTGTTTTAGTTTTAGACACGTGCCTTGGACCTGCGTGTATGCTTGTGACCTACCTAGGTGCTACACCGGGATACCTGTCAGTGCAGTAATTGAACCTGCTTCACAAGAAACACTTTTATGCATGGATGCAGAATACATATCCATTTGTTTCTGCATGGAACTTCAAATGTATCAGTTCCTGGCATTTAACATGTTGTTTTATGTTGTGTCCTGTCAAATCTGAATATCCTTTACCTTTGAACATAAACAAGTACTGTATTTCGGTTTATCAGCTCGTTTTTCAAACAGGTACCACTGTTGTATGCATGTACTGTACTACTAATCAATATTTCTATTACATTATCATACTATGACCCTGAGTGAATATGTTTTTAAGTATCCAAAAAGCATTGACACGTATAATTTTAGGCACTTTTTATAGCGTTTACACAAGTGGCTCAGAGAAGAATAGACTCCAATCCTAATTGTATGTCGCTGTCTATGATTTATGATCCATGCGCTGGTGTAGCAGGTAATGTCATTAACTCTCACGCTCGTCTCACCGACGTGGATTTAACGCCCGCGGGGTAGCAGGGCTGTTACCTACCATTCGCGAAAAAAAAAAAAAGCTTCTTACATGGCTTGTGGGCTATCAAAAATAAAACCGGTCACAGGGAGAAGACTACATATAATATTAGGAAATAATAAAAACCGAAATTGCAGTCCAAAACAGTCTTCTTTGCCAGATGGAGTACAAAGTTTAACATGGGTTTCAATGGGGAAACATGCTTTATGGTAAATATACCCACATGGTATAGCCAGCTTCAAAATCTCTCTGTATGATTGCTCCCCTGGTCTTAATCTTACATAGTCAAACAAGCAGCTTTTATCTGCAGTGTGGTCCAGCCACTTAGTGTTTGAAACGTGTCCATTTGGGTGACTAAAATGGCACCTGACAGCAATGCTCTTCATGTGTTAGCAGCAGTGCTGCTGTCAAATAATTTACTGCTGTGACTTTAACTACTGTGTACGATCTGTTGATTAATTCCGATGGTATGTTTGCACTTCAGCTTGTTTGACAGCCTCATCAATACCAGCAGGTTGTGTGTGTGTTGTCCTACACCTTACTATAGGCACTGCCTTCTTGGGGGGGTTGGCTGGCACATTGCAAATGGCAAACAATTGTCTTTATTACAAGTGTCTGCTCTGCTTGCTGACATCATTATTATTCTTATTTGATACGAGATTGGTCACTCTGCATTTTAACTGATTAGTTATGAAACAGGCACCTTGCTGTTAATTGCAAGAACTAAGATCATGTTGACCTCTGGGAGGCTCTCGTAAGGTAGTGGGGTGTGTTTATAAAGAAATAATTAAGTAAATAAGTAAGATTGGAGGAGATCAATATTCGTTTTACCTTACCATAACCTATTGAGAAATTAGTGTATTTTGTCAATGCTAGTGAAGTTATGCTGTACATCGGTGCAGATGTTACTTCCCCGTCAAGGAGCATATTTCAATTATGTCCTGTAAGTACACAGATTTTCTTGTAATAAGCTGCTGACAGCTTGAGTAAAGTTTGACACATTTACCTCACTGCAACAAAGTACAGGGTTTACAATGTAAACTTTCTGCAACCAGAACCGTATTTAGGATTTAATGACCAAGGTGCCAACAGCAGGCTGCTACAGTACATACGTTTTTTGCCCTAGATGCATTTAAAATATGCTTTTATGTTCTGTCTGAAAAAAAGGGGGAATGTTAAGAGCCTGTGCTTGTTTCTTGTTCTATTCTTTTTTTACTTTATTTTCTGGCAATATAGTTTATCCTTAACATCTTAAAGGAGGGGAATGTTGCCTCCAATAATGAAATATGAATGAGCTATTTCCACTTGTTTCAATTGCTCCTTATTTTTACCCTCAGTCTTGATCCCCTTTGCTTTGGGATCCCTTGCAATGGACCAACACCAAGCTCGGATGATTTGCTTTGTTGTTTACCTTCTCCTCCTGCTTCCTCTGACCTGCCAGATGCATTGGACTCATTGGATGCTAATATTTTTGTCTTGTATGTTTATGTTTACTTTTAGATTATATTATGTAACAGCAATTCTAGAAATAATTGTTTCCTATGGTAAAATAAATGTAGCCAATGCTGAAATGTTTCATGGGTCAGAAAAAGTTTAATAATAAAATATCTGTCTGTATCTATAGTCTTCACGTGTACTGGGAATTTACAGTGCTAAAGAGACCGTAAACCCAGTTTAAGATATTTATTACCAGGCCAGATGTGTTTCTGCACCACAGAGAGCAACAGTTTTACTTGGGGAGATGAAGTAAGAAGAAGAAGAAACATTTCCCTCAGTCACATGCTAAGAAGTCATCACTGTCACACTACTGCGCTGCTTAGGTATAGTTTCCCTCTGCTTCAAAACAAACATGCAAACCCTCTCAAACATAAAGATACAACATAAAGATGGACATGGCTATCTGCACCAACATGTACAGTCAAACAAATGGCAAACAAATGGCACGCACAAATGGCAAACAAATGGCAAACAAATGGCACACACATTTGTTTTCACACAACAACAGCAACAACAACAACAACATGCTATTACTTACACGTCAACAGAGGATGCGAACATTGACAAATCTGGAATGTCTTCAGAATAATTTATGTCAACTGTGATCATTGCATGCTCTTCAAGTAGAGATAGCAAATAAACTCTTTATAATGGTTGTGATCATAATGTCACTGTCACACTACTGCGCTGCTCAGGCCCATTTTCCACTTGATGCAGTATGTCTGCAATGGGTCTGGGGGCAGCAGGGTTAGCCCTCTCGGCTCTGTGTACTGAAGTGCACTAAAAAAAGTTGACAAATGGCCTTTGATGGAGGCAGTGACTAGTGGACTGTCCCCCGCTGCTCCCTGGAGTGGCCTGAAGAGCAAAGCATTATGTCTGTGCTGTACATCTCTGCTTACAGACTGGAGACACATTACCACTAATGGCTTAAAGCCCTATTATGAACAGGAGGTGCAAAGTCAGGACAGGAAATAAAAACTTGTCTGATACAAAAACCCACCTTCTTCACCCTTCTATGCTCATATGCTCATTCATACCCCGACAGTAACTCAAATTTAGCCGAAAATTACAAGTATTTATATTTGGAAATCTCAGCCCTAGCGTCAGTGTAATTGCGGCCTGCTTAGCTCTAGTTCTTTACTTTCTGATTTATCATGGTGTAATACACTTCCTGGAGCCATCTCTGGAGCCTGGCATGCCACATCCCTAAGGTAGGAAATAAAGTCAGATTAGTCTTGGAGTGTGCACACACTCTTTAGTTCAAGGAAACAAATAAACTGGATGCCCCCTCCCCTTGTGACATCCTTTGAGGACAAGATAAGTATGATTCTTTATTCTTTATTAAGCTTTAAAATATTTGCAGATAAATCACCCTTGTAGGCTGTGTCATGGTGGATGCTAGCCAATAGCATCCATGGCAGAATAATGTGGATGGTGTGGTGGTGTCAATTTAAGAGTGCCGATTAACTGTGCAGTACAGCAGAAGTAAGGGACTCCCATAAAACAAAGTTGTTTTTATGAGAATGAAAATCTGTCAGTTCGTCATTTTGGGTACATGTAGTGATGACCTAATCATTTACCTAAAAAAGTAGCTGAATGTACAAAACATCTCTTTCATTCCAAGAAACAATAACAAATGTGGAAGAATTTGCTACTCTCCCGTTGACATCAATACACCCAAACCCTGGTTTTGTCTGCTTAGTCTGCATCGCAGGCACACCCTGAAGTAATGGTCACTTGGAACTCTGGGTTTAACAACTCTGTGGTTAGATTTTATTTGGGAACTTGTGTGACAAACAGTCTATTCTCAGGATTGATGATACTGTATGGTTATTGTCTCCAGCTCTTTAAGTCATACTTGAATTCAGTCCTCTGTACAAAAAGTCAAACACAGTACAGTATGACACGTAGCTGACCAGGTAAATATTCTCTCTTCAAAACAAACATGCAAACCCTCTCAAGGGATATGCAACATTAACATGAATATTGCTATCTGAAAAAAACAACAACAACAACAACATTATATTATACACTTGAACAGAGTACAGTATGTAAATATGTGCGTACTGTAAGTGTTTTGTTGTGACTATTGACTTATAAATCTAGAATGTCATCAAAATAATGTCAATGTGTAAACTGTGACACATTGCAAGGACAGATAGCAAACACACTCTTTATAATGGTTGTGATCGTAATGTGTTCCACAGAGTTTATTAGAATTGACTACAACACAGTGGATGTTGCTATGCTCATGCATATTTGTTATAATGATAATAATGACTGCTATCATCGTCTTCTCCACTAATAGTAGCATTGGTTATGTACAGGGACCCCATCATTAGCCAGTGTCATTACTGGGGTATGTAAATAAGCTAATTGCTCCATTAGCACAGCTCTCATTATACATCGATAAGGATATTCTAATAGCCAAACCATGATTGCGAACACTCACAATGGCATGATATTGTGTGCAGACAACGAATATACTGTACATGCCTAGTCAGTACAGAAGCAGTGGAGGAAAATCTATAAATTAATTAAAGCTGATTTAATAAACTTTACTTTGAAAGTGAACTATGAAACATACGTTTGTGCTACATTGTTGCTACTTTGACATAACAAAATAATTCAAATCATTTCAGTCCGACTTTAAATAAAATATCTTTTGATTGGAAACCCAGAAGTTCCCAGGCATATGATTGACATAACTTTATAGTTTTAAGTTCAAATAGGTCTGCGTGGATAGAACTTTATAGTTCTTAATGTTTTTCCTTATTAAAAGTACTTCATAAATTCGACTTTACTTTTATGAACAACTGCTCAAAGACTGCTTAAAGACAGATGTCAGATAGAACTTTATAGTTCTAAGGTCTTGATATGCTGTGGATGCAGCGATGGGTCATCTGAATATTCATTATCAGAAATAAGTTGTAACACTTTAGTGTGGGGAACACTTGTGGCTTGTAAGTGTTTAATAAGTAGCTAATTTGGCAATTATATTTATTATTACTAGCCATTTATGAGGTTTTTATTTGGTGCTTTCTTATTCTCGTGTTATAAGTCATGTAGTAGCTGGCCAGTTAGAGCTGATTTCAGCAACCCTCCAATCACAGGCTTGAATCAGCGACCTTGGGGTTACCGGCTAACCTCCCTAACCTCAAAGCCATCCTGGTCCATTCTACTATCACACTTTCTTTCACTTACCCAGCAAATCTAATTATCTATCATCCAAACCATCTTTAAACTTTTACCGCTACCAAAATAAGACTTTGCAAGTCCACAAAGTTTCTTCTGGAACTTTTTAGTCATTATTATTATTATTATTATTATGCCTGCTACTCCTCCTACAGCTTTTAAGCTATTTGCACAAATCCAACTATAAGTATTACACTTATCCTTTGAACCCTCCAAAGCATTTCCTGAATGGCCGTCTCTGCTGGTCAGCAACCCTCACCCTTTGTATCTGCTGAATCTGTTACTCTGCCCAACCTGCCTGGGCCCCAAGGCTCCTGAATCCACTCTGCTCCGCCCCACAGTTTTCCAGCACCAATCTGTCACTTCCTCTCAAATGAGGAGTCAGCACAGAGGTTCAGAGGGACACACTCTGCATGCACTCTAGTCCTGGGGGTCAGACAAAATTTAGGCTGTAGTGAGCGGCCATACCCTTGGTACACAGAGATAGTATGCATGACTCACCCCCCCCCACCAACATCGCCACCATAAAACTTAATAGAGTTTATTCTGAAGAAAGAGAGAGAGAGAGAGAGAGAGAGAGAGAGAGAGAGCACTACCGCATGGCATTTTTTTAGGTAAAATAAACGACTCACTTCACCGCCAGCCCTTCCTCTGAGGGCTGTGCAGGACTCAGCAGATGTTTGGGAGAACAGGGGATATGGAGCGGTAGTCAGGGACTGTCCAAACAGCCCGGGGTAGATGGAAACAGGATCAGCTATAACATCTGTTACGAGGACAAGGGGCTGGTTTAGAGGCAATTTCTGAGCATTATAAGCATAACTTATGCTTCTCTGTGTAGAGGAAGTGGTTTGGAACTATGCTTTGCATGATGAGTTACCTTGTCTAAAACCTGAACATCTACGATAACTCCCCAAGCCACTACCTAGGTTTTAGCTTAGCAGGCTAAGAAAGGTGTGGGGCGAACAGGAGACCCATGTTCGATCCCAGTCAGGCTGTATTTGCAAGCTGTATTGTGTTCATCTCTTAGTAAAATTCTAAATATTGCGTATTGTATTACAGAACCTCTTCAATCGCATGTTAAAGTTTTAGATATATTCTTGCTGTATTGAAAAAGTAAACGTTGAGAGGAAATTGCATATCGTGCCTTGTTGATAGATATATTGTCTCCTGGCACTGCAACCCAAGTGTATTCTCTGAGGAATACTCTGCTTCTGGAGTGCTACTGTAAAAGACTGCATACAAACAAGCACAAACTTTCTCACATGAAGTTGTATTGAGATTCAATCTTGTGTGCAATAACAATAAAAACATAAACCAATATGAGCACAGATATGATGCCTCAGCCAAAGTCCCAAGACACATCACAAACCAATAGATACTGAATATTGTACACTAGATGTGCATGTTTTTCATATAACAAAGAACAAGTACAGTATTATACTGTACTGTGCCTTGGCACATACAGTTAGGTCCACATATATTTAGACTGTGACACCATTTTTGTTATTTTATCTGTTTACCAAAACATAATCAAGTTACAGTTATATAATGAACATGGGCTTAAAGTGCAGACTCTCAGCTTTAATTTGAGGGTATTCACATCCAGATTGGTGGAAGGGTTTAGGAATTAATGTAGCCCCCTCTTTTTCAAGGGACCAAAAGTAATTGGACAGTTGACTCAAAAGCAGTTTCATGGACAGGTGTGGGCTATTCCTTTGTTATTTATCAATTAAGCAGGTAAAAGATCTGAGTTGATTCCAAGTGTGGCATGTGCATTTGGAAGCTGTTGCTGTGAACGCACAACATGCGGTCAAACGAGCTTTCAATGCAAGTGAAACAGGCCATCCTTACGCTGCAAAAAAAAAAAAATCATCAGAGAGATAGCAGCAACATTAGGAGTGGCCAAATCAACAGTTTGGTAGATTCTGAGAGAAAAATAACGCACTGGTGAGCTTGGCAAGACAAAAAGGCCTGAATATCCACAGAAGACATCAGTGGTGGATGATCGCAGGATCCTTCACATGGTAAAGAAAAACCCCTTCACAACATCTAGCCAAATGAAGAACACTCTCCAGGAGGTAGGCATATCATTATCCAAGTCCAAGAGAAGACTTCACGAGAGCAAATACAGAGGGTTCACCACAAGGTGCAAACCATTCATAAGCCTCAAGAATAGAAAGACCAGATTAGACTTTGCCAAAAAACATCGAAAAAAGGCAGCCCAGTTCTGGAACAGCATTCTTTGGACAGATAAAACTAAGATCAACCTGTACCAGCATGATGGGAAGAAAAAGGTATGGAGAAGGCTTGGAACTGCTCATGGTCTGAAGCATACCACATCATCTATAAAACACGGTGGAGGCAGTGTGATGGCATGGGCATGCATGGCTTCCAATGGCACTGGGTCACTAGTGTTTATTGATGATGTGACAGAAGACAGAGGCAGCCGGATGAATTCTGAAGTGTTTAGGGATATACTGTCTGCACAGTCCAAATTCAGCTAAGTTGATTGGACTGCGCTTCACAGTACAGATAGACAATGACCCAAAACATACTGCAAAAGCAACCCAGGAGTTTTTTAAGGCAAAGAAGTGGAATATTCTGCAATGGGGGAAGTCAATCACCTGATCGAGCATGCATTTCACTTGCTGAAGACAAAACTAAAGGCAGAAAGACCCACGAACAAACAACAACTGAAGAGAGCTGCAATAAAGGCCTGGCAAAGCATCACAAAGGAGAAAACCCAGCATTTGGTGATGTCCATGGATTCCAGATTTCAGTCTGTCATTGCCTGCAATGGATTCTCGCCAAAGTATTAAAAATGAACATTTTATTTATGATTGTTAATTTGTCCAATTACATTTGAGCCCCTGAAAATAGGGGACTGTGTATAAAAATGGTTGCAATTCCTAAACGTTTCATACAATATTTTTGTTCAACCCCTTGAATTAAAGCTGAAAGTCTGCACTTCAATTGCATCTCGATTGTTTCATTTCAAATCCATTGTGGTGCCGTACAAAATTATGAAATTTGCGTCACTGTCCAAATATTTCCGGGCCGAACTGTATTTCAGAAGTGGGAAAGAAAGCTCCCTGTATCAAACTTATACAGTGCATTCGAAAAATATTCAGACCCCTTCACCTTTTCCACATTTTGTTATGTTACAGCCTTATTCATTTAAAATGGATTTAATAAATTTTTCCCCCTCATCAATCTACACACAATACCCCATAATGACAAAGCCAAAACAGGTTCTCAGAAATGTTTGATAATTTATTAAAAATAAAAAAACTGAAATCACATTTACATAAGTATTCAGACCCTTTACTCATTACTTTGTTGAAGCACCTTTGGCAGCGATTACAGCCTCAAGACTTCTTGGGTTTGACGCTACAAGCTTGGCACACCTGTATTTGTGGAGTTTCTCCCATTCTTTTCTGCAGATCCTCTCAAGCTCTGTCAGGTTGGATGGGGAGCGTCGCTGCACAGCTATTTCCAGGTCTCTCCAGAGATGTTTGATTTGGTTCAAGTTCAAGCTCTGGCTGGACCACTCAAGGACATTCAGAGACTTGTCCCGAAGCCACTCCTGCATTATCTTGGCTGTGTGCTTAGGGTCATTGTCCTGTTGAAAGGTGAACCTTCGACCCAGTCTGAGGTCCTGAGCGCTCTGGAGCAGGTTTTCATCAAGGATCTCTCTGTACTTTGCTCCGTTCATCTTTCTCTTGATCCTGACTAGTCTCCCAGTCCCTGCCGTTGAAAAACATCCCCACAGCATGATGCTGCCACCACCATGCTTCACTGTAGGGATGGTATTGGCCAGGTGATGAGTGGTGCCTGGTTTCCTCCAGACATGACGCTTGGTTTCATCAGACCAGATAATCTTGTTTCTCATGGTCTGAAAGTCCTTTAGGTGCCTTTTGGCAAACTCCAACCGGGCTGTCATGTGCTTTTTACTGAGGAGTGGCTTCTGTCTGGCCACTCTACCATAAAGGCCTGGTTGGTGGAGTGCTGCAGAGATGGTTGTCCTTCTGGAAGGTTCTCCCATCTGCACAGAGAAACTCTGGAGATCTGTCAGAGTGAGCATTGGGTTCTTGGTCAACTCCCTGACGATGGCCCTTCTCCCCCTATTGCTCAGTTTGGCCACCAGCACAATTAACCAGGATAATTAATAAATTAGCGAACATTTCTAAAAACCAGTTTTCGCTTTGTCATTACGGGGTATTGTTTGTAGATTGATGAGGAAAAACATGAATTGAATCAATTTTAGAATAAGGCTGTAACAAAAAACTTAAGGGATCTGAATACTTTAGGAATGCACTGTATTTGCAGATCTATATCTTCATTATTTTCCATGTCTATTTAATTGGCCTATTAACCTGTGAAATCCACATAGAAACTTGTTTGAAGTATGTTTATCTTCATGAAGTCAGTTCTCTCAAATCCCAGAGGAGGAGTTACAAATTCTGGCATTTCTCCTTGCAGTGCCGACAGGGTACACAACAAATGTTACAATATGTTACCATCTCTTAAACTTCCACAGAAATGCCTCACTCTCAATTGAGTCAAGTGAGGACAAGAAAATGTTGCTTCAGTAAAGCAATAATCTATTAATGTTGCAAAAAATAACATGTCTGTGCACTACAAATTGGTGTACCACAAATACATTTTAGCTATGAACACAAAGGACAATTAACAAGACTACTAATTGGTGCCATTTACACTCCATGGAGTATTCAGGGACATTATTAACGCATGTATGTCATTTGAAGATAAATTCCTCATCAACATTTATTACAGCAGATTTACAGTACATTCATGTTAGCTATATTTTGTCGAGCTTAATCATGTCATACATGACATTAGAGTTGACGTGTGCCAACAAGTTGCAGTTCTTTATATAGCACTTGGTGCAAGGTGTAGTCACTCTAAATTAAATGAAGTTGACAGTAGCTGTGAATTCACTGGAATTGCAAAATGGAGAATGCTCCTTGGGTGTCGACAAAAGCCACTGAATTTCACTGGTAAAGGTCACATCTTGTATGAAATAGTCCAGCTCCCACGGGACTGTAATGAAAACAGAACATGTATTGTCGGCAACCAGATAAGGTTACAGAACATCTATGATGTCGGAAAACACAGACAAACATTTGTTCATATGTTACATCTATTAATTCTCTAGATTCTTAATTCATTTTTAATTAAAAAAGACCCAGCTTCTTTTTGCTGCTTTTTTCCATTTCCCTTTTTAATTATTGAATACACGACTGCATCGAAGAATACATATTCTCTGCACTGTAACAGGTTGCATAGCAAAGACAAACAGAGGTGTGTTGTGTGCACTAGATATACAGTATGAGACATGTGCACACACACACACACACACACACACAGTAAGTGTATTGTACAGTGTAGGTTATTTATGTTCCTATAAAATGTTCTGGACCTAGTTAAGACAAGTCTATCTACAGAGTTACACACAGTGACTCACCTGTTAGCCAATGAAAGTAAATGAGATAGTATCCCTGCACCACACCATAAGTCTTATCTGATCGTACTAGCATTATTTATAGTGTAAGCTGTGATCTGTCATGGCCACTGTAGTCGCTTATCTCACGCTTGTGCTGGTGGACTTGCCTGTGCTTCAATGCCTCTGTGCATGGTCCACTCTACTCATGATTATGCAATTTCCTCTCTCTCTCTCTCTCTCTCTCTCTCTCCTTCTGTGCTGTGCATGCAGAAATGCTGATGTGGTCATAACTAAAGGCAGTTGCGTGCTTGTCCCATTCCCCATTCTGGACTGTCAGCTTAGCTCTTGTATAATTATTCTAATGGAGAGTGACACGAGTGTAACATATCAGCACTCATAGATGAGCAATCGCTCATCACTCGCGGACACCAAAGGATGCGTCAGCGCATCTTCTGTCTTCTTGCTCTCGCGCACCCTCCCTGTCAACATTCGGACCCTCCAGCTTTTGGGTCTTATGTGTTTTGTGGCCAAATAGAAGTTAAAATACCACACACACACACACACACTCATCTTTCACCGCCTCACTCCTCCTGAGTATAAATAATTTTGAGTTTATCCAACTTGAGCTCTTTTACCTTGGTTGCAACGTTAACCTCACCCCCAGTGCCCCACCTGCCTACCTGAATCTCGCTCAATATTGCATAAGGTCTTAAATATTTCATGAGAGGTGTTTGTGCAGGCCTTAGCATCGCTGCTACACCCACGCAAGATGCCAGCCACCAGTCTGGAGGCCCATCCTCATCCTCAGCAGTGCGGAGATGGACTCACCCAAGCTGACCCTAATGCAGCAAGTTGTGGAAACCTAGCCAGGTGCATCTGCCCTCCAAATCAATTACACTAGGCTTTCGATGTAGGCAACACTTTTGAAGGCTCTTTTTTGGGGGGGCCACACTCGATTCCCTAATTAAAATGCTGATTCTTAATTACTCTTACTAGGGAAATTGTTAACAAGGTTTTGCCTGCAAATGCTTGAGTAAGCAAACACTACAGTAGTTCAGATTGACTTTTACACACAACCTGCCTTTTTTATGCATACATTTTGTTCCATAAAGTGATTGAATTATCTGCAGTAATTTGTGAGAGACCCATCTGCACTTTGTGTAATGTCTAACTCCTGCCCTGCATATTATAGTGACAGTACTTACCTTTTATGATGTTAAATCAAATTAGTAAAAAAAGTCTACAGTCCAGCCATAGTGAAGAAAATCCACCAACACTAATTTGGGAATATCTTTCTGCTCAATTCAGCATTAATTTCATGAATCATGTTGCTTCAATGTCTATATTGAGTTAGGCAATGTGTTCACATGGAACATAAACACTGCCATGAAAATGTAAATAAAGAACCCAATACAAATAACATTTGACCAGTCTTTTAATGCAATGATTCAAGTTTGAAATATTTTAAATTTAATTTTGTATTCAAGAGATTGAATTGAGCCTCAGGAGAGAAAATAACTCAGTAATGAGGGCTACAGAATGAGACTGCTGACACGTACTCTATTCATCGTTTCCTTTAATAGGATCAAGGCAACACTTTGCTCATCATTTAAGCATATGTGAACTCCTCAAATCAGAGAATGAAAGGGAAACATTCCCAGTACTTTGAGAATCACCATCAAAACATAACAAAAGTAAATGTACATTTACATGTTATCGTTTTGTGAAAGGACTTCACATAAAGTGACTCATCACCATTGGTATACATCCAACTATGCTTATGCTGAGCACGTCCTCCACAGATCAGGTTGTATTTCTAGAAGCGGCCTGCACTCACATCACTCCTCTATGAAGCCTCAGGAGATTCACTGGAGGCAAACTCCACACAATACCTCACCCAGACAGCACAACACAGCACAGCGCTGAGAGCCCCACGCAATGACTTTCATTTGCATCGACATACGGCTGGGCCTTTGTTTACCAGCACCACTCTGTGAATTGCGATAAGCCCATGTAGCTAAAAACAGCAGGATTAGATGTGTCCCTCCAGCTTGCCGATATGGGGCCTCTCACCTGTTCTTGTTTACTTGTTTATTATGCCTTTGTCCGGAAAACCCTGTAAAACAAAGAACAAAAAGGCCTAGGAAAAGCCATTTTCTCTATGAAATGTTTTAGGAACTCTGATGAGAAAGCTGATGAGACTGAGAATGACACCATTTGTCCTTGGTGAACACTGCACAGTACATCCTGGATAGTTCAGGAGTTGGCAACACTGTCAATTTGGTGAAAAGGAGCAAATTCTCCATGCTGGAAAGTTCTACCTCCAACTCAGACTCATTGATGGGCATCCTGGCTGTAACAACAATCCCTTTCTCCTTCAGTAATGCCATGGGGGGACGGGACAGGGGAGAACTGCAGGTTGCCCTGTATCCAGTCAAAGGGAATTATGAAGTATTAGCGATTAATATCCGGGGCTGATTGATTCTGAGTCACAGCAAGGGTTGTAATTTTTTTTGGATCCTCAGGCTGGCAGCCCTCCAATATTGATTGGAGAGCAGGGAACGAACAACAGAGGTTGATGAAGTTTCACAGTGAGGGACACAGCACTTCAATACCCCTCCTGGTGGGCCATTTATGCTCCCCAGACCAATTGAGTGGAGGTAGTGGAGAGTCCACAGGGTCCTTTTGTGTGTCAGCTGCAGTAAACATAAAAGCTAACTCTTCTCTCAGCCACATTCATCTTTATTATACCCCAAGTATCTGTTTGATCAACAGTTTTCTTTCTTCGTATGAAATTCAATGAAGGGTTGCAGCGCGGAGAAAGCCTTGGCATAGAGAGTAAGAGTTAAAACAAATATGACACAGTGGATAATAGAACCTTTGTTGTATGGTGATTTCAATGGCTTATTGATTGGGAGCCATGACAGCCAATACAAGGCATAGAATACAATCTAATAGAAGTTAGACGATAAACCCAACTGAATGACATTGGTTATGTGGTGTCGCACTGGGGTAAGGGAGAAATGATAGACAGCCATCTTAGAAAACACCCCAAAGAGAGGGAGAGAGAGAGAGAGACAGAGAGATTACTACAAGAGTGTCTGCAATCATCAATTCCTCACAACACTGAACACATTAGTGCACATGTGATGCCACTGGCATCTGGCCACATCAACACAAACCAATTAGTGATCTTTTATTGGCCTGTATGGAACTGTATTCATGTAAATTACTCCACCTCTATGTTTCTCCCATCTCTGGCTCTATCCTCTGTTTAGTCATTGACACTCTATTCATCCCTATTCTGTTCATTGATCTCATCGCAGCATTGTATTGCCACGTCTTGCATCTTTTCCTTCGAGTGCTGTGCCAAACAATAGTCAGGCTAACCAAAGTGATAGTGCCGAGTGTGAAAACTGTTATGCATTACAAACCAATATACTTGCCTTTTGAAATACGATCAAAGCATACAGTAATCCATACTGTATGAATAGTATTGTTTTGTCTAATACCCACCTGAGATAGTAGGCAGTAAAAGTCACTGTTTACAGTTTTGCAGCTATGTAGACAAATGAAGACTTAGTTTGCAGACATTCAGTATGGGCATCCAGTAGTTAATATACTGTACCACTGGTCCTCCAATGGTAAGCTCCTTGAAACCGTTTAAAAGCACCTGACCATACTTAGTATCTACAGAAAGTCTTGAAATGCTTGTGTGACAACAGCCAACCATTTTGATAATGACAGGGTAGGTAGATGGCTGAATGCAGCACCCATTGAGAAGATGCCATGTACAGTATGACTAAATGCTATAGAAAGTGTCTGATTTAAAAGTTCTTGCGTGGGCTTTTCTACATGATCGTGCATCACTCATAAGACAATGCATTTCAGGAGAGGGCGTGTGTGCACGCATTGATGTGTGTGTGTGTGTGTGTGTGTGTGTGTGTTTATATAAAGTAGCTATTTGAGGCTGGCAAGTTGCTGGAAGACAATAGCAGCAGATGGATCAGTTTAGGGCACACCCAGACTTATTTATTTGGTGATTTTGCCATGGTTCATTTTGCCATGGTTCATTTTACCATGGTTCATTTTGCCATGGTTCATTTTGCCATGGTTCATTTTGCTGTTTCAAAATCAGCTTGACACTGCTGTGTTAATTGAGAGAACTTGGGCACTGTGCACAGGCATTGGGGTGTTTCAGGGTTTAACTTCATACTTTTCAATGCAGGTAAAATGGAACAAATAGATACAATACATGATTTACCAGAAGACTAAATCACTCAACATAATCACATGTTTTCTTTGCTTATGGTTTAATTATCCAGCAAAAACAAGGTCTGCCTGGCACTGATCTGTATGAATCCCTTTTTCCCACAGCTTTCACAGCATCCCAAATAAACATTATTTAATGATCTCCTTTTTTATTTTCATCTTCAGCACATTGTCATTCAAAGAAACCTCATTACTCGAGCATATCATCACAACAGACATATTTGGGGCTGGATGTGACAGGGCCGCAAATCGGCCCAAAATGTTTACTGTAATGAACTTGGCCTGTCACAGCGGAGAACAAGTAGGCTACAGTGGCAATGTTTGAGGTTGACACAGCAAACCCCTACTACAGAAAGTAAATTCACAGATTAGCAAATAGCAAACCTTTTACAGTAGTTGACACTGAAATGATAAAATGGAATATGTTTGAAATTCTTCCTATTTGCTCCCAGATCAGCAGGCAATGAGTAAACATATGATACAGTTCTATGTCATTTAACAGAATAATTAGCTTTCCCAGCTTGTTGTTTGAACACTATCAGAGTCAGAACGAATCCTCCAAAGATTTGTCTAGCAGTTGTTTTGATCAATGCCTCGCTTAGAGACTGAAAAGCATGAATGAAAACTCCTCCGCCTGGCTCTTGAGACATACCTCTGTTGATTCACTCCAATTAATATGCTGTGGTACTGAACCTCAACAAAAATGCAAAAGTGACATGACAGCATGACATTGCTTTATTGTCTTCTCTCTTGTCCTGTTTCATCTTATATGTCCCGATATTCACAGACCAGTATAAAGTGTTATAGAGCAAGTATAACAATCGGTGAATATCTGGTGTCAAACATGTGTAAGACATTTATGACAGAGGGATTGTTGAGATTACAAGACACTTTCATAGACGATAGGAAGGAGCTTATCAATATGCTGAACACTCTGATCGTCCTGTGCCCATTATTGACACCACTCATGGCTGCTCATGGCTATTCCCACAGAAAGAGGGAAAATGCACTTCTTTGACCAATTAGTGAGGCCGTTTATGCATCTCTATGAATTTCCAATAGGTTAAAGATTGTATGTAGAAAGTATGGTGGCTTTAGTAATGGTCACTCTTCTGAGGTGGGTTGAAATAACTGCTTCTCTTTAACTCTTCAGGGAACTACTTAAAGTTTAAACAAGCCTGTGTGGATGTAGGAGACAGTATATTAGATTGTTTTTGAAAATTGACAGCATTACAGCTGGCCAACAAATGTTGGTGTTGATGATACATGTTTTTTTTTCTCCAGTTTTTCAGAGCTGTTAGTTAGTAATATCCAACTATTGACAGGTGATATTCTCCATGTGACAACTTATACATGGCACATAATTGATGTGCAATCAACAGGAAAAAAGAGGTAGCAATATGTGTGATACTCTTTGGGATTGGAGCTGAAAAACTCATAAGAGCACTGGCAGTCTCTCTATTTTTACTTGAAAATGCAGTATATGGTAAATTGCCTGGGCTCCCCCCAAAAATAAATAAACACATCACGGCAGCCTGTTCCTCCACGGTGTTGAAGCCAATTCAATTACAGACAGGCTTATCCACTCGAGCCTTGTGTAGCTCCTGCCCCTGTGGCGGGGGGCAACCCCATGGAGTCCTGAGCTCATTTCTGTAGGCACCCACTGAAGAGGTGTGGGTGGGGGATGGAGTAGCCTGGGCCATACTGTTGAAACCAGCCAAAACAATTTACAAATAAACACTTTGCACAGCACTATGCTACATGCCAAGGATAATAGAGCTATGGATAATAGTGCTTTCTTATACAGGTGACACAGTCACTGTATTACTGAGTCCAACAAGTAAGTTACAGTAAATTTACTGTACATTACAGTAAAAAAATTACAGTATGTGCTGAATGATGATAGCAAGGTGCGTGAAGTAATTATTTCACTGTTACACAATGGTTATCTGATATATAGCACTGTGAAAAATATTCAATCAGTTGGGTGGCATCAACTTAAGGTATTAAAAAGCAAACAATATGCACAAGGAGAATAATGGACCATATCTCTGCTTGTGTAGTATCACAATTATTCCAATAGACCAACGATACAATTCAATCTCAAATTCAATAGAAGAGAAAACAGATCCTTAAGTTTAAAGGGGGAAGTGTGGATCTACAGTATGTAGTATAGCAAATAATGAATGAGTTAAGCACTAAGCACGACAAAAGACTTTTGTGAAACGATTAAACCCTGGGTACACCCAGCGTATTATCTGATATAGAGTCAACTGCTATCTTTGACAGTAAAAGAAAAAGAACACAGTAGCGATGTATCATTATGGTGTGCTGAGAGATGAGGAGATGGACTGGGAATGGAGAAAAGCTTGTCAGTGCAGAATATTGCATCCGGCGAAGTGTATGGTTTGGCACTTTGGAGACCCCCCCCATGTATAAATCATGGCCCCTTCACACAAAAGGGGAAGAGAAGCTACATCTTCACATACAATACAGTTAACCTCTCTCCACCATCCCGTGGCCATGAGGACGTCAAAACAAAACAGCCTCCATCTCTCTGCCGTTCCCAGCTCCGCCGCAGAAAAGACCACACACTCAAGGACTTTAAATGACTCTGGGGGGAGATGAAGAGAGCGAACACACACACTGAGGAATCTGAGTCCAACAATCGCTCACCAGACCCTTCCCTGAGATGAATGCACAAGGTCAAGTGTATTACACTGACATTTCCGCCCATGTACTATTGCACAATTTTCCATTGCATATTTTTGCTTTTCTTAGTTGGATTTATTTGAAAGTATTGCAGCTGCTCACTTGAGTATGGACTGCATTGTGCAACTCAACGCAAACACTACAAATAATCAGTATGTCATGGCATAGCATTCCAAAAGTCCAAACTGTATTTTCTTGTCTGAGCTCTATTTCATAGAAGATTACTAATATACTATGTTAGAAGTTTTACAGTTTTGCCTTTGTGTCTTAGTTGAGTACCTTCTTTTATGCCATCATTTGGATAGTCTGTTTGGTCCAGTGACATTACGTTAAGTGTCCAGTGACATACAGAAAAGGCTCTCTCATTCATCAGTGTCAGAATCAGTTGACAGCGAGGAGACACATGGGTGAGCTGGCTGGCATATCATGCTGACTCACATACAAGCCAGTCCAGTGGTGGCTTGTCAAATGTCTAATATGTAGTCAAGGTTTATTAATTCTGTGCAAAATGTAAATGGGACGATGTAGGACCTTCATGTATTCCTTAGGCACTCAGTCTCAGAAATAGTCATTTGAGTCACCACACTACTTGTGATCTGGACTCGGGTGGCATCTGACAGCAGCGAGAAGGTGCTTCCTGAACATCATCATTTATGTTCTTCTCTTCTCTCTTCTCAGAGAGAATGATATTCCTTATTAATCCCTATTGTTTCGAAAAGTCAAAGCCGAAAAATCAAAGACACCCTAACCCACCAGCAACCCTCTAACATGTTGTCACGATGACTTGTGTAGTAGTAGAGTTATGGAGTTAAAAGATGGCGTTAAAACACAGCTAGTATTTTGATCTATACTGTGAGAGTGGCCACAACTACAATATGTGTTAACAAATCAATGCCACCAAGTCTTTTAATTACACTCTAATCTATTAACAAATCTCTCACAGCTGTATTGCCTGATTGAATTATTGACACTTGGATGTGTGACCCAATTGAATTGCTTTCATCTTGATCAAAGGTTCAGGAAATGTGTGCAACAAGCTTCAATAAATAATTACCAAACATGACTGCAGACTAAAGGGACAAGACACTTTGACCTATTTCACCTATTTGATCAATGGCTTTGACAATCGTGGCGTTGGGAATAACAAGCCTGGAGATAAAGAGAAAAAAAAGAAAAGGGAGGCTTTTTCCTATTAATACTAATTATTGAATCTTGTTCTGCTCAGCAGAGAACGTCCCCTGGTAGGACAAGCATACCACTGTCTCTTGGATCAAAGATACAACTATTATGTGACATTTTACTGTTTCAAAGCACAATTTCTCCACAAATTATGGAAATCAAAATGAATCCCAAAGCATTCTTCACTGGTTATCTGGCAGCAAGACCCTTATGACAATAGTAGAGAGTAGAACCAAAACTATTGTTGAGGGACAAATGCATGCAATTTGTCAAAAGATGTTTTAAGGCCCAGATCTGTAGATATATATTTACTTTTGAGAAATTAATTATTAAATTACAATTTCTGAGTTAGTATCAACAAGTGAACATATTATTCCTAATGCATTGGTGAATCTTACCCATGTTGACCTCTGCAATTGACCGAAGTGATTGACCAGCGATTCACCAATCAGTGCTTAGCAACCGCAACTAACTGCAACAACCTCTGTCAAGCTCAGTGAGAATCTCTCTGCTCTAGTGCCATTGGAATCCATTGTTAATTTCCAGGGAAATGGGTATGTCAAAGCAAAAATTCACTACATCTTAAATAAAAATGGTCAGAATGTGTGCTTGGGGCAACTGTCATAGCGAAACCAGGTACACTGAGCGCTTATAAGGGAATGTGGTTTTTATCCATTTCCCAAACAAAAACCTAACCGGAAAAAATTGTCAGCTCTGGATAAATAGAATAAATGCAGACAAAAGCTCTTGACTCACATTCTAACAAGGGAAATGGAAAAATCGCTCAGCTATAGCCTCACTCCCCATGTGCCATCAAGCATTCCTTCAAATCTGGTATAGGTCACATAGCCTGCAGCAAGGATGTGCCCATGAATTGATTGATATTGTATCAAAAAGCATTGTGTATCATGAAAAAGTAGCAATGTTGAGCAGATCCCATCGTAAGTCAACTAAACATGTAGTCATTATCATTGCTAGACAGTTCTTCTAAGAGACACTCTTGCACCAAGTTTGTCTGAACAGCATGTGTAATGGATGAAAAGAGATTGCTTTTTAAGCATTTAACCATGACCAATGGGGGAAAATAGCCTATTGACTATGTTACTAAATTACATGCATCTCTGCCAAGTGTCGTTAGAATAGATCTCCATTACCAGTATATATTGTAACAACAGTTTAAAATATATTGTAGGCCTACTTAAACAGTATTGGCATACATGTGTTTAGTTATACAATAGCTGCAGCTCCTAACACTTGATTTTAGTAAACAAAACAAAAACAAGCTCTTTCTCAGACGTTGGTTGCCAACCCCTGCTGTCAATTTATTGTTGCTATTAGATTCCAAATGTTATCTATCATTTTGCTCAAATGTGACTGAGCTAGCAACAGTAACTAAGGGGCACGGGACCTACAGATATTTAGCAAATGGTCAATTGTCGCTACCTTTCTCCACTCAGTTGGCATTTTTACGCACCTGTTCAACATGAACTTTTAGATTAAGCAAACACAGGTGTATCTGTGTTGTGTATGACACACACATCCAGTAAAAACTAACCTAACACATGAACCTTACACAGCCAGCTCAGAGGTGACTTTGATGGGGACATCTCAGAGGCTCAGGAGGGGAGTGGAAAGGCTGCAGAGAGGATGAGGTGCCAGCTGCAGATTTACACGCCTCCGCCGGCTCACTGCGCATCATTAAAGCCAGGGGCTGTGTGGCAGTTCTGCCTCTGTCCCATCCCACACGGGCCGTGTCAGCCCCCAAGCCGCTGATTTATCTCTGCTGTCTATCCGCGGCCGGCTATTCCCGCCAATGGAGAGATAGAGCAGGTGAGATTTACGTGGGTATATGAGCTGAGATTCGTTTTGGCAAGAGCTCATGCTTCCTCTGATGGAGATGGACCCCTCCTGCCCTCTTCCTCCCTCCGCCCCGCCCACCCCCATGCCCCCCCACACCGCCTAGAGCCCATCCCAAGAGTGAACCCGGGTGATGGATGTTCACACGCATCAGGTCTCTAAAAATACTCTCTCGCAGACACTATAGTATTAATTCGCTCTCTTCCTCTAGCCACTCACTGTGCCTATACTCCCCCTTCCTTTCTCCCTTCACCATCTCTCTGACACCATCTCTCTCTCTCTCGTCCTGAATAGGTCATTATTTATTTTTTACAGTTTGAATAGTTAGTTTGAATAAAAGTGACAGACAAAGCACATATCATTAACTCTACACAAACAACACACAGAAGTTGCACAGATGGCTGACCTACTGCCCTGTAAAAGGGCCAGATACACTTGTTGGCTTGTATGCACGTGTCATTTTAGATGAAACATAGAATGAAAGAGAAAACAAGAAGTAAGGGGACTGAGAATAGATAAACTAACCCAAACACTGTGGATGGAGAGAGCTGTGAGTTTGTGAGTTCTGAGAGTTGGAGTCGTGGCAGGTGTAAAGAAAACAAGTACCACCGCCAAGTCGAATTGCTAATAAATTGCCCTGTCCTTCAGAGTGAGATAGCAAGGACTCTGGGACTGCTGGAGATGATAGAAAGTGCAGACAACCCACCTGGCTGGAGAGCTCTGTTTCTCAGGAAAACATATGCCACGGACCTGCGGCACAGTGTCAGACACAACTGAGAGGCTGAAAGATGGTGGGCTACCACCACACACACGCACGCACACACACGCACAACAGATTGTCACGAGGCAGCCATAGCCTGGCCTCATCACCATTTTAAAATGTATTGTTTAATATTGTGAACATCGATACACTGATATGTATCCACTATGCCTGTACTTAATTTATTACTCCCAGCTTAATTACTCAGGTTGAAGCCAGGTGTGGTGTGTTAGATAATTACACCTTGCACACAGCTCACCATGTCCTTAGTCTCTTTGAGTAGCAGTATCTTTTTTCCATAGACCCACAACCCTCAAATAGACAAAACAGGCCGTATATATACATATATACACATATACACATTATTGTGAATTACAAGTTAAGTTTGTGTTGCTATGCCCTCAACCCTCGCTTTTACTCCCTCAAAGCGAGTTTGCAGGGATGTTGACTTGCTGGGCTCGAAATCTCCCACAAAACAATTATCGGTGGACGTGCGGCACGTTATCTTCACACACACACACACACTTCCCAGTTACACAGGTGGAGGAACAAATGTGACCAGAGTTGAAAGGGCTGCAGTGGCGCACACTGACGATCTACAAGGCTGACAGTGGAGGGTGAGTCAGAAAAAGGACAGGCTCAAACACGCATGCTCACACACACACACACACACACACACACACACTTCGACTCCCACAGTCCCTCCAGTGCAGTTGAGACATAGCAACATATTGCCAGAGACTACATGTCTAGGGCACACACATCAATTTTTGTATGCCCCCTGTTTGTTCTTCATGATTTACTTTTCTGCTCTTCTGCTCTGACTTGTGTACAGACAGTGGGGGAGGCAGAGAAAGTTAGAGCAGAGGGTACGATCATAGGAGAGGATTACTGACATTGCACTGTGTGGGGCAAAGGGCATCTCCCAAAGCCAAAGGGAAATGACCTACCAGCCTTCACCAGGCCTGAAACAAAACTCATATTCTCAGCAGAACATCTTTTATATGTGCAACATGTTTTCCTACTGTTTGCTATGCCTTTTTATTTTCTGCCAACCCACTGACTGCTCTGTATCGTTCTTTAGTGTTTACCAATGTAACTATGAGGTGATGACCTCTACCCTAATAATATATTTTAGATGGTTTCTCAATAGAATAATCATTACCTATCCTATGGTTAAACGGGTGTGTTTCAGCAGTTACAGGAACTGGTTGGGTGCTGTGCAGTAAGTCTTAGTTTACACCTCATCAACCCCACCCCCATCCCCTGCCTTCTCTGCTTTGCATTGTCAGTCCCCCAGACTTATGGCTCAGGTCCTAGAGGATAAAGAGAATTCAGCACTTTCCTTTTAATCAAACGGCCCATGAAGGTGACATTTTCAATTGATCTGATGCAATTTACTTCCCGGAGTGTCAGGGGTTTTCGCTCACTGCTGTTTTAAGGACCTGGATGCTGCCAACAGATCTGCTGCTGTGTGTGTGTGTGTGTGTGTGTGTGTGTGTGTGAGAGAGAGAGAGAAAGAGACACACACAGACAGGGACAGACATACGTCATACAGTACATCTCACTGAAAGGAGCTTACCTCATTTGGCATAAAACATGCCTGTCTATAGCCTCTTCCAGGAATACAGGGGTGGCACTCACTTATTAAGACAGTTAAACCATAGGTGTTATTGCCCTGGAAAATTAAAGCATGTTGCAGTAAGCTTCAGTTTTGCAAAGAACTATTTCTCAAGTCAAGTCCACCCTTACTCCTTGTGCTCCAAACATCTCATGTCATCACAGTATGAGTATTGTTTTTATCAATGACCTGGGGAAAGGGATTCAACCATACGATCATCTATTCAAATGGTCCTTCTCTGGTGCAGGCTGCTGAAGAGCTCCAGACTGCCTTTCAGTCTCTACAGACCTCCCTGTATGGTCTCAAACTAGTCTTGAATGCACAAAAAAATAAATTCATCATCTTCACCAGAGCTCGCTCTCAGCCGGAGCTTAGCATTTTCACATTTGTGGGCACATCCATTGAAAAGGTGGCATCCTACAAATACCTAGATATATGGTTGGATGATAAGCTGTCCTACAAAGTTCATATGGATGTTCATGTGAGGAGGCTTAAACTGGAATTGTTTTTTAGTTTTTTTTGTAACAAGGCTTGCTTTCCGTTTGAGGCTAGAAAGAAGCTTGTTCAAGCCACCTTTCTTTCTGTAATTCATTATGGTGACTTATTGTACATGCATGGAGCCTCTTCTGTGTAACAGAGATTGGGACTCAGTTTATCATGCATCCTTGCGCTTACAAATAGGTTAGTCGCTCACCTACCATTGCACCTTGTATCATATGGTGGTCTGGACCTCGCTTTACATGCACAGACAGCTACATTGGTAATAGTTATATACTGCCCTTCTGAGTAAACTCCCCCTATACCTCTGTAGCCTGATCTCCTTCACCACAAGCAGTTATCAGATGTGGTTTACTAGGTGGTTGCTACTTAAAGTCCTCAGGGCCATTACAGAGTTAGAGAAGACTGCCTTTTTATATTGTGTACCAGGGGCTTGGAATAGTCTTCAAGGTATGCTTCACCTAGATGTTCTAGTGCCCCTAAATGAGTTTATAACTCTGGTGCAAAATTCAGGAATGTAAATGTTTTCTGTCGGCCGGATCATGTTGTTGTGCTGATTGTATTTTTGTTATGTTTTATTGGTATGTTTTAAATTGTATAATGTTGCTGCTTTCTTGGCCAGGTCTTCCTTGCAAAAGAGACTTTGTGTCTCTGGAATTTTCCTGGTTAAATAAAGGTTAAATACAAAATGATTTGTATTAACGTAGCAATATTGTGTGTAGGAAACCAACATCGCAAGTACCAAATCAAAAGGGACCCCCCACTGGGCTCAGAATGGCATCCTGGCACAAGGACCAATCACATCTTTTCCTCTTTCCCTCTCTCTCTTACTCTGGGGGCTCTTGGCCCTACCTCAAAGGAATTCCAGTTGTTACCTCAATCTGTAGTGCCTTTCTCATCATTGCCAAGGTTTACAATTCAACTGGTGGAACATTAGAATCCTAAAAATGACATAAGATGGATATACTGTAGAGAAGGACCCTAACTGAAAGTGCTTTATTATTCACTTCATTACAAAATGACACATTTTTACATGGTCAGACAGTATCAATACAGTGAAAATCTCACATCTTAATAATTAAATTTGATGACAATCATCATATTCAATATTCCATTTTGTATTTTTATGTTCAGCCTTATGAAGAGAAAGTTGTACTGTATGTCTGATCACACATTGCAGTCAGATTTCTCTGGCGCCGACTGTTTAACTAGAGAAACTGCTAATCAAATCATGTTCCTTATGGCTTTTCATACTACATGTTTATTGCTAATAATCTGGCTACCATGGCCCTGACACTATTTTTTCCAATTCTACATTGGCTCATCTCCCAGTAAAGATCAGAGTCCAAATATAGAATGCTTTTAAAGATAAACCATAAACATTTGACTTAAAAAGGCACAATCAGGCCATGCAGTTCCATCACTGATATCTGCAATATGTCTGCAATAATGCTTGACATAGGGTGTCTTTCTAAATCAATTATTTATTGGACTAATCGTTCAACTCAATAATTGATGTTGGATGTTGATGAAATGGATCTCATTGCTTTCATTATGTGCATTATACCTGAGATGAAATAGCTCGGAGATGAACAGCCAAGTAGCATGGATGTTCCAGCTGGCATGGCTTCTATGGCAGCAGTAACTGTTGCCTGTGCTGAGAGACAGACACTCTCTGGGCTGTAAAGGCTGCCACCTCTCCCCATCCTGACACTTAATGTCTTTTGGTTTTTTTGTCAGCTAAAGAGGAGGAGAAAAAAGGTATTGGAAAGCTCTCCTCTGCACAATCTGACTCCTTCAAAACCTCCTCAGAAGGAGTGCTTCCTCAATTAATTCTCCATCTACTATGAATTATCTCCCCTCCTTTCTCCTCTCCTGTCTCTCTCCCCTCCCCCCTCAATGTGCCATTGACTGAGGCTCTCTGTGTGGTGAGGGGGGAACTAGATTAGTTGCACATACGTTCATGTGTTCATGGGAGACTCTTCTGCCATCTTGATTGTTATGCAAATCTGCCACTTCCTGGCAACGCATCCTGGCTGTTACTGAATACTGGCATATTTTATTGAACCAAAATTAATTTGATCAAAGTGGAATGCATAAATTCTAAGAAGTCAAGAGGATTCAGTTTGTATATTTGTTGTCAAGAAAATCAAGTAAACATGTGAAAAAAACAACAACTACAACAGCAGCCAAAATGCCCTGATAGACCAGCCTTACATTCTCTAAAACATCCTTCTAGACTTAGATTGCCTATTTATAAGGTAGGGTAATTAGTGTGTTCATTGGGGTCTGTTGCCATGGTATCATGTCATGGGTCACACTTTTCTCGTCCGACAGAGGCCATGACTGCTGATGCCAAGAGGCAACCCCTGAGGGTCACAGGTGTGTGTGTGTGTGTGTGTGTGTGTGTGTGTGTATATATGAATGTGTTTTTGTGTTGTGTGTGTGTGTGTGAGTGAGCGAGTCAGTGAGTGAGAATGTGTCAATCCTCACTGAGGGACAAATGCCCTCACTGTGATCGTGGACAACAAAGGTGCAGTGGGACTAGGCTACACAGGTGTAAGTTGATGTAAAGATAGAATAATCACTAGAATGTTTGTCATATAACAAGATGTCAGATTCCCATTGTAAGATCCTACAATTTAGCACAAAACCTGTTCTAACGTCTCCAAAATACCCCTCTGAGAATGTGTTTTCTTTTGGTTGGCAGCCTATTCTGTCATTCCACTACCCCCTCAGTTGGTTACCCTGAGCTCTAATGAAAGAGGCTCCTTGTCCGTCCTCTCTCTGTTTGATCAGCACAGGCTTGGACACCTCCTATCTTGTACTTGTTCTGCAAGGCTGATCACAATACTGCTGCTTCTCCATTAATTACAGTGCGACACTTGATGGACTAACGGCTGACATATGACTTTTTTTCCTCCCTGCCAGCACCGTTCTGTATTCATGGTGGATAATACTGCTCTCTGGAAGGGACCTCTGTCTCTTCTTACCACCCCTCCATATTTCTCTCATCCCTCAATTTCACTTTATCAGCTCAAAATACAAATTGGGAGCTTATTGGCTTGATGGTAAATTGAAATTCATTGAAGCATTTACATGACATTTAGCAATGGTTGCATAATGCAGGAATAATAAAACATATGTCAAACTGAAAGGCTCGCTCTGTGCTTTTCACTATCTCATCATTTGGCAAACACATTTTCTGTGAAGTGTGTGTGTGTGTGTGTGTGTTATGGTAGTGTTATATGAATGAAGGTCTATTTATTGTATGTAAGTTGGCATACAGTATTGGCACATACGGTACACATACAGTGCATAGATGAACACATACTCACACTGAACACTTTATTAGGAACACTATACTAATACTGGGTAGGGCCTCCCTTTGCTCTCAAAACAATCTCAATTCTTCGTGGCATTAATTCCACAAGATGTTGGAAACATTCCTTTGAGATTCTGGTCCATGATGACATGATTGCATCATGCAATTCCTGCAGATTTTTCAGGTACACTTTCAAGCTGTGAATCTCCCATTCTACCACATCCCAAAGGTGTTCTATTGGATTCAGATCTGGTGACTGGGAAGGCCACTGAATAACACTGAACTCATTATCATGTTCAGGAAACCAGTTTGAAACGACTTTTGCTTTGTGACATGGTGCATTATCATGCTGGAAGTAGCCATTAGAAGATGAGTAAATTGTGGCCATGAAGGGATGTACATGGTCAGCAACAATACTCAAATAGGCTGTGGCATTCAAGCGATGATTGATTGGTATTAACGGGCCCAAAGTGTGCCAAGAAAATCTTCCCCACACCATTACACCACCTCCACCTGAGAAGGTGTACAGGTGTTCCTAATAAAGTGTTCGTTGAGTGTATGTGTTTATCTATGCATTCCTGCACAGGCCTAGCTATTCAAAGTGCATTAAAACACTTTTCTGCAGCAGCAGCCTGTTCATTTGTATTCCAAACTGGTTCAAAAGGCTAGACAGCCTTAATAATGATGGCCGGTTGGCAACCGGAGCTAGTAATCGAATGAAAAAAGAATCTATTGACTGGTCTCAGAGGCCTGGGACGTCAATAGTCTCCACTGCGTGTCTTCAAATGTCCCTATTACCGCCCATTTCCAGCCACACAAACTACAAAACCATCACTGCTTCGATTACATCGGGGTTTAAAGCATCCACAGAGGGCCCAACACCAATGGAATTTCAATTAGAGGGGAGGCATACACATCTTTTCCCAGGAGCCGCCTCCTGTAACTATAAATGAAGTATATGTATCTGATGTGTCATTCTTGGAGATACGGTACATACCCTCCATACTGTTGATTAATCTAGGTGGTTTCATTCACATTCGGGTAAAGGTCCATCCCTGTGTACATTTAAACATGGCAGTTCTTTCAGCTTACTCACTATCCACTGACAGTGTGCAGAACCATATGACGCCCCCAAATATTGTAAAACTCATGGTTTCCTCAACAGTACAGTAGAAAGAAAGTCTTTAGACTGGCATACAACACGTGGTGAACTGATATTTGGATATTCGTGTATTAGTGGATATTAGCACTTATTGTACAAAGATACTTTTAGATTTACCAGGGCAATTGTGTCCAAAATGGACAGTCTGTTTTTCTCCATGGAAAATCCAAATCCATTGAATCTATTTCATTGTTCATTGTTTGTGGAGGGACACCACATCAGAGCGTTATTATCATGAGACCCAATGAATCAAGAGCTGGGAATCCTACTTAAACCTCTTATACATGATAAAATGTGATGAATGAATACCATTATAACGGCAAGCTCCTCCAACATTATGATATAATAGCTCACTTGGACCAGCTCCGGCTATTGCACTTACTTACAATTCATAATGGGATTTGCAAATTACCCAATTTTATTTTCATTCCTTTGTCAAATTTTCCAGATGGTCTAATTCCACCACATGGATAAAGCATTATCTATGCATTGGGCTTTCATTTCACTTATATCTTTATCTTTATTATGTCTTTATCATAATCTGCATCAATGAACTTCACTCACAAAGGGCTAAACTTTGGCACTGTAATAGACTGCTTTGAGTAGCAGTGGCATTGAAATAATCATGTGATGGAGATGAAGGTAGATTGTCTAACTGCATGAGGATCAACATACTTAACAGTCTTAGGAGGTTCAAATATTTATGAGGCATGGTTCAAATCATTGTTGACGACTCAGGGAGAGGCCTGAGAAGTCCTATGAAAATAGGGAGTGATGGCGAGACTAGAGAAGAGCCTAAAAACTTTTGCATGTGGGATATTACACAAACTCAATAGCATGCTGTAGAATTTACTAGCAGTTGTCATCTAAGAAGAATTTCATTCAGAAATTAAGCATGAATATGTTCAGGTGTTCCAAAGCATGTTTACCCCAAATATGTGTGAGATAGGGTTGACTTACATTATCAAGTAGGCTACTATATGATCTCAGCACATCTCCTTATAAATTACATGATTAAAAATTCAGCCAAGGGTTCGATGGTTATTGATTCAGGACTATGCCTTTTCCACAGTCAGGACACTCACATCTGTTTAACCATTTATTGCATGAAAATGCTAATACATTTAAGCTTGGCTAATGGGATGGCTCTGCTCTGTAGAGCTCCATGCCTGGAGTTAAACGACCATACAAGTATCATTTATACAACTAATTTTCGATCCCTAAATACAAACGCATATTACCTAAATTGCATCTGAAAAAAACCATTAAATCCATAATTCTGATTATTGCGCAATATCCCGGAAATTACAAGACACTCAGCATCCGATCTAATCATGAGCATCTGATATAATGATATTTTCATATTAAGAATAAGGTTATTAGATTCCACTAAACACATTTAAGTGACAGATGTTTACAAAGACCAATCAGAAGTCAAAATGATGCTAAACCGGCTGATTTTAACGAGGAGCCGAAGGAACGGCTCTTTTAGGTGAACGGAGCCGAATAAAATATGTAAATAAAGTATTATTCATAGCATTACATATGTCAATAATAATCCAAAAATAATCATGAAACGAAATAAGAAAATAATGGAGACTTATCACCACAATTTCTGATACCTCCTTTGTGTTCTGTGATCCTCACTTTTAATTCCCCATTGGTTTTATCAACATAATAGAACCCACTTGCACATTTCAATACATAAACCACACATGTTGATCCTTTGACCTTAATCCTTTTTTAGGAGTTTGAAATAATCTCAAATGTGTTCAGGCACTGCAGAGCTTTCCCAGAGCCTTCCGGCTAATTGAATAGCGCTGCAGCAACGCGTATGGCTGTCCACAGGAATTTCCACGCCATCTTTTTGGCTCCATCTGTAAGCTACATACAGAGTGACCAAGCGGGTGGATGTTGGGGGTGGTGGGTGGGATTACCACACACAATGTAGTCTGATAGCCAGTGCAACCATGTCACAACTGTATGGAGGAGTATAAACCTGGCTGCTTTTAAGCCTTTCTCTTGAACATGTGATGGTGTTTTTGCATACGTGTGAACCAGTTGTCCTGTCACCTGATGGACAGCTGCGCCGTTTTACTTAGAGTGCCCCACCTGAACTAACACTATGCTTTATGTTCTGCCTAGGAGAAGAATTACAGATGAATCAGTCACCTACTGGATTAGGATTTACTGATCGCTGTGACTACGGAGGTTCCAAGTAGAGGTGAGTAGAATTACTTGGGATATAGGAGTTGTCTGGGAATTTGTAAAGATTGCCATGTCTTTAATAGAATTATTTTCTGTTTCTTTGCTTGTTGTTTACAAACTCACCTCTGTGAGGTCAACAATGGACAACAACAACAGCAACACATCTGTCACCCATATTTTAACCAGATGAAGTAGACACATTAACTACATGGCTGACATTTGCTGCTGAATGGAACCACTTTTGTATGCAAGGTTCATGGCAGCCATTCTCCCACCCCTTCAAATGGCCTTCAAAGGGCATTGAAGGATTCACTACACCCACCTCATGAATTGTGAATTAGGCGATTGAGGTGGCTCCATTCCAACAGTATTCCAAATAATGGATAAACAACATTTTCCCAAGCTTTTTCTGTAATTCAAGGTCATCACCATTCTTGACAAGTGTTCACTCTGTTTCCTCCATTTAAAAACAGCAGAGGATGAGAGAGAGATAAGACCTTGTATTTTCCAACAGTCTGATCATAGGCATCATCAGAGCAGGACAAAAGGCTTTCCAAACAGCATGCCTGTGGAGCAAGCAGCTGTTTGTGCTCTTATCAGACTGAAGTCAGGGAACACAAGCCAGCTTCTTTGAAATATGTGATAACAATGACATTGATCAACGATAAAGAACATTTGATCTTGAAATACAGAAGGACAGCACACATACAGTGTAACAAAAAAGAGCCCCTCAGGGTTGCAGCGCTCCTGTTGTAGATTGTGTTTACGGTGAATATTCGATCCGCTGTCAGATAAACCTGAACTGAAGATGGATTTATTTCTGAGCTCCATCTTGTCGTCTGTGGAATCGCTTGTGAGAGTAGAGTGTTTTACATGCTTGATTGGTGAAATTGAATGTTAAAGATATCTCTAAGGTGCCTAACTTTTGACTGATACCTTGAATTATTCATGAAGTGCTGTGCAGTTTTCACAGGTTATTCTGGTGTTCTGTGACTTTGGTAGACATTCAATGAGACGTGCTGCACTCCTCTAATTTAAAGAGACTTTTCTTGTGAAGGTACTGTTCATCTTTTTTGGTCAACTGTTATGGTTGCAACATCCACAGCAAGTGAACACAATTTTTAAGACAATAGCCAGGAGTGCATTCATTTGTGCTGTGTGTGTATGTGTGTGTGTGTGTGTGTGTGTGGGAGCTCTCCTGTGGCTGCAGCTGGATCACTGCTGTAAGCACGTATACACTGAGGCCCTTGGACAGACCCTTTCAGCATTAATTACTGTGGTCATTAATCAGACCAACACAGATAGCTGTGTAATCCCTCTGTAATGTAGTTTTCTGGAGGGGGGCACACAATGTTAATTGGATTTGATTGGATATTGGTATGATGGTCCCACACAGAACATCTTAAGCCAGGTAATAATTAGAAGATGGATCAATTGCTCCCGGGTGGTAGGTGCACCTCCACCTTTTGTCTTGAAACCCACAAGCAGCCAGTTACATACAATAAAGCACTGTCATTGAGGGGCCTTTATTGATGGAGAATCCTAAATAACATTATGTTACCCTTTAAATTTGCAGCAACATACTTGGTCTTTCTCAGACGTATTCCATTGGAGACTATGCTGAAGTAACCTTCATCACATCTGTATGTTGAAACGCAGGCTTATTACATTTGTTTTACTCAAGACACAACATTGTTTTGCTCTCATTATTTGTTTTGAATGTGGTTTGCTTGGGGGTACATAAGGGATGTCTGTGGGCTTTTTTTAATTTATTTATTTATTTATTTTTAAACAAAGGACTGGTGTCCTTGCATATACTTGTTATCAAGCATTTCACATATCACATTTGACCACTGTTTTTGTATAGTATGTACAGTTATACAAATATATATATATATGCCCATCAATATGTTATATTCAATATGTAAGCTCTTTAAAATATAAAATGTGGTATTCTAATGAAGTCCTGACTAAACACAACCAGGACATTTATTTCAATGATTACACTGTTACACTAATGTCAACAAATGGACGTCTCTGGACCTTACTCTGGGTACTTCGGTAAGTAATAACGGCCCAAGGTTCTCATGAGATGAAGGAAATGAAGGAAAAATAAGTATTTTTTCCTGTTACTGTTCCTCAATGTCACACCCAGGTCTCCTTTTTCCAAAACTGAATATTGGGCAGACGTGAAAGGCATCCCTCCCACAAAAATCCATGCAGCACACGCTATGTTTACAGTATTTCTGCTGTGTTTTGATGGCTCCCAAAGAGTTCAGTGAATATGACTCTGACTTTGCTCTCTGTGTGATATAAAGACACATATATTTCTGAGGAGGTTTTCAAGCTTATAGTGGCTTTAATATTTAAGGGAGAGAGGAAAAAGGGCACAGGGACATTTTTGTTCAAACTTTAAACACAGCCTTGCTTTAGATGCTCTCATCAGTTCACCATATCCTACTCTCTGGCTGTGTCCGGATATTCATACCACGTTATGTCTAAAAGTATACACTGTATATCCAAGTATATACTGTATACTAACCATACTGCATACGGTTTAGTAAATCCTATTTAGTATGTGAAATTGCAGTATGTGGAGATATTTTGGCTACTTTCTATTGCCAGTAAGCAACCCCCAAAAGTAATTTGGTGAAAGAATGTTGCTCTTATATCTGCATTGTGTGTCCAAGTTTAGGAGGAAGTGTAACTCAGTTTCTACGTTTTTCTGGGGACAGAGCGTACACAGCTTTTCACAGCGTCTTCCCTGGGCATCCAGGTCTGCCTGTGGCGGCCTGTTTCTACTGCTAGGCTCTGCTCAATTAGTCTGTACATAGTGAATGTCTTCCTCAGTTTATGTTCAGTCATGACAGTCAGGTAGTCTGCCACCGTGTGCTGTCTGTTTAGGGCCAAATAGCATTCAAGTTTACTTTTTTTTCTCTTTCCAATAGGTGATTTCTATTATTTATGTATTTATTTTTCAATTTGGGCCAGATTGCATGAGTGCTGTCCTGAGGCTTTGTAGGGTTGAAAGGGGTAGGTGAACTGACCCTCAGGACCAGCTGGCTGAGGGCACTTTTTTCTATGTTAACCCCTTGGCATTTGAGGGGTTTGTAGTGGTAGGAGTGGGGGTTGCTTAATTTTAGAATATTATAAAATGTGATGGCTCTTTTTTTGGATATTCATCTCTGGTCTCTCTCTGTCTATCTCACACACACACACACACACACACACACACACACACACGCACACACACTACCCTTTGTCTCTTTCTCCCTTCCATTTGTTTCCTCCACTCATCTAATCTCATCTAACTTTTTGTGCTTTTGAGGTTTGTCCCAGGAAGAGTATACTGATTTGATGGGAGATAAAGGCAGAGGTAGTCAAAATAAAAATAGTTACTATATGTTTTAGGTGCCAGGAGGGGTGCAGTGGATTAATATTTACATTTTTCCCCCCAGACACAAACAGGTTTATGAAAACACAACAAAGTTCACACATCCTGAAGGCCTTTTCCTCTGACAACTTGTGTACTAGGGTTAGGCTAGGTTAATTGTTGTGTTAATTGCAGGATCAAATGCTTCATCTAACTATAGGTTGAACGTTTTTTCTCAGTTGCAAAATTCTCTTTCAATCACGACTGGTGACACAGATAGCCTGGGCAGATAGAATCCTAAGAAACTCCTGAGGCATTAGGTTGTCTGTGCTTGAATCATGCGGTTTAGCTCGACATTCAAAGCAGAATTTTGACAAATTTGGGAAGCCAAGTTCGACAGTATCACCTTGTGTGCACCTGCTACTCTCTGAGCTAGCAGGCTAACACAAGAAGGTTGATAGCTAGCTTTCGTGCTCGCAATTCTTTAGAACAGTTTGAAACCCTGCCAGCTTGATGATAATTCCTCGGCTTATAACTTGCTAGTTCCATCGTGTAGGCTATGGCCAGCACTGGGATGTTTGGCTAGCCTGCGCGTGCGTCGTAACTTGAGCATGCAGCTAATCTGACAGTTGCTCATTAGCTTTGTGCAAACAAGCCTAGCAACTACATAGCAACATAGGAACTCTTGCTCTCAGGCAATTGGCATGCTAGCTATCTTCCGCCATCTTAGTGAAGCTTAATTGCTGCACTATTTTGGTGTGTGGGCAACACGCTCTCTCCAACTCCTGTGTGGCACGGGGATTGTTGACATTGAGCAGCAAACATTTGTTGTCCCTCAGGGCCAATGTGCCAGGAAATCTGAACACAGGAGCGGACTTGCTATCGTGGGGAAGACCCCTCCAGGTCCTCGTCTAAGAGATTTGGAGACGGTAGGCAAAGATGCACGTGCCCATCAGTGGCCATGTGTGCTCTGGTAGCGCAGCTACTCTGCATGCTCCCTTGGTGCCTCCCGCTGCGCAGGGAGTTATTGTCCCAAGTGCAGGGCCAATTGTTTTACCCTCATCTCAAGCTGATGGATTTATGGGTCTGGCCCATGAAAGGTCCTACCTAGACTCTGAAGGCCTGCCTCCGAACGAGATTGCCACAATTCAGAGTGCTAGGGTGCCATCCACCAGAGGTCTTTACGACCTGAAATGGAAGTTATTTCAAGTGTGGTGTGAGAGCCACAAGATTGTGTCCTTTTTCTGTGATCCTCTCCTTCCTACAGGACCTGCTCGATACAGGCAAAGCCTTCTCCACAGTGAAGATCTACCTGGCTGCCATCTCAGCATGCCACATAGGCTTCGGTTGGGCAACTACTGGGGTATCATCAGTTGTTTTGTGAAGAGAGCGTAATGTCTTTGTCCAGTCATCAAACAGTGTGTCCCCTTGTGGGACTTGTCTTTGTTTCTTGAGGCTTTCTCTCATTTCCCCAATTGGTCTCCCTCATCTCCTTCAGAGAACCTGGGTAAAATGTGTAACCTCCTCCAACCTCTGGGAGCTAATTTCTTTTCATGCCAAAGAGCTGCAATTTTCACCAGTCTAACAGAGGAAAGCTTTTGTTGTTGACAGCCTGTTCTACAGGTTAAATAGCTTGCCTGCCACTCATCAGCTTCTGGATAACAACACAGCCAATTATGAACCTCTGAAAATACTCAAATGCCTCTAGAGGATCCAGATTTAACACAGGCAAACCACTATAACTAAACACATATTGTTGTGCAGTAATAGATGTACTTTATGCTTCTTAAAAGATAAATGTATATGGGGGAAACTGAATGGCTGTAAGGTCAAAGGTTTTTGAGTGTTTGGGCAAATGATTGGTGTAAGGACCTACTCAAAGGGATTGACCGAGCTGAGTTGAGTGGGATTGCAGGGATTGTTTGTGTTAAAGGAAAGCACAGAGATGACTAATGTCATTGTGAGGCTCCTGTGAAAGACAGGCTCAGGGACATATCCCAGTTCAGTTCCTTTAAGAGGGACGTGAAGACACTTATGTTGAAGACCACCATAAGTTCCCTATAACCATGTCATCCAGACACATACAAGCCAGGGGAGACTGGTGGAGGTAGAACAGGACAGGCTCATTGTAATGCATAGAATGCAATGACGAAAGGTATCAAACATGTGTCCACAGGTCTCTGGTTCGAATTGTGCTATGGACAAGATGTGTTTGCTAATTATTGTTGCTAATGATAATGTTAATGCCTAATACTGCCTAACCACCACGCAATTCAAGGTTAATAAACATAAGTCATGTAGTGTATCTTCAGTTTTTAATGTATTGTCCAAAAATCTCTTCCATGCATGAATCAGGACATGGAATTCCGAATGCGTACTATCGTGTATAGGTATGCGCTTTAAGTGCCTACTGTACACGTGGTTGTGTATTTCAATTTGTAGGCCTTTTTTATTTGAGAGTTTTTGATAGAAACATCTGGCCTCTAACCTTACGTACATTTGCGTGAAAATTGTTTCACAAAGTCTTATTTGTGGGCAACAGGTAAGCTACATCCTGGGCGTTATGAAGTGAGGCTAGTGATCTATCCATCACAGGAAACTGTTCATGACAATGGGAGCACAAAGTAAAAGACAGAATTGACAACAACATCTGTTGTCTCGACCTGCTGCTTTGATTCTGTGTACTTTCATATGCATTATTCATGTCAGTTTCAAAATTCCCTTTTGTTTTACAGTCTGACTAGACATAAACTTTGCTGTTCAGTCATTGAAATGTCCCTCTCTCTCCCAAATGTTATTTGTCATCAATTCATTCTTCAAAGGGGGACAGGATTTGTTCTATGTTCATCACTGTTGAGCAACAAAGGCATTCCACAGACGACTGTAGAGAAATCTATTTCTGCTTTCGTGAGAGTGAGATTATCTTCTTTTAAAATATCTTTAAAAAACAACCTGTCAAATATACTGGATCAGAGAGACCACTACTATTTTCCATTATTTTTTCTCTCCTCTAAAGATTGAGATTCAGAATCTAAAATAGTTCTGAGACAAATGAAAACATTCTCAACACATCTCAGGTGCCATCTTTGATGCCAGCTTAATAGAAGAGATGTCAATGCTCACATTTCAACTATTGCACAGGTGGAGGTGGTCAATAACTATTCCAGACCTTTATGATTAAAAAAGATATTGTAAAAAAGATAAGTACATACCACCTACATATACATTATAATGAGCTGTTTCTTTGTCAGAGATCAGTATTCTTGTCTCATTAACACTCCAGTATAATGAGATATAACATTGTACTCTACCTTGAGTGGGAGGAACACACTGGGTATTTCTTCACAGTATAAGGGTTTGTATTATGGAGCAGATAACATCTGTTGGTTGTGAAGGGGCCAAGGCCACAGAGAAGAGGAACCCACTCTGTAAGATGTCAGGGTGTTCCTTGACATGGGCATACCGGAGATGAGAGCAGAACTCTCACGGTGTTTGTGATTTCAGGGGAGAGAGCATGAGTTGCTGGAACCTCGTGCTGCACAACACAGGGGCTGCTCAGGGGCTTGGGTGATGTCTCATTTGTAGACACATCTCTCTCTCCCTCGCCTGAAATTTAAGTGAATCCTACTGTACAGCTAGGTGGCTTATATTTTATTCATTGTGAATAAGGTTTGCCGGTGCTCCATTTCTGGTTAAAGGAGACATTATGCTGTATGGCACTGTTTTCTCAATGTAGGTCATATGGTCAATTGTATTTCATCATCACATAAAATGCCTGTATTTTTTTTTTTTTTTTTAGATTTTCCGAGAGTAATGGTCAGGATGCCTGCCTACCGTACCTATCTCTCCTAATGCACCTTCTCTCTCTCTCTGGAGTAAACCTGATGCACTCTCTCTCTTACAATGACCCCTGGGGGCTTTGGACACAGACGAGGAAAAGGACACACATCTTTGAAAGGCTTTGATGGTAGCCTACCACAAAAGGCCAACCCCTTTTTTTATCCTCCTGCTGCACAGAGTGCTCTAAGAATGGAGACAGAGGCAGGAAGTGATGATAATGGAGAGTCACCTTGGGCTGAGGAAGAGCAGTCTGGTCTGGCCACTTACTGGGCACATGCTGCTGCAGAGCCATAACCCCCATGGGAAAGGAGGACACACTGATGTGAACAAAAGCCAGGCCTGCATGCTTACCTGTGACCTGGCACTTGGGGACAAGATCCTCCTCACTCGTTGTCTCCTCCACAAGTTGTCCACATGTTAGCACATGACAGGAGAGAAAGTTGCGAGAGTTGGGTGATAATGTATACTGTATCCTACTGTAGATCTATTGTAGATGTGTTTATTGTTTGTTGTTTTTAAAGTTAAAAGGTACCCATGGGGGTGCTTTGTGGTGTAGCACACTAATGCGCATACCACATAATCGCAAGGTTCCTGGTTCGATTCCGACCCTCAATCTCTTGCATGTCATCCCTCCTCTCTCTCTCTCTCACCCATCCTTCCTGTCAATCTCTACTGTCTCTATCCTAATAACGCAGAAATGCCCTAAAAACATATTAAAAAAAATAAAAAATAAAAAGGTACCCATATCCTGTCTTTCTTCACAGTCATGGAAAGATATCAGAGAACAATGCTCCCCTTTCTCTCTCTCTTTTATCTCTCTTTCCTCTCTCTCTCTTACACACACATACACGCACACGTTTTCTCTCCATCTTTTTTTGTCCCCCCTCCCTGTTTCAATACACAATATATTCTAACATTATAGCTCATCCGACTCCTGCTCATGTTGATGCTAATTTGTTATTCAGCTCGGAGGAGACGGGGTCTCCCAGGCCTAGATCAAAGGCTTGGCTGTGCTCAACGGGTCCAGGTGTTTAGGAGACACTGCACGGGGAGGTAGAACACCTATCTCTTTTCCCCATAAGAAAGAGCAATTACCAAAGCTCCCTGCTAGGATATCATAAGCAGGGATGAAACAGTGATCCTTGTTGTGATTAAACAAATGAGTAATGGAGTGTGTGTTAGTGCTGATGTAGAACAAGGGAAACAGTTTGTCATGATTCTGATGTAAGACTGGGGGCTTGTGTTGTCACGCAGGGTTCCAGCTTTGTAGTGCTCAGTGCATACGTATGGACATTTCAAAATGGTGGTTGACACTTACCACCTCTTGGGTTATTTCAGACAATTTGCCTCTCTGTCAAATAACACTGGAATGGCTGGTGTTACACTGTATGTGGTGGTTTCCCAAACACAGATGAAGTCTTCCACTGAATCCCACTTTCAATGATAACTGCTCTGAAAATGTGTTGTAGTCTAGGACTAGGCTTAATATAGGTCCAGGAAACTGGCTCTGTATATCCTCTATTCAAGAATAAGACACAATATCTCTAGCAATGGACTGAAAATCCTTAGGAAGATGAGGTCTGCAGTATTAATATGCTTTGGATTTTTACAGATTTTGGAGGGGGAAGCCTTGTGCCTGAGAGGCTTGGGTTGTGTTTGGGTATCGTGTGACTATCTGATCTGTGTGACCAAGGTTAATTGTGTTTCTATATGAAAACACAAGCCATTGCTGTGGTATTGGTTTAGATGCCCACATATTCCCTTACTGTAATGCACCCCTTATCTTCTCTACAATATAAGATCTGGGGTATGTATAATATTACCCTGGCTGTAACTCAACCCCCATAGGAAATATACTGTATTATCCTCTAATGTCATCGGCACTAGCTGTGATTTTCAGCGTAAAATATTCAATTATCTGAGAGGACATGGATTCAAATGTCACATATTTGTTACCCAACTTAATTTCTCTCAGTATTATCAATTATGCTGAAATTGTTTTGAATCCTTGCAATATCTGCATGATACAAAATCAGCTTTAGTTGCCAGTAAATGTTTTTAAAGTACCCCAAAAAAGATTTACAATGTATGAAATGTTCTATAGTCAAAAAAACATCTACCTAGTCAAAGAATTAACTGAAGAATGCTATTCACACAGAATGGCACTGCACTGTTTCATTCTCCATGCTTCAAATGTGTCACAGAGAGAAAACAGTGGTTCCATATCAGAGTACATTATTGCTTTAACAAGCAAGTGAGATTTGCCAGTGAATGGCTTTGGTGAATAATTCAAAAGAAAGGAAGGAAAAAAGTGTTTCACGTGTATGAAGTCCCATTGAACATCATCTCAAAGAATGAACAGCACAACAAGTTGCAAAATACTGTCTGCCAAAATCACTTGTGTTTTTGTTCACTCTTCAATCACTTTGCCAAAAGCTTAGCTATGGCCTGAGCCAGGACCGGACTGGGACAACAAAACGACCCTGGACTTTCAGCCAACGGGGGGGCGGGCGGCAGGACGCGCCACTTACCGGATTCAAGTGCCCATAAATGCTAACAGTATTGATGAATGCTACCGAATGTGAATGTTCTAAGCTGCTGCAAAGATACACAGCCAGGCAGCAAGACCATTGCTGCTGTGCTGTGACAGACAGCTGTTGAATGTTCTGCCCCCCCATGCAATAGTTTCAGATGTGAATTGATGGATAAGAGGTTGGTGACGATATTCGCTGAGGTCAAATTAATAAACAATAAGGTTTAGTAGACACTATGTGGTTTGGGTGTGATTAAAACAATTTTATTTCTACCCATAGCTAACAACATTATCATCACCTAGCCCCATGGGCAGATGAACATAGGCAGATCATTGTCATAATGACATTGCTGAAAGGAGTGCCTTTGCTACAATAATGATGAATGCCCTCACATTAATTTATGTCTGAAAAACCAGAAATCTAGCTTGCTATCCACAGTAGTGTGTAACTATAGATTATTTGCCATATCGGGCCTTCTGGAGGAGGAGAGACCCTCCCGCCTAGCAATCATAACAGGTGGTATGGTGTTTTAATAATGGCTAGTTTTGACCTGTCTCACTGCTGTTCCGTCCAAACGTTGATGCTCCTTTGTGACAATCATATAAATAATCTATACACTGTCAATGGCATAATACGTCCTCCAAAGCCTGTGATAGCTAGGTTTATGTAGTTAACTGTGAAGCTTGTCTGCAAAACCTTGTACTGGTAATGTTGCATTCACCATGTTTTCAGACATGGGTAGCTACTAGCTAGATAGCGAACTTAATGCAAAAACAAAATAATGGGTGTAGAAAGTTTCTTGAATTAATCGATTTAATAAAGCCTGAACAGACTAGTCGTGTGACCATAGCCCATGCCAAATAAACCCACTCTTAAAAAAAACAGAAAACAACAGTGCAAAACAACCTTGTCCCATCCTTGTTCCCGTCATAGTTTTACTGTTGGTGTTTAGATCTGGAGGTCCAAGTCCAGCCCCTCACTTTACAGGTGACATGTCAGAGGCCATTACTGATACTGTTCAAACTTTGAGCTTGGTGCCTGGGTCGATCGCTGACACTCGTCATTCATGGAATTTGCGTTTGTAAAAATGTATATCTCACCTCACTGGCCTAATTGTTGCATGTTGCTCAGGGTAGCTGAAGTTTTGTTTTCTATCCAAACATGTCAGCCACTGACATATTTATGAATAAGCCTAGTTCTTGTGTTTTTGCATTCCTAATGGGATTGTCTGCAGGATCTGATAAAACATTGTTTTAATTCAGCAGCAGATAACCTTCTGCTGTACAAACCCTAGGTTGGTGGAATTAGTTTTCAGTGTTTCTACATACACAGCAATTAATAGAATACATACATCCAATGCACTGTAGATTGCACTCGGTCCATGTAACACAGGATCCTTTTCTACTCACTTTTACATCGTAATGGTTTGGGTACATTCACATGCTTTTATGAGAGTATCAGGTTGAATATGTTATTCTGTCTATACATTTCCATTAAGTTCACTACCACAAAGATTACCCGAATTATCCATACATCATGTACAGATTTTCCTGGACCTGATCAATCACTGAATCAAAAACGTGAGTACATGTTGTTTTAAGTACAGTAGACCAACATACAACACTATAACAGATGTCAAAGATGTGTGCTGGAAAACCTTGTTAGTGCATAGGTGAAGTTATGGGTGATGGTGCTCATTTGGAATTTCCTGTCTTTTGTGGTTTTTGACAAGCCATAACTTCTCACTTAAAACATAATTGTTAGTCATTAATAGAGAAAAGGGGAACTGAATAGGCAGAGGTAACAAAGAGGATCACTGAAATAGCTTCCTTTACATTTCTTTGATGACTTGAATGCATACTTTATTCCTTATCGAGTTAGACTCTTAAAAAGTTCTGGTACCAAAAAAGGTTTCTTCATTTGTTCCTGTAGGAGTACCCTTTGAAGAACCATTTTGGGTTCCATTTTGAAACCTTTCTACTTGTATACAATTGTATTGTATAAAAGGGTTTGAGCATGTGTGCGTGTGTGTATGTGTGTGTGTGTGTGTGTGCGTGCACGCATGCGCGTGTGCGGTTTTGGCAAGGCATTGTTTCATACTGTTCTTTTCATCTGTTAGTTTGGGTGAATTCAAGTTAATGTTTCCCTTGTGCTTCTTGTGCTCTCGCTGGTTGCTGGGTAAATAGAGACAGTCAACTCAGCTCTGCTGTGAGAGAGAGAGTGTGGCCAAAGATGAATGTGGTTTCACACTATTAATTTGCCAACAGATTTGTTCAATGTCATTGCCTGTTTGCTTGAATTACTGTGCTGCACTGTTGTCTCATAGTGGCATTCTTCTCCCCTGAAACGACAGATCTGCACATAATTACAGGTTTCAATCACAGTTTGTCGATTCATTGCCTGTACAAGAAAATACAAAACAGGAAAACAAACCTTGCTTTCTACCTTGAGTTATCTCAGTGCATCACATCTCCTGGTATGCGCTCTTGTTTGTGCATCGGCGCTAAGAATAGAAACTTAGCAATGTTTGCATTTTTTGTTTAAACTCTTTACTGTAGGCTGATAATCAGACAAACAACCATTGTTTGATGTAATACCGAATGTCCATAATCCATGCACTTAGAAGCTGTTTCTCACATGTGCAGGTTCAAGGCTCACTATTCAGTCATACACAGTGAGAGAGTCAAATCTAATTTTGTTATGCCACTGCCTCCCAACATTTACAGAAAGATAGATGTGAATGTATGCTGCAAGGCAGGTGTGGACACAAATGTCAAGTCCTCCCTTGTAAAGACAAGGGGAATGCTTTCTGTCTTGTTCAATACCGACACTTGCGTGACAAAATCAGACATGTTCCCAAGCTTGAGGCTCATGCAGAGAAAAGACACTTTGGATTAATGTAGGGTACTTGTCACATGCCAGAATGAGTGCTTTTACTTGCAATGGGAGTGAACAGGTATGGTAATTCCAGCATCCTGGGGAGGTAGGAGAAACCTCCTGTGTGGCAATCTATATAAATGCGGTCTTAGAGACGTACATAACAGAAAGCATGTTTTCATATACTGTATCAACATGGTACCCTGGTGTGGCTGCCTGGTTTGTTTCTGAAAAATTGCTTTCACAATACCTGGCAATCATATCATATCATGTATATCAGGGTGTGATTTAAAACATACAAATTCAACCTAGCATTAACCTTGCTTATTTATGTCATAGCAGTACCAAATCACAATATCTAGTTCTAGACCGTAACCAATACCTGGACCAGAGGTGTTTGAATTCATTATGACCAGGATGTTTTATATATAAACCAAATATTCCAGTGATAATGATTTTTTTGATGATACCCAAACCCACTAATGTTACACCCCAAGATATATTCCCCTACTCCCTGATTACTTCCTGTTGAGTCCAACTTCAGTGAGGGTCAGTGAGGGCCACAGCGTAAATATCCCTTGTTTGGATTCCGGGTCACGATTCATTCTGAGTTGCTTTGTATGAGTCACCTCTCTCTGAAAGCCCAAAGACAGACAAAGGGATGACGGAAAATAAACACTGTACCTGCCAATCACAGAGAATAAAACCAAGAAATGTCTCCTCTACCCTAAGGCGGTCTCCCACATCCATCAATGGGAGATCAACGAGGAAGAAAAGAGGGAATGTTTGGAATTCTAATGTTCGGGTTTGGTCAGATGGTTGTTAATGAGTCGGCCGTCCATTCCGTTGGCTCTGGTGTCTTTTTTTCTCTCCAGTCTCTGAGCTCTGCTCCTCTGGTAACCAGCGTGCTCCATGGCAGCACTCGAGGCACGATGAATATTTATGCGCTGGTGTAGCTGGTGTGATATGAGAGGATGAAACCCTTTCAGCTATTTCAGGCCCAATGAAGGCGGTCAAATGTGAGAGATGTGACGCCCTCCTGCCCGCAGTAACATCTGGACATTCCGCCCGTGTACACTCGCAAGCAGTAATGGACTGACCTATGCTGTGTCACAAATGAAGGCATAGCTTACTATGATGAGTACAATCTTTATTTACTCTCACACAGACTTCCACCCCTTACATTAAAGCACCTGTTCATGAGAAGGACTACATTTAGGATCATGTATTTACCCTACTTGCATTCTGCAGAGAATTAAGTGTCCCTTTAGAATGTCTATTTATCAGATCTGAATGTGTTCATCATACATCAATGAACATAGCAACACTAACTGCTTTTCAAGGACCTTGTCTCTGGCAATTAGTGTTCCATGGCTACGACAGTAGACCTAAAGTAAATTTCAAAGTCACCCTCTGTGAGGCGGGCAGTGCCGCTCCTTCACTGACTAAACAAAGACCAGGAAGTATAACATAATTAAAATCTAGACAAAAGTACTAAAATGAAGTACTTTAGAGTGGCCATTACGCACGTAGCCTAATTGCGTTAATGTGGAAATGCACAGTGGGGACTGGAGAGGATGCCACACACAGGCCAGGGCTCCACTAGCTCTCACACAGGGAGTAATTATCCATGAAACACTACTGGATACATTATTCCTGGACTCGGTTCAGAGCCCATCATGCCTTTCTCCCCAGATGTCCATAACACAACAATAGCTGGCTGGTGATTGTGCCAAATTAGCTGATTTCACTTTAAAGAACTTTAGTGTGTGTGTGTGTGTGTGGATGGATGTGTGGAGTGAGTTTGAATGTATGTGTGTGTGTGTGTACGTGTGTGTTTGCACCAGTGTGCTTTCATGTGTGTGAGTTTGTGGGGAGGGATGGATATAGAGACACTGTATACATATAGAAACAAGGCAGGTGTGCTCTAACACTCTACTCTAATTGTGGAATGAAAAACACTGTTCATACTTATTCCTTTAAGCTCTTATGCCCGTCACTCACCCCCTAGTTTTGACCCACCCGGGTGCATTTTCCCCCTGAAACAGGTTTGGCTGTCAACCCTCCAGTTCTGTCGAAATCACAGGGGTTCCACACAGGTCAGCAAAAGCCTTTGGTCCTGCTGGGATTCAAAGGCTCCCCACTGGTGTGTGTGGGTTCACGCTGTGAACAGCCACAAATGCATGTCATTACTGCTGCTGGATGTGTTATATCATGGAGGTAATGGAACCTCACACAGGCCTGTGCTGGGCCATGGCAGGCACATTAACACAAATACTATCATTTTGTTGAATCTGAACACCCACACACATTCTCATGCCTTATGTTATGGTTTGAAAAGAGTGCATCTCTAACACATTTGTACATGCTTCCAACACCATTCGATTACATCTGCACAGACGTTGAATTTACAGTGCCCTTTTTTGCATTACTGTGCCACATCTATTTAAATTTGACTTGTCACGCTCCAAATAGTGCTGCTGTCAAAATATCATGGCAAGCCAGCAATAATGTGACAGTGAAATAAATATATAATAACTAGCAGATTGTGGTCAACAAAAGCTTTTTCCATTTTCCTCCCAAAAAGTTATTACTTGTATAGAATCAAGATTCGCAGGCTCTATTTCTTGGATTAAACTGTCAGAAGCGTTTGAGTTTTTTTAGTCAAGTAGGTAATGCAGCCCACATATCTAATAGCAGAGAGCATTGCGGGAGTGGATATGGAAAAAATATTCTTTTGTTGCTTAAGTACACTTAGTGAACCTTTTGAAGAGGTGATCTGTAAGTAATTGAAATGTAATTTTAGAACAATTGAATTGTGATCATAATATGTCATCATATTTCTAATATACTTTAAAAGGTGCAATCTGTAATTCAAACAACAACAAAGCAGGCTCCCCGCCACTGTTTTGGTTAACAGCTGAGGGATGGGGCTGGAGAAATGTAATAGACAGAGCTATGAATGCAAGGACTGACAATCCATGATACAAAAATGATAGTTTTTACCATATTTTGAAGCTACATAGTGTTTTTTTTATTTTTTACAATTGCATTGTTTATAAACAGTCGAGGAAAAACAAGCCAATATTTTGGGTTCTGATGGAGTACTATAAGTCAGTTGAACTAAGCTTATTATAAGCTGATTATAGGTTATATACTTCAAGAATCAGCTACATATACAATTAATTTAAAAATAGAGAGAGACAGATTACCTCTTTATGCAGTTAATGAAGCATTAATAGCAATTTACTGGTAGAATTAAGTATAATAGAAATGTGTTTCTAATACTATAATATAACCTTAGTTGAACGAAATTGAAGTGTACTTTAAACAAACATACAAAGTTACATTTCATAAGATATGAAATTAAAGTATACTTTAGAAAGATCTTATAAATACACTAAAGTATAACTGTAAGTATATTGATCTTACTAAACTACAACATAATCCCATATACATCTGAAGTACACTTTTAAATTACATATTTAAGTGCATAGTCAATACATTTTAAGCATATTTTAAATAAGTACAGATAAATATGAATGCACTTGAAACATACTTTTCATACTTAAATAATTGAGTTTTGAATACACCTAAGTATACTGAGCGCTCTGGAGCAGGTTTTCATCAAGGATCTCTTTGTATGCTCCGTTCATCTTTCCCTCGATCTTGACTAGTCTCCCAGTCCCTGCCCCTGAAAACATCCCCACAGCATGATGCTGCCATCACCATGCTTCACTGTAGGGAGTGGCCGTCCTCCAGACGTGACGCTTGGCATTCAGGGCAAAGAGTTCAATCTTGGTTTCATCAGACCAGAGAATCTTGTTTCTCAGAGTCTGAGAGTCCTTTAGGTGCCTTTTGGCAAACTCCAAGTGGGCCATCATGTGCTTTTTACTGAGGAGCGGCTTCCATCTGGCCACTCTACCACTACTGCAATGCACTCTTGGCCGACTCCCCGCCTCCTCCATCAGGCCTCTGCAGCTCATCCAGAACACTGCCGCTCGTCTGGTGTTCAATCTCCCCAAATTCTCCCATGTCACGCCCATCCGGGCGGCAAAGGGAACAACCGGGCGGCAAAGGGAACAGCCCCTCCCTACTTGCAAGCAATGGTTAGCCCCCAAACCCCTGCAAGATCACTCCGCTCGTCCACCTCGGCTGCCCGCCTGGCACCGCCGCCTCTACGTGGATGCAGTGGCCGCGCTACTCGGTCACGGCTTTTGACTGTCCTGACGCCCCGCTGGTCGAATGAGCTTCCCACAACGGTCAGGTCACTTCCGATCTTCCGCCGTAGATTGAAAACCCATCTCTTCAAGCTACATCTTAACAGTCCCTCCTAAAGACCGCTTCACCCTCACTACCCCCCTCCCCCATACTAACCCTAACCCCGAGACCTCTTCTCCCCTGCTACCCCCCTGTACAAGTTCTCTCCTGCTAATAAAATATATATATTTTTTAAATAATAAAAAAAATTAGTCTACTGGCATTACGACTGCCAATGGCCCCTGGTGTGAGCATTGATTACTTTGTCTTATGATGACTGTTGGATAGATGATTCACTTATGTAAACAAATGTATTGTTGTACATCGCTTTGGATAAAGGCATCTGCTAAATGCCATAAATGTAAATAAATGTACCATAAAGGCCTGGTTGATGGAGTGCTGCAGAGATGGTTGTCCTTATGGAAGGTTCTCCCATCTCCACAGAGGAACGCTGGAGCTCTGTCAGAGTGACCATTGGGTTCTTGGTCACCTCCCTGAAAATGGCCCTTCTCCCCCTATTGCTCAGTTTGACCGGGCGGCCAGCTCTAGGAATAGTTTAGGTGGTTCCAAACTTCTTCCATTTAAGAATGATGGAGGCTACTGCAAACATGTTTTTGTACCCTTCCCCAGATCTGTGCCTCGATACAATCCTGTCTTGGAGGTCTACGGACAATTCCTTCAACCTCATGGCCTGGTTTTTGCTCTGACATGCACTGTCAACTGTGGGACCTTATATAGACAGGTGTGTGCCATTCCAAATCATGTCCAATCAATTTAATTTACCACAGGTGGACTCCAATCAAGTCGTAGAAACATCTCAATGATAATCAATGGAAACAGGTTTAATTTCGAGTGTCATAGCAAAGGGTCTGAATACTTATGTAAATGTGATATTTCCATTTTTTATTTTTAATAAATTAGCAAACATTTTGTATTTGTATTGTGTGTTGATTGATGAGGAAAGAAATGAATTGAATCCATTTCAGAATAAGGCTGTAACACAACAAAATGTGGAAAAAGTGAAGGGGTCTGAATACTTTCCGAATGCACTGTATGCTGGTCTTCCAGGTAACAGTCCCAGTAGAGTTTCAGATGATTGCCGCACATGCTGGCCAGCCTCCTGGGGAGGACAGGACGGGTGATACTGCCTCTCACATGGATCCTAGATAGGCTCAGAGCTGCATGGTGAGGGCAGAGTGCCAGAGTGTTTCAGAGAAAGATCTTTTCCCCCAGCCTTCATTAATCGCAGCATTACATGCAGTGATTTGAGGTCCCTGAAGCTGACGGCACAACCCGGCGTTAGCATATGTGCAGGTGCTGTTGAAGCACTAAGGCAGAAGAGAGGGAGGTGTCCAAGTTCTTGCTCTTATTCTCTCTCTCTCTTTCTCTCTCTCTCTCTCTTTAGAGAGAGATTAGCAAACATGTTTTCCTAAATATCAAGGATTGATATTCCAACAGAAACAGCAGGGGATGATATTAATGCATATTTTTCTTATTGATCTTGTTGTATAGTAAACATGTACCCTTTCTTCCATTTGAACATGAACATTACATAGCATGCAATTATATGTCTGTGTGCTTGTTTTATATATATATATATATATATATATGTATGTATATATCTATATGTTAGTGGATAAACCTTGCAGATATAATACAGTAAAAAAGAAAGAAGGCATTTATGCTCCAGTACAGCTGTCCAGTACAGCTGCACAAAACACACTTGCTCCCTTAGATGAGCCATTGGTAGAGACAACCTTAATGACTTAATTTCTCGTCAGTCCATCATTGACAATGTCCCAAAATATAATTATTTTGCACAACAAAGCCTCATAGATATCCTAACAGCAAGCTTAGATTTACTTCCTGGAATTATGTGACACTATTCCAGGAAGTAAATCTGAGCTCACAACTAGGATATCTATGAGGTTAGTTTGCACAAAATAATTGTATTGTGGGACCATATCAATGGTGGGTTGATGTGAAATGTACAAAAAAAAGATTTTTTTGTCAAATTCCACTTTAAGATACAGTAAACATCAACAAGTCAAAGTATCTCCAAACTCAGAGACACTTGCAACTTGCTCTTGTTCAACAAAAAAGGGGGATCATATTAGGGGGGTGTCATTTATTGTGCAAATTATTTATTTGGACAGTGCCCATTCCAAAGCACACCTAACTTTGTATGAAATATCTAGCGTGGTTCATTGTCTGTGCTACCTGGCTCTATTTGTTTCCATTGTTCCACACTGGTGGCTCATAAATGTTGATGTGGCTGCCATGGAGCAGGGGGCAGAATTAAAAGTACGCGTGATTGTTTCAGTTAACTTTGAGCCGGATACACCATCAGTGTTCATTACGTGTCACAGGGGGTGTCTACAGGACCACAGCAGGGCTCAAATTTTGTCTAGTGGTGTATTAAGTAAATTAATGGATTTTGTGCACACACATGAATCAATGGCTTAATGCAATTGACGATGTGGCTTGCATTCATTAAGCCGCCACTGCCATTTATATTTAATTTAAATAGAACTTTAAATCAAATCAACACTTCAGTTAAACCTCCCCCTGTTTTTAAAGCATCCATTGTCATTATTTACAGTACAGTGAGTACTGCAGCTATAGAGATAAATAGCAGTTCCTCCTCTGGCCTCCGTAGCAGGGGGGGGAGAGGGTCCTGGGGCTGCCTCCTCACCCCAGGCCTGCACCAGGTGTTCGGTGGCTGTGCCTCAGCCCACCGGCTCTGTGGCTCCCTGCGATCCAGACTCCACCTGAGGGAACCTGGGATTTGTGTCTGCCTGTGAGGCAGAGGATGAGTCAGACTGTGGGCTTTGCAAGGCAACGTCCCCATCGGCAGGGCCTGAGGCCTGGACCCACTTCATTCATCCTCCCCAGAGCAGGATGGCCGGGGTTGGGGAGGAGAGGCGGGAGTCAGCACATAGTTCTCTAAAGCAGATGATAGGGAGGTGTTGTGCAAGTGGTGAAATGGTATTTCCCTGTCTCTCTCTCTCTTTTCCTGTTTGTCTCACTCTCCCTGGCTTGCTCTGTATAGCTTTGCTTTAAGTAGGGCACATGGAAGTATTGTTTTTGGAAGTGTTGGCAGTATCAATAACATAATCCAATAAATGATTAAAATAAGAGAGCAAATAAAAAATCCTTTTCAAATATTGCTTTTTTTCTTAATCACAACAGGGATTTTAATTATTTCATTTAGAAAGTTAATTATTATACATGCATGCCATGAAAAGTTGTCTAAGGTTACACCAGTTCCCTTCCCCTGTGTGTGATTTGAACAACATTTCCGCTTGAGTTTGTGTGTGTATTTGCTTATTCAACTGGCATTGCTGTTGCAATGCTTTTTTAATCCCATTACTTAGCTTCCAATTAAACTGTCAAGCCTTCTTCCATATCCAAGCTCTCCTCCTTTATCCTCAGTCACTGTGGAGTCCCTAAGTGGGGCAGTGGCAGGCAGGCAGCAGAGTTAGATGGGCGGCCTGTGAGGCCTGTGAGAGGTGTCGGCCCCATCCTCATGGGTCCCAGGGGCCCACTGAGGTCCAGTGCTGAGGGGGTAAGGAAGGACTGGCCAATCAAACAAAACCGTCTGGGGGGAGAAGCTAACAACTCCCCCATCTGCTGGAGCCACCCGGGATCATGGTGGTGGAGAGAGAGAGAGAGAAACATGGGGAGAGAGTTTGCCAGAGAGAGAGAGATGAGGTGGAGAGGAGGGGGTGATGGGAAAAAAAGGAAAGTGAAAAAAGGGAAAGTGGAGCAGAACAGAACAGATTCAATGACTGGGAATGTTGACCAGAAGATCTATTTTTGGGACAGAGGGAGTTTGAGTTTTCCCAGTGCAGAAAATAGGGCCTCAAACGATTAAGGAATAAAGGTCAAGTTGGAGTGGCATCCATAATTGTCAAACCAGAGCAATCGGTTTGCAGTTACATAAAAAAAATGCACTTTACTATACTACAAAAAATAAAGCAAATGAAGTCATTCCATAGACCACAGCAGATGCTGCACATGTCCTCATCACAGCCACCTGTCACTGGAGTTGGAGGTAGCAGGTTAACATGTGCTGTAAGGGATCCTATAGGTTTGAAACAAAGACCCTGATTCGCCTTGACAGAAGCTCTGCCTTCTTGGCACTTGTCAGTCTAGGTACCTGCCTGGGCATTCAGCTGCCAGGGTTTGTTAGGGAAGGCATGTTGATGCTTCCTCATCAACAGAAGGGGTTGAGGTGTGGACACACACACACACACACACAATCATCTGTGTATTTTTAATTACATGGGTGTGCAGTATGTGTGTTAATCTTGTAGACATTTTGGAGTCTACAATGAGGCCCCAAGGTGAGATGTATCACTATGCCATTGGCTAATTGAATGGTTACCCACTCAAACGTTTGTAAGATAGTTTTCGAGAAGCAATGTCTGTGAAAGTCGGCCTTATGACTGTGTACTGCCATTATCTCTGCATGGGGCAAATGCACAGATTAAAATCAATACTGTGATCAAACCGTCATCTATAGAGACCTTTAAACGCTATGAATGACTAGTAGACAGATGGAGGTTTCTTTTATCAAAGTTAGTTGCAAAAATTGGTACAATTGCCCCACATTCTCCCCTGCACACACTTATACATACACATGTATAGTATACGTACACGTGCATGCTGTATCTGCATACAGTTGTGCATCCGTTTAAAGTAGCAGCTCAAAGTTTTTATTTGTATGAACAGTATCCCTGTTTATTGATTTTCTCTGCCAGCTAAAGTACTGTAATAGATAGAAGCAGCATATCAGTGATTACTGGTTACACCGCCTCAGATCTTCAGCTCTCTACTCCTGGGAGCCTGTCAGTTTCTCTTCCCCGCTACATCCTTTCATTCCTGCCCGTCAGCCAGCAGACTGGACAGAAGGTCAGATAGTCTAGCAGTGCCAAAACTCAGAGGATTTTACCCCCTCTCTCTCTTTTCTCTCAGAAATGCAGATTCGGGACCTCCTAATGAGAGTATGTTACTCCCAGATACCATCTGTTCCCCGTGCTCACTGTGGAGAAAAAAAACTAAAACAGAAAGAACATGTGAAATCGTTCCAATGAGGCTGATTAATCAAAGTCATGAGACAGGGACCCTCAAGAGCAGGCATCTATTCACAGCAACAGGTTGGTCTGTGTCTATCTAAGAACTGAACACACATGCTTCTCTGTTGTATTTTGGTTATTGTTGGTGATGTTGTTCAAACACTGACATATTGCATCTTGATATGCTGGCTACCCTGTACAGTGGCAGTGTGTACTACAGCTACTTTGACCCGGTCACTGCAATGGAAGAGATTACAATGACCCTGCATCCTTTAAATCACTTTAGCCACAAATAGAAGGAGCTTATTTGATCAAAGGTTCAAAAGATTAAAGACATTTCTCAGAAGGGTCGTAACTCCCAAAGCAGGAAGGATGGTTCACCCTCTGTCATCTCAGCCTGGTCCTACAGTATGTAGGCATCCATTGTTTCCATTAACTGCACAACTGCTCTCTTGCTATACAATCCATCCCATTAATTGACTGTCAGACACCAAATTAATGTCAAACGTATGTATAGGCCTGTGTATGGGAGAAACTACATTGTGTAACCTTCATAGCATCTACAGTGTGACACCAAGGCAATGGGCTTTCAGTAATACAAAATAAAGAGAGCTTGTTTCAGGTTCACCCCTCTAATTGGGAGCCATATTGAGCCTCAATAATGATTGTGTGGTTCTTCCCCAGATGAACAGTGCTCACCAGTGTTATTGCAATAAAGTCTTCTCCTGTCACAAGGCATGAACATCCCACCACTCGAAATGAAAAGTGACAACCGAAAGTGCAGCTCTGGTGGGCCAATCAGACGACTGTGCCAGGATGTTTTACATTGATTACCGGGGTGACACAGGATGGGAACAAGACAGGAGCGTCAGGAGTAATACTGTGGAATGATAACCAGCAAATTCATATCATTTAACAATAGTCAACCCATTGTCTATCATATAGACATGTCATATCATACAGTCCATATCAATGACCAACATTACAGTAGATTGTAGATGCTTCTAGATATAGCATGTAATGATTCACATTCTCTTTTGTAATTATTTTTAAATTGACATGACAAAGTGGATACTGTCTGTGCCTGATTTAGTTTGGCACATGTATATTTGGAATTACCACAGCCAACTAATTAGATTTGTTTACTGCTGGTCATTTAAGTATTTCCAGTCTGGCCAGCTTCATGTGCTGTGCAAACGCCTACTCTTGATATATACGCCTATACACAATATGTGTGTTTGTGTGTGTTTATGTGTGTTTATGTCCATGACCCACTTATTTATTAAGTTATTACGGCTCTGACTGACCACAGAGGTGGGGTGATTCAGACTGTGGTGGACACATGGCCTGCAGGTCTTCCCTGAGCTGTTCTGAGTGGAGTAGTGAATCATAACCCATAATGGAGGTTTTAACCTAAGGGATCCCTCTGGGCTGCTCTTAGATCAGTAGAAGTACAGATTCCACCCTTAGCTAGAACCTATGTTGTGGATTAGCATGTGAATGTTTGGTGAAAAAGCTAGAGACTTGTATTTCATGGTATGGGGGGTTTAATAGCCTCTAACCACTCCACATTGGTGAGTTTAAGACTCGACAGACATTGACTCATCATCTCAAATATGAAAAATATTACGTTTATTAAATTATGTTTCGATCACTACCAACAATCTGTTTCTGTAGACACAAAGTATGTTACTGGTGATGTAAATGGGTGTCAGCTAATAGTATTATCGTACAAATCAGACTTTTTTAGGACACAATGTGTCAATTTTTAATTGCATCTCTCCTTATCAGATAAACAATTAATTGAATAAATCAGCATGCTCAGTTTATGCAAATGACATTGCAAATAAAGTGACAATCCTGTCATTTCAGTTTTGCTGTGCTGTTTTACTTCCTTGTCAAGTATCAAAATGCATAGTAAGAGAGTTCGAAAAAATCATTGCATCAGGGATTGTGAATCTGTGCTACAGTTAGCCGAACTTGAGAACCTCACACTTCATGAATAGTGCATTGTCTGTACAGTCACAGAACACTAGCTACATAGGAGTGCTGAGTCTTGTGAACAGCAATGACTCTTGCGGGGCCCAGATACACTCTGCAGTCGTCCAGAGCAGACAATCTCTGTAAATAATTCACCTGGTATGAATATCCCCCCGCTGCAATCTTTAAAAATGATACCAACAGTATGCATCCCATGAATCATGCTCGCTGTTTTACAGCCCTCCCACCCACAGCCTGGCTGCATCCAGAGACAGGCAGGGGATCCTTGCCCCTTACAGCAGGCCTTGTCCAGTCCTATCACACTCCAGTTATATTGATCTATTCTCCTGGCAAAAGATTTCTCCAACAAGGTCGAAATCATACCTAGACTTGGATAGATAACTATGTACTGTAAGTGCATCAGTCATGGTTACTCATGTTTAGATTAAAACATCTACTAAGCAGTGGTTTGATCTATTTTGGTCTGTCGGACAGTTGATCGGTCAGTTCATCCATCTGTCCATCCGTCCTTCCATCCATTTGTCTAAAAAAAGGCATAAGTTTACCATATCTCTGAAAAGTATTTGCAGAGCAGCATTCCACTTAGGGCTGAAATCTACATGGGATCTGTTGTGAAATTGTTTTGGTGTCTTGCACAATTCTAGGCCAATATTGACAATCTCAGGAAGTTTTCAAACAGTAACACTGTCAACCCCCTTTGTTTGACTAAAAAGCTATCACGTTGTAATGTATTACTGCAACACACAAAGAGACATCCAGCCTCAGACAGTCTATGTAGACTGTTGACTGTTAATGCTGTTGAAAGGGTAAGGATAATATCTAACCTCATTTGTGTATCATAATGGGTGGACCTGATAAGAGTGTGTGTGTGTGTGTGTGTGTGTGTGTTAGAAGGGAGCAGTCCTCATTATCAGTCTGATACAATAATAATAAGGTCTCTGCATTTTTCTTTCTCTCTCTCGTTCTCTGGGAAGCATTACTAACTGCAGCTCATGCCCAGGGTGAGGGCTGACTGTGGACCTCTCTAAACGCTTCCTCCACGACTCCATTAATGAGATCTCTCAGGCCAACTCTCATAACTCTGAGAGAGAGAGAGAGAGAGAGCCCTTCATAACACACCTACAGTGCCCTGCGTATGTAATGGGACAGTGAAACATTTTTCTTCTTCTTTTAGCTCTTAACTTTGGATTTGAAATCAAAAAGGTTAAAGTATACATTCTCAGCTTTTATTTTATGGTATTTGTGTACATATTGGTTTCACCATTTAGAAATGACAACACTTTTAATACATAGTCCCCCTATTTCAAGCCACCAAAAGTGATGAGACAATTGGCATGATTTTCTGGTAAGTCAGGTGCATTCTGTCACAGTCTGCGTAGGCAGAGAGAGCTGCCAATGTCTAGAATTGATTCTAGGCTTTGCGTTTGTAGGTTTTGCATTTCCCTTTGAAGTCAAGGAAGCCATTATTAGGTTGAAAAATCACAAACAGAACACATAGCCAAAACCTCACATTTGCCAAAATCAACAGTTTGGAACATAATTAAAAAGAAGAAAAAAAGCACTTGTGAGGTCAGCAATCACAAGCCGGCTGGTAGGCCAAGGAAGACTTCTACAGTGGATGACCGAATAACAGAGGCTTCACTCAAGATGCAAACTACTAGTTATCTTCAAAAAGGATGGTCAGGTTACAATGTGCGAAAACGTACCTACAAAGCCTGCAGAGGTCTGGAAACAGGTCTTGTGGACAGGTAAGATGCATATTATCATGTACCGGAGTGATTGCATTTCCAATAAAAAATATATCTGCTCTTTCCCGTCCATGTCGTGTCTCCTAGGCTGTTCCGTGTAGGTCAAATAAACTTGGTCAAATAAAATAATTCAAATAAAATAATTCTGATTCTGATTCTGAATGTTAGCACCAATAATTATGCCACAGGTTTAACTGAAACATTGCCACTGAATGTATAGGGGGAATGCTCTCACAGAACAGGTCATTGTACAAATGAAATATATGTAGCCTAATTTGTCAAAGGTTTAAGAAATTTACTGAAAATGCTTTAATTGGGGGGCAGGTCAGTAATTTATACAGACAGTCACAATCTCTCTTTTCGAAGGGAGTGTTTCATGGATCTGAAATGGGCAGCGAATTACAATAAAGGGCCGGAGTGAGGGAAGGTGAGTGAATTTGTCATCAACTGTGGGCTGTGGGGAATTTGTCATCCTTACTCCTGTCTCACATGGAAATTCCTATATTTATTCTGTAATCCATATGTTGCATTATCAAAGCCAACGCTTATTCATGTCAAATTATGCTAAAATAACACACAACAATAAAAATATTTATTGTCGTGTGTTGGTTGCTGTCTGTGCATATGGCCGATGAGTGAATGTGTGATGTTGATATGAGAGTAGATAAGGATACTTGAAAAACACAAGTTGGTCCCATTCCTTGGTCCTTGTTAAAATAACCTGATATTTAAACCAAATGACCTCTTCATCTCTGTAAATCCTGAGCTGATCTGCTATTATAAACTTGATCTTGCCAATCTGTCTCATAAGGCAAAACTCTGCAATCACAAACCATTATCGCTCTCATTTTGATTTTTATTATTATTTGGAGGGAACACCAATACTGTCAGCACTGTCAGTAATTTATACCAACAGAAGGATGGATCTTTTCAAACATCCTTCACAGCTCTTGTCACCACCTTGTGGTGGCTTTTGACAACACTTCACGTCTTCAGAACTTGTGTCTGCCACAGTAGCGACATTGAAGTAGCCCACCGCTTCAATGCAGTATGAACCTTTTAAACACTGACCAACTGTAGAGAGATATTTATTACACCTTGCTGAATTGTTACTGACTAAGAAGATGGTAATAAAAACATCTGATGCAGATTATTTTGTGTTTTCTCCCCTTTATATGACATCTACAACCCAGATGTCTGAGTTTATTTCAATGCACCCTTCACTTTTATTTGATGGTATTTGTGTACATATTGGTTTCACCATTTAGAAAAACACTTTTAATACATAGTCCCCCTATTTGAGGCCACCAAAAGTGATGAGACAATTGGCAGGATTTTGACTAGTAAAAATATGAATATCATGTAATGAATAAACTCAAGACATCTGTGTTTTTATTTATGCTGCCAATGAAAATTAAGTAGTATAGATGACACGCAAGGCCCAACAAGTCCAACAGTTATTACAATCATATAGTTTCCATGGCAACATCTCCTGTGGTCAAACAAAAAGCACTGTGTGATTTTTCTCACATAAAGAATCTTGAGGCTGCATAGAACTCAGGCTGAATGCTCAGAACTAAAGAGAACCACATGTCTAGATAAACATTGGGTAATTTGACACGCCCCACAAATATAATCTTACCCCAGATGACAGAAGAGAATAAAGAGGATGTCAGAACGCACACACAGCTAACCAATCTCTCAGGACCATAGAGACACCACATCTATGTCTGTGTTTTGTGTTTGTGAGAGAGTGCACTTGTTGTCTGCTAGAATCAGGGACAGTGGCTGCTGAGAATAAGAATGAAGGGAATAATAAAAGAGTGTATAATACATGCATCAGCTGGAAACCTGCTTGTCACATTTGAAACATGAAGCTCATTTGCTCTAAAGGGCATTATTGTAATGGGAGATGAAAGTGTTATAAATGCGAGTCCTGCTTTATTTTCTACCATGCTTGGGAAAAGAAAGATTTATTTCCTTCCTTTGAACCTGTCAGATGAATCTGATCATCACACACAAGGCAGATTTATACAAGAAAAGCCTATTTTGTTGCACCATCCTTTCAAAGACTTCCAGTCCCTGTAACATCAACATTGACTTGGATTCGTTTTGTGGAATCAACATATCCATCAATCTTTCCATCCATCAATCTATGTACTGAATATCTCTCTTTCTCTTTTTCTGCTTATCCGTCGATCCATCCATCCGTCCATCCATTCATCCATCTCTTTAATGCCCAGCTTTATATGCATATAATACAAGAATGGCCTGTGCTGTGTCAGCGGAATGGCCCTAACCCCATCATCAGACCTATATGTCAGCTCTGCCAGTCCTGCAGAGTGAGAGAGGGATCGAGATTGTGAGAGAGGGGGACAGAGAGGAGTAAAAGAGAGAGGGATGGAGATGAGTCTCCTTGTTTCAGTACCCTGAGGCAGAGAACTCTTAAGTGGACCAGCCTCCATAATGGACGGCCCATTAGAGGGCTGCAGGAATACACTGGAGCTGCAATATATATTTATTGACACTTTAAGAGGCAACACAGATGATCTGTCATATCCCTCTATAAGGCATGCTCATGCTTTTTAACATGAGAGAGAGAGAGATAGAAAGAGAGAGAGGTCTCACTGCTCCTTGACAAAAATAAACATTTTCAGTATTATACCTTTTACTTGACTATTAGCTGTGTCACAATATTTGAAATAAAATAAACCCCTACAAAGCAGGTCATTGAATTACCTCAGCTGCATGTGTAGTAATTCTCTCACCGCCACTGCCACTACAAATGGAACATGAATCAGTGCTTGTCAAAGGTTGTCAAGGCTTACATGCCTCTGCTGACATTCTTTGTTTTATTCTCGAGTTTGTGACAAAGCAAGAGTTTAGAACAACTGCACCCCAGAACTTGGAGTCCATAGACCCTCCAGCTTTCATGACTGTTCTTTCCAGTTGCAGTCATGTTAATTGTAATCTGTCCATGTGGGTGACATGGAAAACCACTGAGTGGCTAGGCAAGAGCAGGAAATGTCCAGTATAGGATTACCTTGGTGTGGTTTTATACAACATACTTGTTGTTATAATATAGCTATGATATTTATTTGATTATGACTGTTGCTGGTCACTACGTTTTCAGCTGCAACGCTCTGGATCCTATCTCTGTTGTTTTTTTACATCAAAGATGTGTCTATATTTCTGCTTCCTTTGCATGCAATAACTGCCTGAAGTCTGTGACCCATTCACCCCAACCAGATGCTGGGTATCTTCTCTGGTGATGCTCTGTACTGCAGCCATCTTCAGTTGTGTGTTTTCATCAGGTAATCAAATGCATGTTCAGTTTGATTTAAATATGAAGACTGACTTGGCCAGTCAAAAACTTTCCGCTTTTTGGCCCTGAAAAAAAGCTTAGTTGCTATGGCAGTATGTTTTGGGTCATTGTCTTACTGTATGATGAAGCGCCATCCAAAATATTTGGAGGCATTTGCTTGTACTCGAGCAGACAAGATGTTTCTGTACACTGTAGAATACATTCTGCTGCTGCCGTCAGCAGTTACATCATCAATTAGACAAGTTAGTGGCAGCTATACATGCCCAAATCATAACACCCCCTCCACCATGTTTCACAAATGAGGTGATATGCTGTAAATAAATCATTTTTTCTACAAACTTTCCACTAGCAATAACACTGGTACATCTTACCTGTCTAAAATACCAGACCTCTGCAGGCTTTTTTTTTGCAAACTGTAACCTGACCATCCTTTTGGAGGATAACTAGTGGTTTGCAACTTGCAGTGAGGCCTCTATAGTTCTGCTGGTAACATATTCTGTGGATCATAGTCTCTGACACATTCACACCTACCTCCTGGAGATTGTTCCTGATCTGTTGGCCAGTTGTTTTGGGGTTTTTATGGTGGTCTTTCTTCGGTCACCCACTATAATGGCTGTAGTAAGACTCAAATGCACAACTCGGGGACAACAACTAAAATCCAAAAGAATAGTCTTTAATTCCAAAAAACCGGGAAAATAAAAACACTAGTAAAGATTGCTGGTAAGGTTGACACAAGGGACAAAGACGAACTGGCACAGAGACAGGGGAACACACAGACTAAATACACAGGGAAGGATGATGAGGAACAGGTGAAGCCAATCAGGCCAGGGTTGACAATCACACAGCCAGGAAACACACAAGGGCAGGTGGTGAAGTGTCTGAAACGAGAGACAAGGTGAGGAACACACAAATAAACAGGAAACATTAAATGAAAAACATGAAACAAAGACAAACATAAACTAAGAAACAGGACGAGACGTTGCACCCACTGTAGATGTATTCCTTTCTTCTTTTTTTTTTATTTTTTTTTTTTATATATTTTAGGGCATTTCTGCTTCATTGGGACAGAGATAGTAGAGATTGACAGGAAGGATGAGTGAGAGAGAGGAGGGATGACATGCAGGATATGTCGATGGCCGGAATCGAACCGGGGACCTTGTGATAATACGGTATGCGCCTTAGTGTGCTACACCACTGAGCGCCCCGACCATTATATTTCTAATGTACTCATGATACGTGCTTGAACCTAGGGAGAAATAATAATTACGTGTGTAAACACCCTACACACAAAGAGCACACTGTAAAAAAACACAGGAGTGCTGAAGTGTCTGTTGTCTCATAGGGCTGCTTTGTTTAGTACTTAGGCCCTAATTCAATCTCCAGCCCATCCACCCATTGAGCAGAAAGTGAGAGCTTTGCTGGTCGATGTGAGGGGATGAGTGTTGGCGAAACATGATGAGGAGCTGGACAAAAAACACTGGCCTAACACCTCTGCCTGGGTGTGCAGGGCTCTCCTTCTCCCTGTGTTTCCCTCTAATTATCTGAGATCCACAGGCTGCCATTTGGTAGTATTGATTTGTGCTGCCTCCGCCACACACACACACACACACACACACACACACACACACACACATCCTTCCATGCTGGGTGAGATGTCTGGAGAAACTCTCTCCCAAGCTGCAGGCCACAAAGTGATTATCTGATGGAATCAAGTTCCCTCCTCACCATCTATATTGTCTTGGATATGAATACATAGCCACAAACAAAACCATATTACAGTACAGTATGTAAGATGAATTGTCAGATGGATTATCAGAAGGATCGGGTGTGTGTGAGAGAGAGAGAGAGAGACTATAACACTGCTCCGACAAATCAGTGATTAAATATTTCAAAATTCCCCTTGATACTTTTTATCTCAAAATACACAAACACACACACACACACACTCACACACATTTTGATTGACGAGTGCACTGTAAATACTGTACCACTCTGTCTCTGTATTTCAATTTATTTTTGGATGTCTGCAATTTCAGCCTAAAACTAAAGACTACCCCTTCTAACATTCTTTCGTACCATCTGCTGCAATGAATGACAACTTTTTTGCCCCTCTTTCTTCTACTCCGGGTGCATTGGTGCATTGTCTAAACCATTAGGCTCTCCTCTCTTTGGATGCAGGAGAGTTGGAAAAATACATGCTCCCTTGTTATTGTGCAAATCTTGTCTCGACTACAGTATATATATATTTTCAGTTTTTGTGCGATTTTCGATGGTTGATGAGGGGCAATGCAGCTTAGAAGATATTGTGACATCATATTTTTCTGACATCACTGTAGGCCGTAAAAGTACTACATTACCCATAATATATAAAACATATAAATCATTCTGTTTTGTCATAATGAAACAAAACTAAGTTTTATGCAAAATTCCATGTCGTCTCCAATCCCCATATAATGTGCGTTGAGTTCATGGCTTAGGCCATGGTAGGTGTAACAGAGTTGAGATGGTAAACTCATGTTCAAATACCCAAACCTGCGCTGTCGAATTGCTAGCTTTTCGATAGCATAACTGGTTGACATTGGGTATTTGACGAGACGGTTATGTGTTGGCAAGACAGAGGCACAAGTTTGAGACAGGTCAGAGCAATTTGAATTTTGGGGCTACTGTTTCAACAGCTTGACGTCTGTTTCATAGGTCTAATGCAAAAATAAACCAAGGTTGATACTGAATTAAATAGGCTATGTACTACATCTTGGGCTACCAATAAAGTCACCTGCCTCACACAAACTGCACTCTCATCATGATTCCCATCTCACCCAAACCTATGGGCTGATTTCAAATAATGCTACTATAAATATTATATAAATAAAGCAACATAAATGTATACATCATGGAAAGATTCACTCATGTAGTCTACACTGCACTTCAGATTTGCTGGCTCCTACTATCGCATTGACTACATAACCCTCAAATCCTTGGACTGCTTTCAAATAATACTGTAAAATAACAAAGTTTAAAGTGAATTAACATTTATCAAATAACCGCTACAACTCCTCCCCATGCAATGCATGCCCATGCCCATGGTCAGCTCTTCGGTGCCCTGCTCTCATAGACTGTCCTGTTTACCACAGTTAAAGTAGAGAAGTAGGCTACAATGTAGTAGAGAAATATGAGCTCAGTGTCAGTTTAAACCGGCGGGAACATTCATTTGATTATGACGTGCAATGGTAGGTAAATGTTTTACTTGCAATGCGAGACTGCGGGTGGAGAGGGATAGAGACCTGTTCTTTGTGTGTAGGAACACACTTCGGTTGACAAAAGTAGACATTGATTACTTTCAGATAATACTGTCCTTGGACTGCTTTCAAAAATTAGGCTATAGGCCTACTGTAAACAAAAAAAGCACCAAGGGCTACAAACACTGTAAGCACACTAGCAAGTCTATTGCCTATAGACAGGAGGAAAGAAAATAAGAATGGGGCGTAGGAAGCACACTATTGTAAGCTTTCTTAGAATGACATGACATTTTTGGAGGGTTCTTCATAACCACTGCCACTGTCTGCTTTCCCACTTTGTGACAGTGCCATTGTAAAAAAATTCCCAACTGTAGGCAATATACAATATACGGTAGCCTGACAACATTGGGTTAAAGCAATCAGATTCAATGATTGGGTTGTCGCAAATGATTATATACTAGTTTAGAGAGAGAAGACACCATGGTTTTATATCCCAAGCTGTTACTCTTGTTGTCATCCCATTCCCATCAGTCTGCAGCAAAGCTTTAAGCTTTAATGTAATATACTGTACAAGAACTGCACTGTCAACAGGCAAACTGAATGAAATGGAAATAAAACATACTTCAAATGTCATGTGGACCATCCACTGTGACACATTGGAAGTTAGCTTGTGCACAAAAATTGCTTTTTTAAATGGACCATTCCACTGCTTTTGACCCACTATTCCCCAGGTAGAGCTACAGTCATCCAAATGTACAGTCAACAATGCAATGGTGTACCGAAGTTCATAAGATACAGTATGTACCACATAATCTAAATTTTGTGCTAAAAGTGTGCTAATCATTCTATAGCTTTCTCAGACTCAAAAGTATTACTTTACATCCATAACATGAATGATTTAACCAGACATCGAATATGTAGACCCAGATTTTGAATTTTTTCCTTTTTTTGCAAGTTGCCAAATGAACATGTTATATCATTCTGTAATTCAACCATATTTGACTACAGTGTTGACGTAAGTGCTCCAAAAACCTTACAGCAGGTTCTCTTAACAATTGCATTATTCTCTCCTGGACACTGGATGACTATATCACTGGATGACTATATCACTGGATGACTATATCACTGGATGACTATCAATTTGCATATGTCATGTACTGTATGACTCTATGATGTGGAATAGATGATGCATGGAATTATTCATGTCAGGCCCAGCCCTTTGCATATATTATATTCCTATTTGATTATGTAAAATCCACATAGAAATCCTTGCTAAATGGTTATGGCGGTGCTGTGTCCTTTAATGAAGCTACATGTCACTAACGATGGTTCCCAATTTGCATGTGAAATAATTTATAAAATTGGGACGAAGTCAGCCATCTTTGCATTATTTCTAATATGCTGGTAAAGTGGAGCTTCACTGGAGACACCCAAAACAAACATGCAGTGTTGTAACACTGACATGATAATGCAGATATTTGGCTGGCAAACTTGATCCCACTGTAATAAAATTGACTAGTGTTCATTATTTCGCTTTTCCCATCATCCCAGAAACAGAGACTTTTACTGCGCAGTACACGTTTCGAATATCGAATAGAAATATTTCATCACGCTAAAAAACTAGCTAAAATACCTTTATTTACTAGTCTCCTATGGAGCTTCCAAAATGCTATGTTTGTCCCCAGATAAATTTGTTGTCATGGTATTCTTTGATTATGACACAATGAGAAATAATCCAATGGGAATTTTGAATACGGCATCTAGCATTTCCATGATATGCAATGCATTTTCAGACTGTTTACAAAAACTAGATTCTCGAAAACATTGTTAAAAACAAGCTGCAATAAAAAAAATCATGTTGTAGAGGTCCCCTGTATGAGGTTGAGAGGTTGAAGAGGTCTATCTGTCAACAAATTAGGGGGAATATCCAAGCCGTGTCAAGGTGATAATTCATCTATGCCATGGATCCATAGTGTTGTTTGAGTTCCTAATTTCTTTGTTTATTTCCAACATGATCCAGAAGAAGATACTGTATGACATGACTCCTTCATGAGTTCCTTCAAAATATGGAGAAAGCTTGCCAAATTGCAATAGATAGGACATCATGCACGCATAATAACTGTGGATGCTCATTGCATTTCACTAAGCCAAGCAGTGACGATTAAAAAAAGGAATCATCATCATTATTGTAATAATCAGACTCAAGGCACTCAGTGCAGTACTAATCCTCTTGTGTAAGTTTGAGCCATATATCCCCTCTCAAAGTTAATTGTCTTCCTTTGTTGTGCCCATAAAGGCCAAGTGAAAATACTGGCTGGGTTAGGCCAACACCATAAACAAGCACAATAGGTAACCTGTGTCGCTGTGTGGCCCTGAGTTTACTGAGCTAATTAGCATGGCTGAAAATGACAGCTCGCAGAGGGCATAGCACAGGATTTAAACACCAAAGCTGGCAGGGCCACAGAACTATAATAGGCATGCCTGACTCTTTTGTCCTCAGTGTGTTATAGTGGATTATATTTCAGTTTTTGAAACAGCTACTCTAAAATGGAGGAAACTACAAAACATATTTGTCAACTTGTTTAAATGCATTCTCATAAGTGAAGCATATTCTCTTAGTGATTGACCCACCAAGTTAGCACCTCCTTCAATTGAAAGTTGGAACTCCATCCGTGCGTGACAGACTTGAACTTCAGATGCCCCTACGCTGGGCTGCAGTTTGGCGGGTGTTACTGCAACAGTGACACCTGTCACACACAGATATAAATGATTCAATGGCAGCAGATAATTCAATAATCTGGTCGGGCTGCAGTGTCAGTGTAGTCAGAGCGTGTTTCTGTGGTGGAGCTGTGTGCTCTCTGTCACATGGGCCATGGGGCTGAGCATTGGACCATACATCATGACAAGCCCAGGGAGAGAGACACTCGCTCAGAAACAGCAATACACTTTGTCACCCCACTCTCTCTAGTCTACACCAACTGTCTGAAGCTGATGCTGCAGTGAGTTCAGAGAGTCTGCAGCATACAGTATGTCTTTCTCTACAACCACTGAATTTCACTCCCCCTTTCTTTACTGTGTGTTTAGTAACATTTAAATGGCTTCCGTAAGTCTTTGATGTAACTCGGTTTGTTTGGACTCTCCTACGTAAGTACTTTGTCGAGATTTCTTTTTTAATGGGGAACAGACAATGACCAAAATCTGAATCAGGTTTGTATTTGTCTATGCTCAACAGCTCAGCTCTCTCTTTCTCTCTCTATCTCTCTCACACACACACACACACACACACACACACACACACAGGTGATTGTACTGCAACTGGATAGGATGTTTGTGTAGATTTTATTCCACTCCATACTGGAGCCCTACTGGCTTGCCCCTTCTCCCAGGTAGAGTGGGTATTCAGGCTTGGAGCCAAAGGCCTGGGCCCAGGACACAGCAGTGGTTTTTCATGATTCATTTCATGCTTTATTTAGCTCTCCCATTCCATCAATCTGAGGCTGGAGACAAAGAAAGAGACATCAGGACTGGCTTGTAGTAACACCAAGTCAAAAGGCAATTTTCTGTGGAAAAGGAGACAATTTCAGTTGGTCTCTGCATTTTCAGGGTGGTGGCTCTCACTACCCTGAGTCACTACCCAATTCCATTGTCCAATATTGGAGGAAGCTGAAGCATGTGTTGCAAATATGGCAATTGATATTGATTAATAGTGATATTTGAAAATACTGAGTCATTTTGTTTTACAGTTGTGGAGAAAATATGCAAAACAAACCAACCATACTAAAAACCGAGTCATTGCAATTATCTTAGTACTTTTGCACACTTTTTGCTGCTTATCCTACAATATGTGACCTTTCTATTCTAACAACATGGGGCATTAGATTGAGAAGACACCCGTCTGTGCTGCCAACACTAATTAAGGGAAAATAGTGTGTGTGTGTGTGTGTGTGTGTGTCAGGGGACAATCCTGCCAAGAGATTTTGAAGTTATACCATGTGGCCATAGGGACAACTGTCTGGTGCCCCTGCAATGGCTTCGTATTGTATCTGGCCAAAGACTGTTTTGGACTGCAATTTCAGTTTCTGTTATTTCCTACCATTAAGTATAGTCTTGATTTAAATTAAGGCATGTCGTAAGAATACATGTACTGCACCAATTGCATCTCTCATAGGAATCCATTTGGTGGTCAGTAGCAGTATCTAGATATATTGTATATCTATATTAATGGTGTGTGTGTGTGTGTGTGTGTGTGTGTGTGTGTGTGTGTGTGTTTGAGAGCGAGAGAAAGATGTGGTGTCAGACCAGTCCTACCATTATCTCTGTGCCAAGCTGACATAGGCGAGAGTGAAGGTTTAGGGATTGATATACTGGCTTACTGTAAGTAGTCTGCATTACAGTTGGTATGTGCTGGATCCTTCAGGGAGAGTGGATGGTCTTCTGCATGGTGGTGTTGAGCCAAAAGTGAGACTGGGAAGGATTAAGGCAAAAATACTTAAATTCCAGTCAGGGAGTTTGGAGCGAGGCTTACAGTATGTCCATTGGCGGAGGAGTGCGTGCGTGCGTGCGTGCGTGCGTGCGTGCGTGCGTGCGTGCGTGCGTGCGTGCGTGCGTGCGTTTATTTCTTGTGGGTCTCCATGCAATATCTTTCTAAGCTACATCAGTTATTGACAGTGGAGCTGTGGTGAAGAAATCGCATTGCCTTCCTGCGCGTGGTGTGTGTCATTGTATGTTATTACTTGGTTATCCTGCTTAAACATGGGATTATTATGGATGCTCTCTCTCTCTCTCTCTCTCTCTCACACACGCACGCACACACACACACACACACACACACACACACACACACATTAACTTGGTCATGAAGTGCATTTGAGGGTTCCGTTAGAGCTTGGGGTGGGTTAACATGATTAGTTCTCTGTGACTGCTTTCATTCCTCATACTGCATGTCACACACCAGCTCTCTTTATTACCATGCCAGAACATTTTACATGTCTTTGTTTATGTTTTGTTTTAATCTTCTGCAGTAATTATTTACTCATTAACTGCTTCCAACCAAAACAACTTCAGTTGTAAGGGTCAAAGTCATGTTTAATTCTCTAAACCCTGTTAAATACATTGCAAAATATTCAAACTGACAGACTACAGTATCTGACTCATATTGCAATTCACATATGAAATGGAAAAAGTGGAACAGTCATTCCAACTATATAAAAGTCATACCAAAAGCAGGCATCAAAGATGCATGAATATGCATGACAATACAAGTAGGGTCAGAAGTTTAAATTGTCACACCCCTGATTCAATATTGATTGAGGTTAATTGTAAATGTTCCTGTTTTATTACAAACCAGAGCATGAGTGCAAAATCATTAATGATTTTCTTACCACAAAATTTCTTACCAACAAAAATCAACCCAGTGGATAGGACATGTTTATGTGGGAGAAAGTAAAGCTAGAGGTTATGAATGTAACCCAGGTTAGTGAAGGAGTGAAGGACCCCTCACTATGGCACTCTTGTGTACCTTTTGCTGAAGACCCCTATACAATAACACTTGGTACAGGCCAGTGACGCTTGCAAGCAGATAGCCCCGCCTACCACTCGTCCTATATATAACACCTAGCAAGCATGCCCATTTTATCCCGCGAACCACTCTCTTTTGGTTAAGGACACTAGTCTTGTCGGTCCTTGGCTTGAGGTGGCTGGACTGCCGGAGGCAACCTGGGAATCTTGAAGTTAGGGGGAGGAGGTCTCAGTGTCACAACCTGGGTCGGGAAGGCTCTCTTCTCATTGAGAGGGAGGACAGAGGAGACCTCTTTGTCCTTTTTCCTCAACCCCAGACTTGAAATCATCAAGGGCCATACAGTCCGGTCAGGCTGAATAAGGCTGCTTCCATGATGACTTGAGGCATTGAGGCATTCGTTGAGGATAGGCACATGCAGCTACATGGATGGGAGGTGCCCTGCAGGTCTCCCCTAGCCTCGTCTTCTTGGGCATTGGCTGGGCCTTGGGGAGCTCAAGGTTGTGCTTGGAGGAGGATCCTCAGACAGATTCAAGGGAGGACATGCCCACCTTAGAAGTCACCTCATCCTTCACCTCCCATGCCGCCGTAGTGGGCTGAGCAGAAGTGAGGGAGTCCAGGTCAGCACCATCTTCTCCATCCCCAACAGAGGACTCTGTGTAGCCTTGCTGTCACCGTCCTCATCAAGCCGCTGCGCAGCGATGACACCCTACACTTACAAATAATGTTGCATGATTTCACATAAGGGTTAGTTTTCGAAGCATTTAGACAACATTAACAACTAGCTGTACCAGGCATGATTGTATAGGAGTCTTCAGCAAAAGGTACACAAGAGCATATCTCATAGTGAGGGGTCGAATCGAGTCGACTGAAGGAGAACCCTGCCTATTAATTATGTGCACCAATAAACTAAAATAACAGCAGGAGGATGTATGCATGAAACAGAATAAGGCCAGTTTGGCCTATAGGAGGGAACATGATTGAATCACATATATTCTAGCCAAGTCTTTGTTCCCGAAAGAGTGTTTGTGTGTGTGTGTGTGTGTGTGTGTGTTAAAGTTAAAACCTCTACACCTTCCTTTTTGCATCTGTTCCCACTGTACACTCTGGCAAAATAGTTTTTGGCACAAGGTTCTGTTTACCCGACCTACTCTCTCCCTCTCTCAAACAGAAATGCAGGGTTTTAATATTGATTTTTTATTTATACTGTGAGCGGCCAGTGATCAAGTGTCTTTTTGCCAGCAGCTTTTTTATTTTATTCTGGCAATGTAGTGAAGCAGCTCTTAAGCTGATGCTAACAGAGACATGCCTGAAAGCTATATCTGCATTTCATACTGTGTACTAGAAAAAAACACACATAGGCATTAGCCTGGATTTCAAAGGTAGGCCTTTATCCCTCTTGCAAATTGTAACATTTTGAATTGTATCACTCTGAAAAAAAAAATTATATTTCTCCATACTCAGCTTACAATTACATTGTAAAAGTTTACCCTTCCCTCTGTACTTGTTACCCTGGCAGCTTTACATCCTATTTTACAGCTCAGCTTGTAGGACTGAATCCATAAAGGCATGTATTCACCATCATAATGGCACACGGACACAGAGCAGAGAAAGGAAGGTCCTTGAAGGAAGGACAAGAAAACAAAATGGCAGCCATTCATCGGCATGTGGAGTTATGGAGAACGTTTTAGAAGGAAATGTGTAGGCTCATTCCAGGCACCCAACCTTCACTGACTTCCATTCATACAGTTAGGTCCAGAAATATTTGGACAGTGACACAATTTTCATAATTTTGGCTCTGTACGCCACCACAGTGGATTTGAAATGAAACAATCGAGATGCAATTGAAGTGCAGACTTTCAGCTTTAATTCAAGGGGTTGAACAAAAATATTGTATAAAACGTTTAGGAATTGCAACCATTTTTATACACCCCTATTTTCAGGGGCTCAAATGTAATTGCACAAATTAACATAATCATAAATAAAATGTTCATTTTTAATACTTTGTTGAGAATCCTTTGCAGGCAATGACTGCCTGAAGTCTGGAACCCATGGACATCACCAAATGCTGGGTTCCCTCCTTTGTAATACTTTGCCAGGTCTTGTCTTCAGTTGTTGTTTGTTCATGGTAATCAATGCTCACACCAGGGGCCATAGGCAGTCGTAATGCCAGTAGGCTAATTATTATTCATTTTTGTATTAGCAGGAGACAACTTGTACAGGGGGGGTAGCGGGGATGAAAAGCTCTCTAGGGTTGGGGTTAGAGTTAGTATAGGGGGGGTTGTGAGGGTGAAGCGGTCTTTAGGAGGGACTGTTAAGATGTAGCCTGAAGAGATGGGTTTTCAATCTACGGCGGAAGATCTGAAGTGACTCTGCAGTCCTGACAGTAGTGGGAAGCTCATTCCACCAGTGCCAGGATAGTGAAAAGCCGTGACCGAGTAGCGCGGCCATTGCATCCACTTAGAGGCAGCGGTGCCAGGCGGGCAGCCGAGGTGGACGAGCGGAGTGATCTTGCAGGGGTTTGGGGGCTAACCATTGCTTGCAAGTAGGGAGGGGCTGTTCCCTTTGCCGGCCGGTAGGCAAGCACCAGGGTCTTGAATTTGATGTGAGCTGCTACCGGGAGCAAGTGGAGGGTGCGGAGGAGGGGCGTGACATGGGAGAATTTAGAGAGATTGAACACCAGATGAGCGGCAGCATTCTGGATGAGCTGCAGAGGCCTGATGGAGGAGGCGGGGAGTCCGGCCAAGAGTGCATTGCAGTAGTCAAGGTAGGAAATCACAAGTGTTAGGACCAAAAGTTGTGTTGCTTCTCTGGTGAGGAATGGACGTATCCTTCTGATGTTGTAGAGGAAGAATCTACAGGAGTGTGCTGTCGCTGTGATGTTCGCCACACAGGATAAGTGGTTGTCAAGGACCACCCCAAGGTTCTTGGCTGTATGGGAGGAGGTCACAGTAGAGTTTTCTACTGTAATGGAGAAGTTTTGGAGAGGGCAGGCTTTCCCTGGGAGGAAGAGCAGCTCAGTCTTGTCAAGGTTGAGCTTGAGGTGGTGGGCTGACATCCAAGCAGAAATGTCTGCAAGACATGCAGAGACACGTGTTGCCACCTGTGAGTCAGAAGGGGGGAAAGAGAGAACAAGTTGAGTGTCATCTGCGTAGGTGTGGTAGGAGAAAACATGTGAAGAAATTACAGAGCTGAGAGATTTAGTATAAAGAGAGAACAGTAAAGGCCCAAGGGCAGAGCCCTGGGGGACACCAGTGGTGAGGGGTCATGGAGAGGACAGCGTTCCTCTCCACGTCACCTGGTTGGAGCGACTGGCTAGGTAGGATGCAAACCAGGAGAGTGCAGGGTCAGAGATGCCCAATTCTGAGAGGGTGGAGAGAAGGATTGAGTGGTTTACTGTGTCAAATGCAGCAGACAGGTGCAGAAGAATGAGAATAGAGGAGAGGGAGGAAGCTTGAGCAGAGTGGAGAGCCTCCGTGACAGCGAGGAGGGCGGTTTCAGTAGAGTGCCCAGCTTTAAAGCCATATTGGTGAGGGTCAAGGAAGTTGTTTGAAGGAGGTAGTTAGACAGTTGGTTAGAGACAGCACATTCAAGGGTTTTAGATAAGAAGGAGAGAAGGGATACCGGTCAGTAGTTATGGACAGCAGACAGGTCAAGAGTTGGTTTCATGAGAAGAGGCTTGACTCTGGCTGTCTTGAAGGCAGCTCGGACAGATCCTGTGGATAGAGAGGAATTGATTAAGGTGGTAAGGAACGGAAGGAGGTCTTTGGAGATGGATTGGAGAAAGGGACAGGGGATAGGATCGAGGGGGCAGGTGGTTGCCCGCTTGGATGTGACCAGCTTTAGAACATCATCAGGGGAGAGGGGGGAGAAATCTGATAAACCAGAGACTGGGTGTTGCACAGTGGGTTTTGGAGGAGAGGTAGCATTGTTGGTGAGAGGTAGAGGGAATGAGCTGCTAATGTCATCAACCTTCTTTTCAAAATAGGTGACAAAGTCATCGGCAGACAGAGAGGAGGTAGGAGGAGGAGGAGGAGGATTGAGGAGTGAGGAAAATGTGGAGAACATTTTCCTTGGGTCAGAGACAGAAGATTGAATTTTGGAATGGTAGTATAAGGCTTTAGCAGCTGATGCTTCTGTCTTCTGTCACATTATTAATAAACACTAGTGACCCTAGTGACCCAGTGCCATTGGAATAGGGTTAGGGTTAGGGTTCTTTGTTTTCAGATTAATGATTTATGATTTATCTTATTCTATCTTGAGTGATGCAGTCATTAGTCTTATTCATCTAGGGGTCTATTCTCATTTCCTTGAGCACGACCATAAGTGCGCAGATCTGTTCTTTACACGCCAAATGTGCATGCAGAGCTCCAGAGTATATTCTAATGTCAGCCCTGTATGTGCCTCTAATGTCAGCCCTGTATGTGGAGAAAGTCATATTTGAGGGGTGTGCTCATGAATATCATAGATGCACTGAAACCCTTATCAGTGGTAGATCTCGGGTTAGGAATCCATCCATACAGACAATACTGAACTTTTGAATAGGAAGTGCAAATAATACAGCATACAATTGATGTTGTACATTATATCTGGCTGTCATTAGAAATTGCAACATCAGATAAAGAAAAAGAACTGTAAAGAGCTTCATCCATTTTTATCATTTAGATTATCTAATTTCTTGTAGTACAGGCAGTATCATAAGATATAACATATACAGTGTGGAAACACGTTTCTCAGTACTTCCTCTCCACTTCAAGGACAACATGACTTACTAAGGGTCTGGAAGTTGTGCAGTATGAGAGTGTTTCTTTCTAAAGGAAATATAGGTTTCTGTGTCAGTAAAATAGAAGTGAACCTTGTTTGTGATATAGGGATGGCTGCTCAAATTGTATGGGCCTACAGACATACAATTTGAGCAGACATCCCTATATCACAAACACGGTTCACGTCTATCTTACCACCATTATGGATTTCATATATGAAATCTATATTTCTAGTAGAAAGAAATACTCTCATACTGTACATCTCCCAGACCCTTGGTAAGTCATGTTGCCTTTGAAGTGGAGAGGAAGTACTGAGAAAAGTGTGTCCATCTACAGAGGGACAGGGTCAAGGCCACTGGTCTATATATAGATCATTGACCAAGGGCCGTCTGACTTAACAGTGATGATTTCGGCCGGCGGGGCAGAGGATGAGGGAGGGACAATGATAACTGTTACACAGCCCTGTCATTTACCGCAACCTCTCAGCTAGAGTTCACAGGATTCCTCAGATGGTGGTCAAGAGCATTGCCATGACACCTTGAACAGCATTGTGCCTTTCTATAGCCTATACTAACTGTATGGTCTGACTTGCATAGAAACACGTTTTCTCTCTGACACTCTGCTGAAGATATATGTCAAAGAAACCATTGTTGTATTATTATTTGCTTCTGTTTGTTTGTTTCTGGACATTGACTCAGTAGTTGTCTCACACAAGCTGCTGTTTCTATGAAAACAATACTAATTTCTCAAAACCTCCATATGATATGAATTAATCAAAAGGTATTAACTTTACAGCTTGTGCTAATTTCAAATAATATCATTGATGCATTGCCTGATAGCAAATTAGCAGGTAAAAACTGTCAAATGACATAATTTCAATTAGTCAAATTTGATTCGTATGGCAAAAACGCATAATTTCCCCGTTAACATGTAATTGTTATAGCCAGGTTAGAGTGTTAAATTACTTTCCTGGCCATTCTGTGTGTTTAATGGCTATGTCATGTCACATTTGACATCCACTCTATCCTTCATGTCTTGGTTAATCTCTGTAAAGAATGTTACCTTGCTCAAAAACTATAACCTAAGGCAGATCCAGTTATAAATGTCATAATTTGTCAGTCATTGACTCCTCATCATTAGTAGTTAACTGGACTGTCAAACGACCTTCCTCAGGGGTTGAATGGAGGTAATCATCACTTACGTGATGTGTCTCTCAGCAGGTTGCGAGAGGTTTCCAAATGGGATCTCTGATTCCACCCTCTCTAAACTCAATTTTTCTAGTGATGACCTCAACATATCATAGTATTTAGCAACTACAATGCAAAGTTTACAGATATAAGCTCAATTTGACCCCTGATCTTTTTGAGATTTGCTGACAATATGAACAAGTTGAAAGTTAAGGGTTGCAGATTTGATACCAGCTAGGGACAATGAACATCAGTATAGCTAATATCTCAAGGTGTAAATTTAGATAAATTCTTTAACATAATGGAAGTGTAACCGTCACTAATGATGCACACACCTCCCTCTCCATAGCTAATGACATGACGTACTGGTAGCTTTGTTCCTCACTCTCATGAGACCGCAAACATTTTCATACCAGATGTGGAATCAAACTGTGACTCTTTGCAACCATAATCTCTGTATTAGGTCTATTACAGTATTTTGCCAGGCAGTGTGCTGTATGTTCAACCATCTTTGTTTCTTTTATGGCAGGGCTGATGAAGATTGAGGCCTGCCCACTCCAGTGCCAACGCATTTGAACAGAAGGGTCATAAAGAGGATTAGAGAGGTGGATCACCCGTCACATCCAGATGCCACAAATCTGCTCCGCGCCTCACATGTGAATAGGTACACCATTGTCTGGAGCGCTGCTCCTTTCACCATGAACAGAAACACAGCAGAGGGAACAAACAGCCCCGGATCTGAGGCTACGCCATGTCTAAATCTGCTATGATACTGGATTACAAGGCTTATTCCATGCTTAAAGCACTATCCTCAGATTGTCAGTCAAGATTTTGCCCCTCAGCTGCTTCTGTTATAATAGGGAACTGTGCTAACAACTTCACCCAGATGAAAACACAGTACACAAGGCAATTCCCATTTGGACACAGCAGAAAGAGCCTTTGGTAAGATCCTTCGGAATCTTAGGTTGATTCATGGAACATTCCAATGCAAATAGCAGTCGTATGGCATCTGCTTTGTCAATAGAATATGAGTGAGATATGAGATATGAGAGTGATTTCACCTTTTCTCACTAATTGCACAGCCCACAGGAAGTATTCCACACAGGGGGATTGTCTCCTGTGCATTTTTAAATTATTATTCTAATTATGAGCACATTCCATTTTGCACATTTGCATAAAGAATTTTGCAACATTTTATATTAATTTCACAAAATTCAATGGTTGAATGAATGAGTCCCCATATCAGCCTCTGGAAAAATGTATGAGCACTGCTGGTGGTTTCTCATGCATAGCCAAATTCTCAGGGCTTTTGTTCACCTGCAGAAGAAACAGCTGTTCATGCTTGACTCACTTACAACATCTGAGCGCATTGCAGGGAGATGTACAGTACCCTTCGAGAATAACATGCCTGATGCCATTGAGTTTTTTCTGGAGATTGTAGCAAGTAGGACGGAAGAGCGATATCCCTGAGAGCTAAGCAAGAAGTAGTTTTGGCACAACAGGTTTCGTAAGGACCAGCTAAACTGTATTTGCAAAACAACCCCCACCACCTCCGCTCACAACACATCCCAAATTATAATTCATAATTAATAAGGCATAGTCTGTTTAATAAAATACTCAAGTTGCATATAAATATTTGAAGCTTCAGTAGCTGGGCTGGTCAGATGGCTGTAATAGTGTCTTGAAACAAGTAACATGTTTTGCACAGGTGCATAATGTACCACGGAGAATCCTATGATTCGCCTGCGGTGTTACTGTAGGTTGTCTCTACTTCAACCCTACATTTTAAAGCTTGATGTCAGCAGGCATGGGTTTTTTGGTGTCCCCCTCGACGACTTGAAGTCTTGGGGGAGTGGAGTGGAAGCCCTTCTGCTCCATACAACCTGTGTTTAAAGAGCACAGACGAGGGAGGGTTATGAGAAGCCCATTGCTGAAAAGCGATCAGACAGGCCGCAATGAACCTCGGTGTCATGTGTGTTGCCCGATAAAACTAAACCATCGGAGAAGGAGAGGAAGTGTCTATTTGATGGCCCGTCAACCCCTCAGGACTGTTCATGCAGGTCATGGGCAACATGCAGATCAGGATCGAATCCAGGAAGAAGGAAGTGGAGGCCTATCACCAATCTTGCATGCCTCGCGCAGCACAGGTGGTGACTATGAAGTCCCCCCTCCCATCTCACTTCAAGAGCCTCAAGACGCCACAGGCACCTCTGGCAGCAGCAGCACAGGGACCGACCCAGACCACCAAGCAGTCACACCAGGACACCCAGGGACGATCTTTATCTGTCATTTCATGAAGGGACGACTGAAAAAAAAACACTCTCAGTCTGTACATGCACAATTGAATAATGGGGTAGGATCACAGCGAGTAGGAACACAGAGTATGTGTCCCATAGTGAGGGTTCTCCCTCATCTCCTTCAGAGAACCAGGGTTATATAAGTAACCCAAAGTTTTTTTGACCTTTCTGTTTCTGTATTCACAGGCTGTGTGTTTATGTTCAAGGAAACTTAGGCTTTTTGCACTTATACTCACATCTTATTATACTTCCTTGTCCTGAAAGCGCTGTGGAGGAGTGTTGAGTTTTCTATTCAAGTTGATTAAAAATACCCATCCAAACCTGAGAACCTATTTTTAGGTGTTTTAAGACATGCCCCGAAGCGGTCTTCGTGAATTACCTGGCAGAGTAAACTAGGCAATATGTTCCCACTACCTTCAGAACAAGGCTCTGTATTAGTCATTGCATCTTTAACATTTTGTGTTGAGACAAGATATAAGATGACATGTTTTGCTTTGTTTTTTCTTAAGCTGCTGTGATTTCTACTGAGCCGAGCCTTATTGCTAATTAAAATATAACTTATAATGTCACTGTCGCAGTGGGGGAGAGCCCTCGGTGCAAATGTGCACTTTTCCTCATAGAACTATGCCTGGATGCACCTGTCAGAATGCCTCTGCCACAAGGTTCTCATAATATGGTAGACTCCTGACTGTTGCATATTGAAATAGTGCAAACCCCTTCTCAGTTCAGTGCACTCCTATACTCCCAATTCAAATACTGTAGATATTTGTTTTTATTTACCTAAGACATCTTCATGCTCTGGTTTGGTGCACACATCCATGATAGTCATAAGCTATTTAATGTCAGTCTACCTGCAATGTGCAATGTTTGCAACATACAGTATACCTTCACAAGTCGTTGTGTATAAGATGTGTATTTTCATGTGTGATAATTACAGTACTGCACCACTGCTGCTGATAAATGATGATTATCAGTGAGATGACAGTGATAATGGTTATCATGATCATAATATATCCTGTCGTCCACAAACAGTGCCCTTCTCCATCCTCCTTACCTTTCTGTGCTGCAGTCAAAAATCCAATAACCCGGTGAGTCATCTAGCCTCCTTTACCTATCATATTGTGAAATTGAAGCAAGGCAGAGGATGTTATTAGGGTGGGCTCGTCTTTGAATTATTCAAATTTGCCCAGATGAAGGGGTGGAATAGAGAAATCAAGACGATGGTGGCTCTGGCTGGGAGTTGAAACCCAGGAGCATGCTCTCCTCTTCGATCGCAAGCCCTTTGGGCCAAAAGAATCCTTGGATAACGAGCACAGTGAGAGATTAGCATGGATCAAAGTGAAGATTAAACAGGATGGCATACACATTGATGTCTAATTAGCAAGTCTGTGAAATTTGCTGAATTGCTATGAATCTCAGAGAGATGTTTGCTGGAATGTATTCATCAAGTTTCCCATAGTGTAGTGTACAGCAATGTTTGTTTTTATTGTGCTAACAGAAAAAAAGTGTGTTACCAAAGGCCTGTTGTGCTACCAATTCATCGTGAATTACCTAGTGCCACACCGCGTCGCCTGAACTACCTGTCTAATAAATCATGGAACCATTCTGGATTTTTATAGATTTTTTTGCATCTGCCGAAATATAGTGCCATCACGTCAGAAAAACACTCCGCCGTCCATTTCTTTCAGTGGCATTACAACCTACTTTACGAACTATCAAAAATGAAAAGCTTTTATAGTTACTTGCTACTTATAGAGGCAGTGTTTTGTATATATTTAAGTATTATGAGCATCTGTTTCGTATGAAATGTGACTGCCTAAACCAGCTGACCATCTATGCTAGTTTTCATCCTCATTGCCAAACGTAATAAATACTGCACACCCAAATTCTAAACTCCTTTGCTAGTCATACAACCATCTAACTAATATATTTCCTGGAAAGAAACATGAAAACTATTTATTAAATATGTTTTGTTTTGTTGAATAGTCATGGCTGGTTTGAGGCTTAAAAGTTTGTCTGTCCCATTGGAACCATGGTTAACCATGGTTTTTGGCAGTGCATATTTTAACCGGGCTACTTTTTATCTTTCCCATAATTGTTTGCGAGTTATCAGACAGATCAGTGTGGACAGAGTCACACTATCTGTCGTAAGACAATGAACAATGAAAGGACGAGTCTGAAACTGAAAGCATTACTTTAGCAGGAAAAAGCAACTTAATTGTGATTAATGTTGGCCTAGACTATGAAAACAAAGATGAACCAAATAACTGAATGGCAGAGAGTATGTGTATCGCCGTGGTAACCTCAGCTGCCACCAGGCCTGCTGAAGCGGAATAGAAGGGAGTGACGAGTGGCACTCTCTCAGAGACACAATCTCCGACGCCTTGCAACACCTGCCTCTTCATTTCCTACAATTTGTCATTCCCCTTGAGCCCTATGAAGGGAAGCAATGTTCTATACCCTCAAAAAACAACACCATCAATAATTAATACAACGACTCCAGTATCAATATTCAGAGGCATTAAGAGTTTATCTTTTTGAGCGAGATGCACAGTATACTGTATGCCTGTATAACATATAATTTAAAAATAGTATGTTCCAAAAATAGTATGTTCCAGTGCAACTTTTGCACTGACTAGTGTTTAAATAATGCAAACATAACTGTCTGGCATCAAGTTACATTAATGGCATGCTTTATAACAAATATAATCTTTCACATTTTAATACATCAATGGCAACTCTGACACACGCCTCAATATCATAAATATTACTGTTTTCCTCCTTAAACACAAATTATGACATATAGCAAATAACAATGAGCAATGTTCAGTGTGTAGCATATTGCTTTTGATCACTGGCTGAATCCTACATGACATATCCAGCATGATTATTACATTATCTAATTGCATCCCAACACATGTATTATTCAGGGCCTCACAACCTAATACTCCTTGGAAAAGGAGGAGATCTATGTGCCTAAAGCAATTCCTGAATACTGTTTTACGTCATTCCTTTTCTGTCCTGTCAAAACACTGTCTTTCCAGAGCAGACTATATGAGGCGACAATATAGAGCATGTTGTCTTGAAAATAAAAATTTCCGACCCACACACGTTCGGTCTAATTCAATTGCATAGAAGTGACATGTTTTACCATACCTCCTGTACCTGTGTTGCCTCTTTCTTAATGCAGTAGGGCTGTGAATAATGGGAACCTACAGCAACTGTAGACCAACTGAAGGTTAAGCCTGGTCTTGTGTATGCCACTTGAGCTCACACCAACCAATAACATGTAAACAGTTACTGTAATCCCATGAGTATGGGTCTCGCACTTTGAGAGAGCAAGGCCACATAGTTAACAGGAAGAGACCACTTTAACCTTCCCCAAGGACATATTGATATTTCTCAACACGGATTAAGAGATTCAAGACTTCTGTTGATGTAATAGTTGAGATGTGTACATTTGAATAATCACAACTAAATGCATCTAATACGTTTAATTATGCACTCAAATAAAGACTAATTACAGTGTGAATAAGGCTACATATTCAGACCGGAACACAATAATACCACAATGCTTTTTGTTTTATTGCAACCGTGGATGTTTCAATCAACAGCCATTCTGTTTTCCCAGGGGACACATCAATAAAATAAAAATGGGAAAAGTTATGGCCGTTAGTGATGGCTCCCACAGAGCAAATAAGACTTTAAGTAATAAGGAGTGGTCACCAGAGATTCACACAAGGTCGGTAAAATGAAAGCCTTAAATCCAAACCATTAGGCAAGGCTGTCATAACAGTGCTCAATGAACGTGAACTGAAAAATACATGTGAGCAGCATGAATTTCCTGAACAGCAGGCAGCAAGGGACAGAATATTGAAAAAGGTTACTTCGCCTAGATTAGGGAGTGTGGCGACTGGCGAGTGTGCAATCTAATGGGTTCCCATTTGCATGGTCATCTTGGAAAATTAATGTGTTAGTTTTGTGTGTGTGTGTGTGTGTGTGTGTGTGTGTGTGTGTGTGATCCAGATAGAGAGAGAGAGAGAGAACAATTCAAATGTCTCAGTCAAAGGCGAGGAAAGCAGGAAGGCGATGCAGTTTTTAGCATCAGCCAATGAATGCCTGACAGGCAGGTCGACAGATGACTGATGAATGATGCAACGCCTTCAGAGTTGAGAGAGATTAGATGAGATGTTGACAGCTAGATGGACAGATCCTTGGTCTGGCATCAGAATATTTTTGTCCTAAATATACCATTCATCAACAAAGAGGCTTAAAGGGATAGTTCACTATTTAACAACGTATGGTCAGTTGGTGCCTAACCTTGAAAGCAGTCTATGGGCCAGGAACTATAACTTTAGCCACCGCTAACAAAACACAATGGAAGTGATAGGGGTTGGGAGTGAATTTTTAACACTTGTGGCCAAATCACCTCAAAGTAACTTCCAACCAAGTCAGAGAGTTTGAGGGGTTTTGGCCACAAATGTTTTTTGTTTTTTTTATTAAAGTTAGCTGAAATTAGTAGCTAATTAAATAACTCTGAACCATGGATTACAGTTTCCAGGTAAGGAACCATCTGTCTATAGGTTGTAAAATAGTGATAGAATTGTAGTAGTATAGGTGGAAGGTCACTTCACTTTGATATCTCCATCTTCATCACCCAGTTACAACATCCATCGCTATTGATTATTTAAAGAGGGAGTTTACTGTTTATGTATGTACAGTGCTGCTTGGAAGTTTGTGAACCCTACAGGGATGGTCATTATTTGTGTATAACATATTAAAATTAACTTAATATAATTTTATAATTTTTATATAACTTAATATATACATTTTGTAATAAAGACATTCCAAACAAAGGACACAAACAAAACAATGATATATTTTCATTGTTTATTTCACGAAAGTGAAATTATTTAACTCAGATTTCATGTGTGCAAAAATATGCAAACCTCTTCAGTCAATAGCTTGTGGCACCTCCATTAGCAGCGATAACTTAACTATAGCTATAGCGTATAGCTACTAATCAGTCTCTGACATCTGTTTTGAGGGATTTTTGTGCACTCCTCCTTACAGAACTCAGCCAATTGGGTGAGGTTTGAGGGGTGTCTGGCATGAACTGCCCGCCTCAGGTCCTGCCACAGCATCTCAATTAGATTTAGGTCCGAACTTTGACTTGGCCAATCCAAAACACAAATCTTCTTTCTTCTGAGCCACTCTTTGGTAGATTTGCTTGAATGCTTTGGGTCGTTGTCTTGTTGACCCATTTTCAGCCCAGCTTGAGGTCCTTGATTGATGGCTTGATGTTCTGTTCAAGAATCTCCTGGTTTGAAGTTCTGTGTGTTCTGTTCACGGTTCCCTTAATGATGCGGAGTCGTCCAGGTCCAGAAAAGCAGCCCCAGATCTTATCATTCCCACCACCATGCTTGACTGTTGGGATAAGGTTATTTTGGTGGTAGGCAGTGTTGGGTTTTCACCAAACACAGTGGTTTTGATTGTGACCAAAAAGGTCAATTTTGGACTCATCTGTCCAGAGAACGGACTTCCAGAAACCTTCAGGCTTGTCCAGGTGGTCTCTGGCAAAGCTAGATGCCATGTTTGGGTTGGCTTTTACCTGATTTATAATTTTTCTTGTGGCTCTTGGGGGTATTTTGGAAGGGTGTCCATTTCTAGGCCGAGTTGCTGTCATGTTAAGTGCTCTCCATTTGTAAATTAGTTGCCTCACAGTGGACTGATGGAGCTCAAAGATGAGATGATTTTATAGCCTTCCCCAGACTGATGTGCTCTCACTACCCACTTCCTGATGTCCTCTGAGATCTCCTTCCCCCTCGGCATGGTGTGTTTTGCATTCACCTGTATGGGTAACACAAAACTGACGAGGTTCCTTATCTCTATTTATCAGAGTCCTGCCCAAACTCTTTCCTAAAGATCTCTCCTTTGATTGGTTCATTTGGTACCCAATTATTTACCCACCTGATTCTACTTACCTACTTGATTTAACCAATGCAACTTAGGGTTCACATATTTTTGCACCTGCACTAATTTCTTTATAATTTAGTTTTTCTACTACACACATGATTTCCTCTAAACTAACATATGGAATTGGTAAATATAAACCTGTTATGAAGATGAAAAAAAGACTAAACTAAGACTAGACTAGCTACACTAAAAAAATCAATAATTGCACAAGGGGTTTGCATACTTTCAAGCAGCATTGTATATGTAGCAGATATATTCATCCCATATGCTTGAGTAATAACCTTTCCTGAGTACTGAACAAAAGTGTTGGCTACCATGTCAGAAAATAACATTTTGATGATTGGAGTCTAAATAAACTGAGGGAACCCCAAATGCAGTATTATGAATGACAATGTTATCATGGTTGCCACACCTGTTAGACACTGGTTTCAGTGGATGGACCTATACTTTGAACTGAGACATTCATTGCGTGTTGGGTTCCAATGCACTGTAATTTCATTCTAGACTATTGAGGAATCGGCGGTGATATCTCAATTAGGCAATAAACACTGACCTCTTTTCTTTGTGTGAGGATAATGTGCGTAATGTTGAGTCATTCAGACAAGTCATTCTATTGCTGGTAGCCCGTTGACTGTTTCCAAAAATATTCACTATGAGATCGACTGAAAGGCCAGCTGCCCTTCTCTGGAGATGGCACAATATCGCACTCCAACCTGTGAGCGCGCAATATAATTTCGCCCAACTAACTACATTAATTAGGCTAAATATCTATTCAATATTTTCAAGTGCGACATATTTACACCATTTGGCAGATTGCGTGAGGTCAATTGCTCTTGAAATGAAAGACTCAAATTAAATATGGCTGAAATATTGGGCCGCGGGCGGGTGTTGAATATGTAGTAGTATGATCAGTGCATTGTCAGTCAGAACTACAGCGAACAACAGTAGGCACACGCGCACTATTGCCAAACACTGGCCCGTTGTGTGGTGGACTTCATATGACAAGAGGAGCACCGTGGTCTGCTCGGCTGCGCTCAGGCAGCTCGTGGCTGACGGTGTCATAGAGGGGGAGGGGAGTCGGTAGGTGGCAGTCGTGTCCCATCTGGTACAACGAGGCACTGGGAAACAGGTCTCTCTCTCTCTCTCTCTCTCTCTCTCTCTCTCTCTCTCTCTCTCTCTCAAAGGTCTTACAGGCACTGGGGGACACACACGCGCGCAAGCACACACATCCATATTACCCCTCGACGCATCGTTCCTCAGGACTTCAAATGTTATGGAATTGGCCAATCAGTGGTGAGATGATGGCAAGAAATTGGATAGCTGCATTTCACCCATCAAAAGTGAGACTATAGGTGCATGGGGAAAATATTGCAGGACCAACAAGGGGATCGCAAGGCATGCATGCGCGTAAAAGGAGAGATGCTCAATCAGTCAAGAGGGAGAGTATGTCTTGCATTAACTGTAACATCCGCGCTTCAGATAGCAGCATCAGTCCATCAGCACTGACTGGCGGATTACAAATGATCTTGTTCTGAAAGACGAAGCCAGTAGTGTGTAGGTGTGAGAGAAGAAAATACCTCCCAGTAGTGTCCACTGTCTACCTCCGAACTTGCGCATAGTGGGCTATCTTATGATTTAATAAGGCAAATAGTGCGCAATGCAGAGTGGATTTGAAGTGAGTGCATTGGTGGATGTATGCGTATTCAGCGCCCGTTGATTTGTCAGTATTACCCAACTTAAAGGCGCTATTTGAGTTGACGAGGAATGCGCGAAGGATCGTCACCTGGTGGATATTCGTAGTGTACTCTTCTGTGTGATATCAGTGGATTGCCTGGACTGGATCAGAGATGCGTAAAACGAAAGCGCAGAGACAGGAGGCGATGGATGCTGTGTGGAAAAACTGACAGGTATAGGCTAAATTTGGTGAACGAACGTCTCTCAAGACACGACGAGAAGTACGCGCATGAAACCTTTGGAACTATTACACTAATAGCCTATAGTGGCAGAGGAAACATCCACATGTTAAGCTTTTGATTTTAGAGATAGATACCAAGGGAGGGTGTTTTTGCTTTAACCCTGTGGACGAGGCTTAACGCATTTCTGTGGTCTTATGTGTTGCTTAATGAGACCTGCTGGACGTGCCGTAGCTCCCACATGAAACATATTCTATCCGTATTAGAATCGATGGAGAAATCTTTTAAGAGACAAAGATAAGACAAACGACTTTATCATTCTTTATCCTATCCACCCGACGAATTTATACACTATCTCCGGGACCCCAATTCCAACGACATTAGCACGGAGGAAAAGTGAAATAGGAATCTTGAAATCCGCACTGGGTTGTGAGTTGAAATTTAATCAGATTCCAGGGGATTGGAGAGTAGCAAGGGAAGGGGAAAGGAAGAAAAGTTCCACCTGAAAGCATGAAAGATAAATGACAACATCAACCTCTTAATTTATTCCTCAATAGCCTATGTGGATGATGGTCTACCGTAGATTATGACGAGGTCTTGGGATGTTATCAATCTGAGGATCCATGGATGCGTGAGATGGTGTCTTTAGTGCTCCGGGTTTGAAGAGGTATGCGTTTTTTAAATTGAAAATAGAAATATACGAAAGAAGATTCTGGAAAGAGCACGGATTTGTCATGATCATCAGCGATAAACGAAATGGCATCGGACAGCGACATAGGTAGAAATGTGCCGTGTTAAAAGCACCGCGGGGTATCGCTTTGCATCGAGAGATTAGTTTCAGCGGTGGCACTTGTGGGTGCCTCTGTATTATATTCTTGAAGAATATGAATCGAAGAATGGATAAATTGACTCTACAATCAATGTACAAATCCTATCATACAACCGATTCATAATAATTGGTGGATTAAATGCAACGTCGTTTAAAATCTGGGAACCGGATAAACTGTGTTTGATGTGAAAGTATCACCGCGGATTCTGCCAAATTGCTTGAGAATTGCGGATGTATTTCCAATGGCGTTTTCGTAGAGAGGGAGCTGAAGAAGAAACTGCCGTTGTTTAGACATCTCCTGCAAACATCAGCATCTCCGGGAACAAGTGAGTTCGTATGTGAGTGTTTATCTCTAAATGCCGCCACTTTGCCCATATTGTAGCCTACGATATGGTGCATGGGTAGCCTGGCATTTCAAACCAGTGTTGGTTTGTTGCTCTACAACCCTTTTGACGTGTTTCTCACTCCTATAACGACTAAAAGCACTTCGACGAGGGCATATTCTGTATGCAATCGGCTTGTTCTGGATGCATTTGAATACTTCACTCCAATATTTTAGGATAGCCTGCTGTAATTATTTTGTGTGATATGTAACGAAACGTGTAGTGTGTGCGCGTCCGTGTAAGAGAAAATATCCGTGTGTGTGTGTGCGTGTGCGTGTGTGCGTGTGCGTGTGCGTGTGCGTGTGTGTGTGTGTGTGTGTGTGTGTGTGTGGCATTGCGCACGCAAAGGCATGGTTGCCATTTCGACTGAAAATAGCACCAAATAGGTCCATAGTCCATTCTACTAATATAACGATTAAACGCAACCATGTCGTTTAATCGTGATGCTGATACAGTTACAGTAAGCCTACTGCATTTTATAATCTGTAGAGATGCTGTGGTTGTTTCCGTCATATGGAGCGGTGATGCAGTCTGTTGCATCCCACATGCTGAATTCCGACCGTTACCTTTTAGCAACAGCTTATAAGAAGGCATGATCAAATGTATCCTGTCTACATTCTCATATAAGTGAGAATAGGCTAGCCAAATTGTCAGCAGCATACTGTAGTTGTCATGGACTTGAATTGTATTCGATATAGGCAGGCTTCTTATTTGCGCCCGCTGAAAATATGGGCACCGCCATGTCTTTGGGAATAATGTTGGGGTATAAGGTACTGTATCCACTTTTTTTTGTTCTTCCTAACCTTGGATGTATTGTACCATTAGTTAGGGTATTCAATTCGAAAGTGCAGTCTGGTCTGTATGCTGGAGCAGTTAGCTCTCCGTTGCCTATCGCTCCGTTTTGGCAATGAGGGAGCTGTCCGTCATACATGGTGCTGAAATGACAAGCTTCTTACGCGCCTTCAGGCCGCTATCCAGCCAACCGACAAGAAACGCAACCGGGTAAGAGTAGTAGGGTTATATGGCACTATAATTCATGTTTCAGCTGACATTATCCTCCGTGGATATGTATTAGGCGACTTGATGCATTGATTCAAATGTGTTAAATGTTTAAAGTGTTGATGATCCACTTAAATGTGTATTTTTAACCAGTCCAGTGGAGCTTGCCATATTGAACAGCCCAAAGGTGGAGTTGCACCTAATACATGCTGATCTGGGGTCTGTGTTGCATCATTCCACCTTGTATGAGGGTAAACTGAGAAATGTGCTTTTGGTTAACTCATAGCCACAAAGAAAAGCAAAACCATTTCATCATAGACATCCTATTCTCAATGAAGAACATGGCGTACGACAGTACGAGTCACCTGACGTGATTGCTAGCTATTTCTATATTGTTAGTGTTGATATTGGACAGTTATTATTGATTGTTGTGACTTACCTAGATGCCTGCAGAGGAAGGACATTGAGGAAAATTGTTTGGTTTGTTGCTTTGCTTGTCCACAGAAACGTACCATTGTTGTTGTAATTCAAACAGACTCTGAACTCAAAACTACCACAGACACTCAATGCACACAGGACCTTGGAACCAGGCTCCAACAGACACTGGTTCAGCTTTCATGAATAGAAGACATGGCACATTACATGGTACGATTTATAACAATACAATAACAAAGCCATAACACTTTGGACCTTTATTTTTTTTCCTCTTTATTGTAGATTCCATTTGTCATGTTATTGCATCAAAGGAACACTGATAGGACACACAGTGTCACCTTACATAATAGTGTCTATTGCCTTCCCTACTGTATGTGGTCCAGATGGAATCATGAGGATAACAAAATAGAACAATTAGATCATGCAAATGAATACAAATTCAGGGTGGATGTTGTATGCACACGGTGTAACGTTTTAGCTTGCTTGATATATTCATTTAGAATTTCATATCATCGTTGTTGAGAATATAGCAATAGTCGGTCATCAGTGACACAGCAGTAATAGGCAGAGGTCATGGTTGTCATTCTGCAGTCACAGTATTATTCGTCAGTCCATCAACTGAGAAAGTAAAGCCCTTCTTCCCTAAGGTGAGGAAGGGAGTGACCATTTGTCACCCTCTGTGAGAGAGCACACCCAGATGATGGAGCGACATTGCCTTGGAGAGACAAATTAGACTGCTCATTTTATGTGCTTGCCCTGTCATGGGGTTTAGCATGATAAATCCACCCTACGCATCCCAAAGATGACATTTGTTTGTTGGCGAATGATGCAGTGATTCATGCCCACAAGGAGCCTATCCCTTCTGCGTATTTAGCCCCTCTCAAACTTCCTCAAACCTTCAGAGGTGTCTGCCATGTTGTCTGTGGTGACAGAAGGGCATCTGTCTGGGTCTGGGTGTTTTTGGATGTACTCTATGCCAACTAAGGGCAACTCCCATAGTAGTGTTACATCTCGCCCTGTTCATTAGTTTATGTGTGTCTTTGTTTCATGTTATTCATTTATTGTTTCCTGTTTATTTTTGTCTTCCTCACCATGTCTCTCGTTTCAGACACTTCACCACCTGCCCTTGTGTGTTTCCTGCCTGTGTGATTATCTAACCTGCCCTGATTGGCTTCACCTGTTCCTCATCACCTTTCCCTGTATATTTAGTCTGTGTGTTCCCCTGTCTCTGTGCCAGTTCATCTTTGTATCTTCATGTCATACATCCCAGCATTTCCTAGTGTTAAATATTCCAGTTTTTTTTTTATCTCCTAGTGTGTTTTTGACTTTTGCCCACCCCTTATCGGATTATCTGCTTGCCTATTTGAATTGCCTACCTGTGTACCGAGCCCTGCTTTGCCTACCCCCTACCTGGATTATCTGCCTACCCATTGACTGCCTACCTGTGTACCGTACCATTTGGAAAGTAAAGACTATTCTTTTGATTCAAGATTTTTGTCTCAGCCGGCTCAGGCACAGCTGGTGGCATGCCTTGAAACTCTCGTCACTTCTCCTCCAGTCACGGCGCCAGTCCCGACCCGTGATCCAGCCACTGTCTCTGCTCCTGTTCCGGCAACAGCTCCTGCTCCTATGCTCACACCGCCAGCACCGGCTCCTCACCTCTCCAGACCTGAGCGGTTCTCCGGGGACTCTGGTAACTGTCGGGCATTTCTGGTCCAGTGTGGGCTGCACTTCGAGCTACAGGCGTCGTCATTCCAGACGGAACGAGCCAAGGTGGCTTACGTCATCACCCATCTTACCGGCAGAGCCGAAGCCTGGGCTACAGCCGAGTGGGCTAGAGATTCTCCAGTCTGTCCCTGGAAGTTTTAACTAACACTCTCTGCAAGATTTTTGAACACACAACCCCCGGTCAAGAGGCAACGAGAACGTTCATGGGCCTGCGTCAGGGCAAGATGTGGGTTTCAGACTACGGTGTCTAGTTCCGCACCCTGGCAGCTGATAGCGGCTGGAACCCATCTGCTCTATTTGATGCTCTTCTTTATGGGCTTTCCGATCCCATCAAGGACCAGTTAGCTTCTCTTGAGCCACCCCCCAACCTGGATTCTCTTTTCGCTCTGGCTATTAGAATCGACAATCGTCTTCAGGAGAGAGAGAGAGAGAGAGATCCAGGGCTGTGATTACTCCGCCCGTCCTGAGGGGTCAGTTTTGATAGTTCTCGTTCGTGGCATCCTCCTCAACGGTTCCATCTGGTTGTCGATGCACCAGCACCCCCTACTGCTTCGGAGGAGCCCATGCAGTTGGGGAGAGTCAGGCTCACTCGCGAGGAGCGTCAGCTTCGTATACGGGAGGGCAGATGCATCTACTGTGCTCAGTTAGGTCATTTCATGTCTGTGTGGGCAGTAAAAGACAAGGCTCATCAGTGAAAAAGATGGCGCTGGTAAGCCGAACCATTTTCTCTGTCAATCCCTCTCGCTGTTTCTCTCCTGCACGGCTAATTACTCCATCCCAGACTCTCAATCATCCTGTGTTTGTGGACTCCGGAGCAGATGAGAGTTTTATAGATTGGAGGTTAGCCAAAAGACTTGGTCTTGACATTGTTCCCCTGCCCCAGCCATTAGAGACCAACGCTCTAGATGGTCGATGGACTTGCTCCCAGGAACTTCTCCTCCCAGAGGGCATCTCTATTCCTTGTCGGCCAGGGAGGGAGACTATGAAGGAGTCTACAAGAAGGATAAGACGCTTCGTCCCTGCATCAACTACAGAGGCCTGAACGACGTTACCATTAAGAACAGGTACCATTTACCATTTAGTAAGGATAAGGGAGGGGGGGCGAGTGGAAGACAGCCTTCAACACTCCTAGTGGTCACTATGAATACCTTGTGATGCCGTCTGTTCGTCTATCTGGATGATATCCTCATCTTCTCCCCTGATGAGGAAACCCACGTCCAGCACTTCTACCAAGTTCTCCAACGCCTCCTTGATAACCAACTCTTTGTGAAAGCGGCGAAGTGTGAGTTCCATGCCTCCACCGTTACTTTCCTGGGTTTCATCATCTCGCAGGACAACATTCAAATGGACCCTGCCAAGGTCAGTGCTGTTGTTGAGTGGCCCACGCCTACCAGTCACAAGCTAGTGCAGCGTTTTTGGGGTTTTGCAAATTTTTACAGACGGTTCATCAGAAACTATTGCCGCTCCGCTGCACTCCTCTGCTCACCTCCTCTGCTGTTAGATTCCAGTTGTCTCCCCAGGCGGAAAAGTCTATCCAGAGGCTGAGGGAGAGCTTCACCTCGGCAACCGTCCTCACTCTCCCGGATCCTCTCCAACAGTTTGTTGTGAAGGTGGATGCCTCAGACGTGGGTATGGTGGGGGCAGTTACATGGGGCATTGGGGAAGAGGTCAGACAGGTGAGTGTTAACGCCCAAGTACCGGACGACTGTCCCCCGAACTGGTTGTTTGTTCCTGTCTCCCATCACTCACAGCTCATCCATTGGTCTCACATCTCCCTTCTCTTCTGTCACCCTGGTATACAGTGTACTCTCTTCGTCGTCAGGCAACGCTTCTGGTGGCCATCCATGGAGAGAGAGGTTGGAGAGTATGGGTTAGGGTTAGGGCTTGCTTGTTTGGGTGCTTGTCCTGTGTGTGCCCGGAACAAGGTCTCCCGGCGCCTGCCTCCTGGTCTTCTGCGTCCGCATCCAGTGCCTCATCGCATCTTGTCTGACATCTCACTGGACTTACCAACGTCACAGGATTGCCCCCCTCGGAAGGTAACACCAGCATTCTGACGGTGGTGGACAGGTTTTCGAAGGTGAACTTCATCCCTCTGCCTAAATTGCCATCCGCCAGGGAGACGGTGGAGGCAATGTTGTTTCATGTTTTCTGTATCCATGGATTCCCTAGGGATGTGGTGTCAGATCGGGGGCCGCAATTCATCTCTCAATTCTGGAAGCCGTTCTGCTCTCTTCTCGGGGCCATCATCAGTCTCTCCTCTGGGTACCATCCCCAATCCAATGGCCAGAGCGAGCAGCGGCGGAGGTCAGCATCCCGTCTGCTCAGGTGCTCATTTGCCGGTGTCTCCGCACTTGGAGGTAGGCCCGGCAGGTGCTTCACAGGACCTCGGCCCGGTACAAACAGATGGCAGACCACCGGCAAATTCTCGCCCCCACCTACTGGCCTGGGCAGAAGGTCTGGCTTTCCACCTGAGACCTCCCTCTGTGTGTCAAATCCCGCAAACTGGCTCCCTGGTTTGGGGGTCCCTTCCCAGTGTCCACGGTTATTAACCCTGTGGCTGTGCAACTTCGACTCCCCAGATCCCTGAGGGTGCACCCCACCTTCCATGTGGCCAGGGTCAAGCCAGTGAAGGAAAGCCCCCTGGTTCCTGCCTCCATGCCCCCCCCACCTCCCGGTTCATTGATGGAGGGCCGGTGTACACGTTTAAGTGGCTCCTGGCAGTTCGTCGTCGGGGTCGTGGACAGCAGTACCTGGTGGACTGGGAGGGGTACGGTCCTGAGGAGAGATCCTGGGTCTCCACCAAGAACATTGTGGATCCAGGTCTCATTCGGGATTTCCACCAAGCCCATCCTGACCTGCCAGGGAGGTCAGGTGCCGTCCCTATAGGGGTGTACTGTAACATCTCGCCCTTTTCCTTAGTTTATGTTTGTCTTTGTTTCATATTATTCATTTATTGTTTCCTGTTTATTTTTGTGTTCCTCACCTTGTCTCTCGTTTCAGACACTTCACCACCTGCCCTTGTGTGTTTCCCGCCTGTGTGATTGTCTACCCCGCCCTGATTGGCTTCACCTGTTCCTCATCATCTTTCCCTGTGTATTTAGTCTGTCTCTGTGCCAGTTCGTCTTTGTACCTTTGTGTCATATGTCCGTGTTATGTATTCTTGTTTTTTTGATCTCCTAGTGTGTTTTTGACTCTGCCTTTTTTGCCTACCCCTTATCAGATTATCTAACTGCTTTTTTGAACTGCCTACCTGTGTACCGAACCCTGCTTTGCCTACTCCCTTCCTGGATTGACTGCCTACCTGTGCCATACAAGAGGTTTGTCTCTGAGTCGTGCATTTGAGTCCTTTGCCTGAGTACTCCTGCCATTACAAGTTGTAAAGTGATTTTAAAAGAGAGCAAAACTGATGAATGGGGATGAATCTCCTTGGGAAGTATCACCCTGGGATGTTTGCATCTATGTGCTTGTTTATTTCATTATCATATAGTGATAACAGTGTGTCCCAGTCTTCCTCAGCAGTGAGAGAACTTTAACAGCTTCAGAGCAGGTACAGCAGCAGGACCAAGAAAGTCTTCCTGCCACTGCCACTAGCATAGAGCCAGACTTCAGTTGTTAATGTCGCCACCACCCCAGATGTCTGTTTTATGTCCAAATTCCTCCCCTAGTTTCTGTTTGAGTTATCTATTGGAAATCATTTCACACAGCCCTGTCAGAAAATTAATGAACTTGTCAGCCAGAAAAGGGTACCATTGCGATGAGGTGTCAGCCTTCGCCGTAGCGACAGAGCATATGCCCATGTCCCGTTTTCACATCCTCCTTTGTAATTTTGCCTATTTTTTCAGACTGTGACTCAGTTCAGATCAGGGCCAGCACTTTGTGCCATGTAATAAATGTTCATTTCTTAAATCGGATTAATCTCTGTAAAGCCCAGCTTAGGACACCATTAGCATTCATTTATTTGACTGCTGGGGACTTCTATCAATAATGGAACCTCCCGTCAATTTTTCATCTTCTCTGGGTATACATTTCTCAGGGGATTTGATTTCGGTGTGAAAGGGAAATTAAGCAGTCAAGCAGATCTGTTGTTATCTACTCTCTCGCCTCTTGTCTAGCAGTCTTACAGCACTGTACAGGAGTCTAAGGCTTATGGACCACCAGATAGGAATGTCATGTTGGAGGTAGAAGGGGGATTTTGAACATCATAGGGTAGAGGGCAGTATGGGATAAAGAGACTGTGACAACTGAAATCGAAAAAGGAACAATGCCCTGTCATGTGCAGTATGTCTCCAGTTCATGTTTTCATTGATGTGTTGGCTTACATTTGGGCAACAGCTATAACACACATACTTTCTAAAACCCACATGACGTCTTGGGATTGGTAATGTTTTCTTCTGGGACAAACTACAAACAAAGAAAACACGTGCATCTGTGTTCCTCTACATTCAATCTTCTGAATGGTAATATAATGGCCAACTGAACATTCCGCCTGGACATTATTCACTGAATAAGGTGAGGTATGAATACACAGTGAACACACAGTATGTGTTGCATGCTCTATAAGAACACTATGAACATTATAAACCAAAGCCTGTGAAGAAAGCTCCTCCTCAATTGCACCTCTACTGTACAAGAACACCCATAGTCATCTTATTGCCATTAGCACCCACTCCTTATGTGTGTGTGGATAGAGAGAGAAAGACTGAATGAGGAAAGGATTATTTTCCAGGTTGTGCCAGAGCCTGCAGTACTATGAGTATAAACTGTAACAGGATGCATCGTCTCAGATTATTGCTGTGTTACATGAGGTCAGACCCTTGATGATCTTGGTGCTGAGGTACTGCAGGCAGGATTGGAGTCAGGTCGCAGCATTTGACACTGGAAATATGCTTTTTAAACCCCACTCAAACCATCAACATGCACATAATGTTAAAACTCAACATTGTGAGCGATCAACGCAAAGTCTGTTCAGCACACCTTAAGATAGTATGTTGCTGGATGATGTGTTGACTTCCCCTTTAACTGTCCTTTCACTTTGCTTTGAGTGAACCTAATAAAAGCTGTTCTAGTGGTTATTGTTGTTTTGTTGAAACACACTAATTATACAGCACAAGAATGACCCAGTTATGATCTGCACTCATTGTTAGGGGCAGAGGTAACTCTACTCTACTAGAGCAGCATGGATTTGTATTGTAGTCTTGAAAAACATTGGCAACTCCTTGCAATACTACTAGAATAATTAGGTCCAGCAATGTGTTACATCTTTTCTTTCATGTTTTAGTAGTTTCTGTAATCAATCTAGATCTTCAAAGAGGTCCACAGACATACAGACAAGCATCCTGCGAACACACACTGGGTAGACACACTCACACTCACATAGACGTACACACACACACACACACACACACACACACAGTACACTCACGATCAACACACACACACACACACACACACACACACACACATACATACATACACACACACACACACACACAAACACACACAGATACACATACAGCAGCATCTGTAGTGGCTTCACTCATTAGTCATCCTCTCCAACTTGTCTGTCTGAATGTGCCATCGGGGGAAAGGGCAGCAGATACGGGGAAGGCCGCAGCACATTCCTCCAGTCGATGGATTAATCAATCGGCGCTCCTGCTCTCCCCATCAATCTCAGGGAATAATCTGAGTGACATCATAAAAGCGCCATTCTGTCACACTGGAGGCCAGCTGGATTGCTCCTATTTCTCTCCCCCCTCAATGGCCAATTGTACATTTTACTTGTGAGAATAGAGGGTGAATATGGGAGCATTTGGGATACAGTTAAGTCACTGCAGCTGCAGTGTGTTGTGTAATGGCCTGTAGCATATTTTTTGGCAGGTGTGGCAGCAGTGGTCATAAAGCCCATGTAAGCTGCTCGGAATGGTTAAAAACAAACAGGCTGGAATATTTGTGTTGCTCTGACTCACGGACGTGGGCGTGCTCTTCCCCTCCCCACTTCACCCTCGCCCTTTTCCCACCCTTCATACGCTCCCCTCCTCCCCAAAATCCAGCTAAAAACAGTGACCTGGATTCAAGCTGCTACATTAGTCACTACAGACCTTACATGACCCATCTTGCCAGTCTTGACGAGTGATGGTGCCTTTGCCACTTAATAACTTTACCTCGCCACCACCGCCCCACCCCCCACCACCGCCCCACCCCCCACCCCCCAATACCATTAGAATATGACATGGTGCTGAAACGAGAGTGACAGACTCTGAGGTACGGTTCTGCTGACGTGACAGCCAGGCTCAGGGGAGCATACACACAGTCACACACACACACACACACACACACACAAACACAGACACACATGACACACGCGCATCGTCCAGTGAAGCCAATCCTCGTGCCTCCAGGGTACCTGGGCAAAGTGTCTGTTTAAAGTGATACTGGCCCAGGTCGCCACATTAATTCTTGCTGCTAAATTAAAAGGTTAAACTGGCTGGGAGAGGGTGACGTGCTGTCTCTCACCTTTCCCTCCCTCTATCAGGCCTTGTATAATGAAGGTGAGACTCTATAGTTCTTCCCTTCAAATAAGGACAAAAAGAAAGAGAGAGAGAGAGAGAAAGAGAGAGCGAAACGAGAGGCAAATGTTAATGATGGGGCCAGAAAGAATCTGCATTTAATAGGTTATTCACAAATGTAAAAAAGAGAGGCTGCTGGAGTTGATTGTTCTTATCTGAGTTCATTAATGCAATCTTCCCTTACAAAGAGCCTGTGCAGATTCTTTCATGCAAAAATAATGACTGAATCAGTCAGGGAGAGTGGGTCTACAATGTGTGCTCTGGCAATGCAGTGTCATAGTGCAAGCACACACACACACACACACACACACACGCATGCGCACACACACAGGTCTGTATACCTCCTTTCAACATGTGGTGTTTTGACAGATTAACACACACTTGAGATGAACGGATTGTGTGTGCAAAGTCTGCCTTGGTGCTGGTGAGGTTGGATGACCTGTTACTGTAGAGATATTAGGATTCTCCTGCGGTTGGTAGTTGGTACAATCCTTTGCAATCTTTTTCTAAGATCTGTAATCCTGTCTGGGGGTGTGGATAGTGATTGTATAACTCATCATTCAATGTAAGGACAGGCATAGTATAACAACTGCATGCATTAACCTCCCTGAGAATGTCTGCTTTCAGTGAGACAGACACTTCAGCATGGATTAACATTGGTCAGAGCATGAAAAAATAGGTCAATGGTGGTTTTAAACATTTGAACTGAAAAAAGGTAGCTGTCATAAGTGTTTTGAAGAGTTGCAACGTTTTCGCTACCTGATCTTCCACATGATAAGTGAGTGCTGTTGGTGTGGCTCTGTGATTGGTATGCACCGGACACAGTCCTGTTCATTTTACCTTTGGGCAAAGTCAAACCACTGTTGGTCCAGGTATATCATTACAGATTGTGAGGTCAAATCAAAATGTTCCATTCCATGGGTCATAACATCAAAGCCACTAATACATTCATGAGGGAATGTCAAATACTGTCTTGCCATCAATAACCCCTGCTTTGTGTGAAACTGCAGCACAATCAAGGACAATCTATGTTACTATTTCATCTAGCCTAGGTAGATGAAAGAGTAAAATTACCATGCAGAGAGAGTGAGAGCCTTCTTTTCTTTGCTGATGATGACTCAAACCCATTACTTCCTATCTAAATTCAGCAGGGCCTACTGAAAACTCAGGTATGATTGCAGAGCATAATAGAATCTCCCTAGATTCATAATATAGAATGAAATCAGGTATGATAATTATAATGTTCTGGTGATGTGATAATGTACTTGGATAATTTTTATGGTCAGATCCAGCTGTGATGTGTTTTATGAATGCAAGCAAAAGTAACAGCAGTCCCTTTTCTAATCTCTGCAGCCATGGATTCAGGATACCATGTTATACTGTGTGTGTGTGTGTGTGTGTGTGTGTGTGTGTGTGTGTGTGTGTGTGTGTGTGTGTGTGTGTGTGTTCATACACCTTTCAATATTTCAAATTTATCCATATACTTATAATTAATTGAGTGGACATGCCCATAAAATCTATTATATTGTATGAGTGCATCCCTTAAGAATCTTATCGTGGCTTCCCATCCGTCCTCCTCCCACTCCCTGTCTGTGTGCTCTCCTCCCCCCAGACCTGGGTCTTCTGCATACCAAGGGGTGTGGAATGAGTGTCTGGGATCTAGACAGCTTGGTGGAGCTGTGTCGTCTCTCTCCCAGATCCCCTCTTTAACTCACGAACCCAGTCATGTTGGCAAACAGATGCTAGCTCCACACAGCTCCACAGGGGGAGCCTGGCCAACAGTCAACACCATACAATACAATGCAACACAACACACAATGCAATGCCACACCCTTGCTCCTTGTCAGACCTGCAGTGTTTCCCGAGGCCTAGACAACTCCAGACTCACGAGAGACAAAGGGAGCAGAATAGCGATCAGACACTCACTCACACACACACACACACACACACACACACACACACACACACACACACACACACACACACACACACACACACACACACACACATATTAACAATCACAGACCCACATGCAAGCACACTAACCTTCTCATGTCATTGTTTCTCCTTGTTTACCCTTACCCATCTATTTCCATCCATCTCTTGCCCTTCTACCTCCTTTTATCCTGACCTGTCTCTCTCTACCTTCTCTCATATTAACTGGAGCATGTTGGCCAGGTGTGTGTTTGTCACACTACCCTCTCTCTCTCTCTCTCTCTTAGTCTCTGACCTTGATGTGTCACTCATTGTGCCACCTGCATGTAGACTGGATTGCTCTATGAGGGAAGTTGTGATCTGACAAGAATAGACTTGAACTTGATTTAATCCTACATGTCTCTGTGGAGTCAGCTGTGGTACTGGTGTGTTTCCCTGCTGAGGTCAAGGCCTTGTTACTCAGACTGCCAGTTCACTCTCAGACAACATAAAGGGAAGATAAGAGGAAAGGCTTGCTGAAAACGTCACCTTCAAAAGGCTTACAACAGATGTAAGCTAAGCTATTATATCAAACGATACATGAATGCTGGGTTACTGCTTAACATATTACACCACACAAAAAGGTAAATTATGAAATCTTTATTGAGGGCTGAACTGGTGCTTTGTATGTTTTTAGGTCCTCTTTGTTTGCCTGAAGTAGATGGGTGTGATGGGTCAAGTGAGGCAGCAGATGACAGAATGGCACTGGACCATTGTGTGAGTGTGTGTGTATGTGTGTGTGTGTGTGTGTGTGTGTGTGTGTGTGTGTGTGTGTGTGTGTGTGTGTGTGTGTGTGTAGTACTCCATGGCATGCCTCCTGCAGCCTGTGCCAGACTCCTCGCCCTGTGGGGGCACAGTGTTTGGCTACAGTGTGCCCGTCTGCCACAGAAGAGGAAAACATAGTCACGCAAACAGCAAGGCCTTACCACATTTGATCCCTTGGTAATGGGTGAAAATAGCTTAATATTTTATATATGTGCATAAATCTGTTCTTATATATCTATGACATTATATCCAGCTGACATAGATTGCATTTGGATGACTAAGGATGATAAGCAACAGCGTTGATCAGATGCCTCACTTGTTCATTAATTTTTTGCATGTCCCCATTTACCCTAGCAATCGTTATTCTTCATGGGGTTGACGGCATTCATACCATCATTGATAGTCTAGATAAGTGTGTGTTTGATATTCCAGGCAGGTAAACGTTAAAATGGTTTGATACACCTTGGATGTTGGATGGTGTAATGCAGTGATCATGTTCAGTAGCAGGGGAACAGAGCAGGGAACAGAGCAGAGAACAGAGAAGGCTTGACTACTAATTGGGCACTCGTGTCACACCTGTGTCATATTAATGACCCAGATGCAGCTCATTGTCATATTCATGAGGTGAGAGGATCGCCTCTCTCTTGCTTTATACAGAGGTGTGTGTTTATATGCACGTGTGTGTGCATGTGTGTGTGTGTGTGTGTGTGTATATCTATGTGGGAGTGTGTGCTGCAGACGGGTTATGCACTGTTTAATGTTGGACTTCGATTTATGTTTTTGTCTTCCTGAAAAGCAGTTACAAAGCTTGTAGTATCTGCATCATGTTCTTGTTTCCCCACCTGTCTTGAAATGAACAGATCTGTGTTGTTTTAAATCCCTGTAGACATGCATTGTGGAATAACATGGATCTCTTTGCCTCTCAATGTGCGAACAAAGGGATGCAAAAGAGATACAATAAAGACTTAAGACCAGGTGGTGCATGTTAAGCCATCCGTTTCAAATGGAAATCCCAAACGAGCTGCTTTTTTAGGCATCATCAGACAGGATAACCACCCCCCTCGGGAGCTTTGTGTATGTAGGGCCACTGTGGCCAGGTTAAAAGGGTCCTCAGCGTCTGATGAAACAGGTGGGACCCCCACAGTCACTGGCGTTCTATCCTTCCCCTCACTCCGTTCCTCTCCTCTCCCCACCGGTGTGTTCTGCATTTACATAACACGGAGCGGAGCATGAAAGAGACGCTGATTCTTTCTGCATTCATTAGCTTCATCTCTAGGTGTTCCCTTTATTCTGGAAAGGCCCTATCACAGCTTGGCCATCATATTGCCTGCTCTCTGCTCTAAGGCAGAAATCTGCTGTGCCATTGATTTCTCTCTGGTTTGAATTGAAACGTGAGAGAGTCTGTGGTTAAAAGGGGTCATGAATGTGAGGTGTCCCTTAGGCAGGGGGGTAAACACGTTAAGAATGGAGTTTCTTAGTCTCACCAGTATAGACTCACAGAAGTGACTGCTTATAAAGAGCTGCAGGCTTTTACAATAGGATCATAGGGTCAATAGGGTTTTGCGGAATGAGGACACTTTCAAGGACAAAGTAGTGTCCTTGCTCACACTCCTCATTGTCACAGGGCTGGTGTATAACATCCACAGTCACACTCTAACTCATGTAGATTTTGTTGTAAGCACAACTATCTCTGATAACACCCTTTTCCTTGAATCACCTTGATTTTTGGCTGCTGTGGACCGTAAGCTACTAAGTCCAGAATTACCCCACACCCCCCTCAGCTCTCTCTGTGGCTGCTGGCTAATTGGGAGGAGATCCGCTCTGTGTCTGTTTGATTTCATTCCCCAGATACAGGAGATGAACTTTAATGCAAAATTGTGTTTCCTTGTAGAGAGTGATGTGACACATTAAAAAGTCGGGAGAAAAAAGGGTGCAGACTACAGCCTTCCAAAGACAAATTAGGTTTTAATGAAGAATGAGAGTGACTCTGTAGAGACTTAGCCGTAACGTCTGATCCGGCGCAGTGACTTGTGTGCGTTGATGAGGCATTCATTATACCCAGTTAGGAATGGCAGCTATCAATCCGTAAATGAGCCGTATAAGTCAGATAAATTATGCCGAAAGCGTAGAAAGCGCGCCCATAAGTGTCAAAAATGCAAATGGCCTTTAATGGATGGCTGGGCGGATGGGGAAAGCTTAGAGGGCTGATTTTTTTCTGCCCCAAAGCAAAGCTGGGTTCTCCCATCTCTACTGTTTGAGTAACAATGGAGGTTTTCATCATCGTGAAAGAACAGAGATTCTCTGACTTTGGGGAGATCTAGTGTGCTCTGTGGTGAGAGCAAAGGGACCCATCTTTATAAGAATTAGTTTAACAGCAAAGACTTGGACATGTATGATTAGAGTCTGTTTGATGGGAAGGCCCACCAAAATTAATCGATTGAGGCCTGCTTTTTAGAGGATTAATGACTCGCTTCTGATGGTGCTGCACAGAGCAATTTGAACTTGAGAAATTCCCAAATAACTGCCATGTGTACTCTCTGATCAATTAAAACTTCACTCTTACACCTGTGTGGGTTCTAGACTACAGTATTATGTCTGTGGCTTTGGCTCTCCTGTGAGACTGGCCAGTGAACTCAGACACCAAGCCAACGTCAATTAGTCAGCTGCCTGCAAACCTATGCTGACTTGACAGGGCAATGGCAGGTTTCCTCTGAACCTCCTCCTTCCTGCTGCCCACTCCAGACCTACATTCCCCCCTTTGGCTGCCTGTCAGCATTAGATTGGAATCCTTTCCCCTTTCTCTACCTTATTATGCAAGTACATTAAGTAATGATCTACTGTCTTTTTGACTAGTGTTGGCAGAAGTAGGATTGTGGATTGCTGTGTATGTGAGCAATCTCTAGAACTCATATGTACACATTTACTCCCACAAAATACATACATACACCTGGGAATGGAATACGTACTCTGTTTGATGTTAGAGTGTGGCTGGGTGTGTGTATGCATGCGTAGAAGCATGTATTGAAGCGCAACTACAATGTAGTAACCCCCTTTAAAGTACTGAGGACCAGTAATGTAATTTGCCATGCTTTTTACCCCCTGTGTTTTCCAGGGTCCTGGCAGGCTTCCGTACCGGCACTATCAAAGACCTCTGCACTGTGGTAGACCACAGGCTGTACTTTCAAATAACTCATTGTTGGAGAACATCTCCTTGTCTCAGTATCAGGAGTGTTCTGGGTACAGGCCACCTCAGGCTCCTTGTAAGTCTCCAGCTGAGACAGGGCAGGCAGGGACACAGAACTAAAGCTTGAAAGTAGGTAGTTTGTTTCTCTCTCGAAGTCTATGGGCAGAATATGCAGATCTGCATTGTTGTGCCCAACATGACGCTTCTTTTGTTTCTCTGTTTCTGTTTCCATATCTGTCTGACACAATATGTGTCTCACATACATACTGACAATCTCCCTCCCCCTCGCTCTCTTTTCCTTTTTCGTTCTCTCTCTTATACACACACTAACACAAAAATGTTCACAGAAATATTCACACACACACACACACACACACACACACACACACTCTCTCTCTCTCTTTCTCTCTCTATCTTTCTCTCCCTCACATTATCTCCCCCTCCTGTCACACACAGACACTTACTGAGTCTCTTTCTTTCCCATCTTTATTTACCCCCTCCTGACTCGTATTCTTCTGTCTGACTAATCTCAATGTGCTGTGCTCTATGCTCAGTAATTGGTTTAGAGAGCTGTTTATCCCGGGCCCCCACATTTCCCCACTTGCGCAACGCAGAATCCGCTCCCCTGCATGTCTTCAATCAGACAGCCATTCCAGGGTGCAACAATGCCTCGGCTGATTTCAGCACTGCCGTCCTACAGGTAATGGGAGCCGCTAGAGAAGGCTGCCGTCGCCCCTCTCAAACAAGCATGGGGGGGAGCTCCTCCGGAAAGCGAGCGCATCAGTGCTATTGTTAGCACGTAGCGGGAGATTAGAATACATGCCCATGTGCAGGCTAGCAGGCTTGGCTTGGTGTGCTGGCGGATGCTAGCCCACCCCATCCCTGCTGTCACTACTACCATGTCAAAATGATCCAGAATAGCTGCAAACATGATTGCTCGCCCTGGTGGCTGTACAATCAATCCATCTCCCGTCACAGTAATATCACTGCCGTGGAGATCATTATCAACGTGATGAATTCTGCACCCTATTCACCCAGTGGATTATACACCTGGCTTGGAATCAAGGAAAAAAAAACATGCCTTTGTTAACTACTCTGATTCCTTTGGTTAACAAGATCAGTGGACAAAATTATTCTGGTCCCGCTTGTGAGGGCCTTCACCCTTTGAAACATACTCAATGTATTCCTGAAGCATGGGGAAACCAGGTCAAGGAACCAGGTCAAAGTTTCCCTCTAAACACAGCCCCATTGTCTCAAATAGTCCAGGTTTTAACAGAAAAAGTGAGTGTACTTTCTTCCCCTTCTTTCAGTCTGAGTGAATAATACATGACTCCCCCACCCACACAGATCCATTCATGTACTTGTGAACACACACACACACACACACACACACACATTTGGTAGCTCTGACTGATTAGAGTGCATGATTAATTAGCAGACAGATTGCTAAACGCCAGCGTGCATGGTTCGATGTGGAGAGGTAAAGAGTCTCTGTGGAGCAGAAAAACTTCATCTCTGCCCTCCATCTCTCTCTCTCTCTCTCTCTCTCTCTCTCTCTCTCTCTCTCTCTCTCTCTCTCTCTCTCTCTCTCTGTACTTTCTCTCTCATTCTCTCCTTGTCTATATTAGGCTCTGCTGGGCTAATCATTTTACAGCCCAACAATGCTATAATGACACAGCTGTGTGCAGTCAGAGCCCCCTACCGGTTAAAAGACACCCTTCAGATAACAACTACAGATCCTTTTACAACACCCCCTTCATACTTCAACCACCACCACCACAGTATGAGAGGTTAAGAGCTCTTGTCTTCTCTCACAATCATTCACTTGTTTTCACACTATCTTTTTAACTCTACCTGAAGTAAGATCTTTCCTTTCATCAATGTGTGGTACCAACAAAGGGCTTTCATAATCTTTGACGATATTATGTTGCACATATTCCTCCTTTTCTCCTTCCATCCCCACTCTCCTGTTGTAGCTGAGCCTAGTGGGAGGCGAGTGCTGTAATTCATATGTTTGCATATGGGGAATACGTCCAGCATTGATGGATGGCTGCGGCTCTGGCAGTGCCTCTGCTGCCTCAGGTCTACAGTAGAATGGGCTTCAGGTGCCCCGGAGGACAATATCCCCATAGAGGGAGAGACATAAATAAACAAACACAACAAACACACACACACACACACACACATACTGTAGATACACCTACATACATCCGCCTACACACACGCACACACACACACACACACACACACACACACACACACACACACCCACCAGCTTTAGCACAGTAGAATTTGTGTTTTGCACTTGACAGCCTGTATTTTGCACTTGACATTTTGCACAGATCTTTTTTCTCTGAAGTACTGTATTCAAGGTTTGTTTTCTGTCCACATAAAGTACATTGAAATCAGTGGTTACCAATTATAGCCCTGTTCAAATTAGTCTGCATGGTGACTCTGTTAATGAATGTGGTTGCAAGCTGTATGTGATCTGACTGCTAACACATACTGCTTGGGGCTCTCTCTCTCTCTCTCTCTCTCTCTTTCTCTCTCTTTCTCTCTCTCTCTCTCTGGATCCTGAGCTGAAGTTGAAATACAGCCAACTGAGCTCGTCCTCTCAGTCAAGCTTTTGTTCCTCTCCAGCTGAAACCCAGTCATTTGTCTGTCAGTGATGAGAAGATTAAATGGGTTTGGGAGTCAGAAATGGTACTCACTAGTTGTATCCATTGGAGTGCTATTTGCTCCTTCAAGTTTTAACCATCTGAATATCATTAATTTCTGTACTTAGTAACACCATGCATTTAGAAGAGCAATTTCTCTGTTTGATATGTAGACAAACACAACCTTCTCACTTTTCCTTACATACACAGTGTGCCAATGCTGACGTCACTGCTCCAATTTTAGTCCGCCCCATTCCTCTGGAATGAGAGTATTATTGGGTATGTTAGGACTATTTCTAGAACGTTGCCACAAAGTGCCTGTGGGGGACCCAGCTGCCCAGGGTACTGATGGCAGACTGGCTTCTCTCAGGGGGTTCTTAACACTTCCTGGTCCTCTGGCTATTTCTATTTCTGAATCTGCGGTTGTTTTCATGTGTCTGTGGCTCTCAGACCGCCTGTCACACGTGCTGTGTCTGATCAAACCACACACTTGACTGGACCTCTGTGAGTGCTGAAACTCAGTACAGACAGGCCAGTGAGGATACTACTGTACTGGACCTCTGTGAGTGCTGAAACTCAGTACAGACAGGCCAGTGAGGATACTACTGTACTGGACCTCTGTGAGTGCTGGACCTCAGTACAGACAGGCCAGTGAGGATACTACTGTACTGGACCTCTGTGAGTGCTGAAACTCAGTACAGACAGGCCAGTGAGGATACTACTGTACTGGACCTCTGTGAGTGCTGGACCTCAGTACAGACAGGCCAGTGAGGATACTACTGTACTGGACCTCTGTGAGTGCTGGACCTCAGTACAGACAGGCCAGTGAGGATACTACTGTACTGGACCTCTGTGAGTGCTGGACCTCAGTACAGACAGGCCAGTGAGGATACTACTGTACTGTGCAACGGAGCGAGCGTCACTCGTAATGGGAGATATGCTCGTGTTTGAACTGCAACAAGCTTCTTCACATGAGCAAATCTGAAACAAAGCCGCGTTTTCTGTTCTTTTTGATCCACGCTTTTGATACCAAATTAAATGCACAACCACCCCCCCGAGACAACAACGTGGCATCTGAGAAACCAAGAAGGCCGAGACGCTGTGACTAGAGTGGGGTGAATGGTAAACACGTAGCAGGGGAATGCGTATATTCAGTTAATTTGATATCCCTCTCTCTCTATCTATCTCTCTCTATCTATCTCTCTCTCTCTCTCTCTCTCTCTCTCTCTCTGTCTCATTCTGAAAATAGTTTCACAAATCTTCTTATTATTGTCTCTATTTCTCAAGTGATGCTTTAGCAGAGATTGGAGAACAGTGGGAGAGCATTACTGCGCTTGTTCTATTATTAAATCCTGGTTATGTAAACTGCCAAGGTCCGACACTGACGGAATGTAATGATCCACCATTCCTCAGAGTAATTGTATAACAGGTCTGCATGAACATGAAACTGAGTATACCTGATATGGGTTGATGCCAAGGTGCGGCCTGTGTACCTGAGGCATGGTAAACCAGGTACACATACAACAGCCAAAACGAGATGAAACTGCCCAGTTTCAGAATGTTGTGATAAGACGCAGCAACTCAGCTTTGATCATAATTGTATAAAATAATGTAACTAAAGTGATCTTGCTCACTTGCCAAAATTCCCTCACAGAAACAACAAATGTTTGCTAACAGTAGCTAAGTGATCAACTTAGCTAGAAAGCTAGTTATAACAAGTTGACTGTAAACAGAATTGCTGTGACAGCTCCATCTTGTCTTAAAGGGAAGATTGCACAGTATATTTCCACAAATTTAACAATGTAGATCGATGATATTAAACTCATGGAACAACAATACATTGCGATTTTGACGTCAACTATGTATAATATTAATAGTCAACCTACTTATGCTGTGTTAGAATAGCAACAGTGTCAGCCAGCCAGTGCTGTTTGTAAAACGCAAGTAAAGTGATAACAAAAAATACACTGGTAAAGTGAATGCAGTTTGGAGAACATCCAAATTTCAAATCTAAAGGGATAGATTGCATTCACCTGTTGGAAATCATGCTCTGAGGACTCTCTCGGAAAAAGAGATCAGTGCACAGAGGATTCAGATTCACTAATGAAATCATCCGACCAGCTACTATCCAACATTTTAATTTATTGACAGCGGTCAATCACACGGATCTTGCATGGTGTTTCAAAATGCTAAAGTAAAGCGGTATGTCGGATTGGGAATTTTAATTGGAAGAATGATTAACAGCAACCTAATTCTGCAACCTTTCCTTTAAGACTGAAAGCTAAGATTCAACATGAGATGTTCTAAAACTGGTTAGTTCGCATCAATAAAACTGCATTCTAAAACCGTCTAAAACTGCTGTGTCTTATCTCAGGTGTTGTACCCGGTATGTGTACCCGGCTTTATCCTGCAGTACAGCCTTGTCCGTGACACCTATTTTTGACAGCTAGTAAATTAAACAGACTAGTCTTACAGACATCCAGATCATCAATGAGTACTTCAGCAGATGACTATTGCTTTCCTGTCCCTCACCTGTCTCATCTGACCTTGTTCACAAGCTAAGCTTTTCTGGAGGGTGAATATGTCTATTACAAACACACACTGACAACCACACTTACATGCAGATACAAAGATGTGGGGTTTGCAGATAGATTCTCTCTCTCTCTCTCTCTCTCTCTCGCTCTCTCTCTCTCACACACACACTCTCACACCCCTCTCCTTCCTCCGGGGGAGAAACACAGTCTTACCGGCCGAGGTTATCTTGTTTCATTTGTTTCCCACTGTGTCTCTAGTGTTTCCAGCTCAATTATCAAAGCGTTTTGATCTGCTGTAATAAATGCACATGCTAACCAAGTAAAAAAGAAAGAGAACAAAAAAATAAACAATAAGGAGGCTCTTGACAAGTGTGACCTGCTTCCAGCTATTTATTTCCTCATCCATTCACACATTCAATTGCATTTTGAATTATTTTAATATAATTGTTATTAGTGGTGTAACCTTCCTCTTATACCCTTTCTTAGTGTGAATAATTAGGGCCTTTACTGCAGGACTGTGAAGTGTTGTGAATGCATTATGTAAGCCTGTGAAGTCCTCCCTTGGTCCTGGAGACTGTGTGCGTGCGTGCGTGCGTGCGTGCGTGCGTGCGTGCGTGCGTGCGTGCGTGTGTTGCTGTGCTTTGCTGTGCTGTGTTGTGCTAAGTGGGGAGGGAAGGGTGCATTGAGGCAGAAGGATGAAAGGGAAAGGGTGATTTGGGAAATAAACAAACCCAAGTTATCAGGTCACCAAACCAAAACACATCTCTAAAAGAGGGATGGCCTCATTTGTGAGATTTTATTACTGTCATCACATAAACCCCTCTTGATCACACTGTCTATGTGCATGTGTGGTTATTGTAAAACAGTGTTCGCATTGAGCCAACAGATGCACATGAGGAAAACACTTGATTGCACTTTGGTTGGAGAAGCACTGACCCATGTTGAAGCAATGTTTTAAAATTCTCTTCTCCATTGCACTTTTTTTATTTATTACATAATTTAATTTGGCAGGAGAGGGAACTAAAGAAAGTGCATTTTAGAGTTTAATTGATGCTGGTTTCTCCCGAGTCTGCATCCTCAGCATTCTTACTCCCTCACCAATGAAGTTAACTAGGTGGGGGGAGGAGGGAGGGGGGAGACAGGAGAGATAAGGGCAGGAGAAGGGAAAGGACGCGGGTGACTGTGGAGGAATAAGAGGGAGTTGTTGTGTGGGGGGACGCAAATTTGATTTCCTCTACGTCCATTGTTAGTCCACAGCTTTGAGAGGCAGTGAATGCCGAGCCCATTTGCTGGGCCCTGTTGTGAGGGAGATTAGCAGTGGCTAGGCTTGTTTCTATTTGAGGAATAATGAAGAGCGTCTTTGCAAACCCTGCTCTGCTCTCACTGTGGGTATCCTCCCTCCTTCCCTCTCTCTCTCTATCTCTCTCTCTCTCTCTCTCTCCTCTCTCTCTTCATGGCAATCAACAGCTTAACTGAATGGAGTTACTGTATGAGACGTTCATACCCCTATCTCTCTTGGTTTTTCTCTATAACACACACAGACGGACGTGGAGGCGGGGTGTTTGTGTGTGGTTGATTGGTCGGTCAGACAAGGGAATGAAGTGATGTGGAAACAGTAGGCGGGCGGCGTAGACTCACGGGGCACCACACTCTCCTCAGGTGAGAGTTTTCAGGGAGGCGCCTCGCTGCCTGGGAGCACTTTACCACAGCGACAGTGTCACCTTAATTATGTGGCTCCTCAAAAACTCCACCGACAGAACAGAGGGTCTGGATCTCTCCCTAGATTACTGCAGGGAGGGGAGGAGAAGGGGGAGGAGGGAGAGGGGAAGGGAGGGGGTAATTCTGTGTTGTCTGGGTAGAGCACGCTTGCCTGATTCAACTTTCCGTTGAATGTTATTTTTAGCATATTCACTTTTTGTGGTGGTCGGGAATCTCCCCGATGAGCTTGGTGTAAGGGCGCATTTGACACCTTTGGTTCATTAAGAGGAGCTAGGAGCAGAGATGCAGGGTTTCACAGGGCCCCACGACGACACAAACAGCCCTGGCACAGGCCACAGAGACACAGCTTTATCCTGCTTATGCTGCCTCATTCCACTGCCTCCCTATAACTCACACCAGTCCAGGAGGAGTACAGGTGTCAGCCGAGCGGAGCGGTTCGACCTCGTCGCAGGGCTCATCCAAACCCACAAACGAAATGATGAAAAGAAGACACAAGAGGGGGGACGAGGGAAAGAGGATTTTAATGACTTGGGAGTGTGATGGGAATGCCATTAATGAGGAGGGCCAGTATAAAAGGGGTCTGCCTCCCACGTAGAGGCAGACAGGACTGAGAGGAGCCTGGAGTGCAGCACAGCTGTGCACAGTGTACTGTACAACGTCAAGGTCTGGGCTGAGTGGAGTTTGAATGAGTAGGCGGGAATGGTTGGAGAGGCAGAGAGGGTATGAGGGTGTGTGTGTATGTGGAATGAGCAGTTCTTCTCTCTTTTCTCAGAACAGAGAGAGTGTAGCAGCTCTCTGGTGGAGATCAGAAAGGTGGGAGATGGAAAGAGAAGGGGGGGCAAAAGAGAGAGAAAGAGGGATGAGAGAGAGATAGAGACAGGGAGTCCCAAGAGGTTAGATCTCTAGTCAATAATTCCACTGGGGTTCGCCACACAGCTCTTCAGTTTCCATCTCCAGATGAAAAATAAATAACCCCTTCAGATGGGCTCCTTTTCCATGCACAGAGAGAGAGAGAGAGAGAGTGAGAGAGAGAGACAGAGAGAGAGAGAGAGTGAGAGAGACAGAGAGAGAGAGAGAGAGAGAGAGGGAGAGAGAGAGATACAGTAAGAGATACAGTAGAGAGAGAAAGAGAGAGCCATTGAAGGATAGCTTCTCACTTCAGATCTAGCTATCTCTCAGTCTCACTCCATCTCCTACATGCACACTCAATCTACATGCACTTCAATCTGCAGATTTACTGTAGATACACCTACATACATCCGCTTACACACACACACACACACACACACACACACACACACACACACACGCACACACACACACACACACGCACACACACACACACACACACACACACACACACACACACACACACACACACACACACACACACAAGGAGGCTCAGTGAATACTGATGACAAGCTTGGCTGGGTATAAATGTTTCAGTATTTCATCCCTCTGTTAATGCTGTTTTACTGATCTAAGCAGTCCCGGTTGATAATGTACACCTCCATTCCTCATCAATTACAAAAAGCACAGTGCAAGCAGAGCCTGTTTGATTGAAAAATGGGCTTTATCTTTTATCTCTTACGCAAATACAGTAGATGTGGCCCATTGCCATTTGTCAGATGTCCTCACCTGCATACATGAGCAGAAACACTGGGTGTCTGCTAGTAAGAACCATGTTAAATAGCTTCTGTGTTTTCTCCTCATAGCGCCATCCTCTTTCCTTTCCTCTTCCGTATCACCCTCTCGTCCTCTCTTTCTCCATCCTTCTGTCTTCATGTTAACTCTACCCCCTCTTGTTTTCAACCCACATCTTTCCAACTGCAGCATACTTAGGTTCTGCACACTACACCCAGCTCCTAATCTCCTGACTGTGTTTACAGTGTGTGTTAGCGATACTGCACAGCAGTGTTGCTATCTGACTGTAGTTCCCTCACTTCTCTGATGCATTGGTGCATTCACTCCCTCGATGGGCAAGGCTGGCAGGCCGTGGCAGCTGGTGCTGGCACTGAGGCTGTAGGCTAGACTGGCATGAGATTGTTCCGGATAGCACCGGAAGGCTGATGGTCTCGGCGAGACAGAAACGCATGACTGATGGTGCGTGGCGTGTACTCCCCATCATCAGCTGCCTCTCCCTGGTCTCTCATGCAAGAGATGATCAGAGAGAAGGAAAATATGTCTCTCACATTGCTCTCTCTCTTTCTCTTTCTCTCTCTCTCTCTTGCTTTCTTTGCGTTCATTTTTTCTCTGTTATTTTTGCTGAAACTGAAGACACAAATAATTCTGAATGATATCTTTCTCCTTAACAAATCATGATATGGGCATCTTTGTTGTTTCAAGTTGTCATAATTTGTGACATTGATAACAATTAAATGTTATCCTCTGCGTCATTGTCAGCATGATAATTTGTGTCAACTTCTTAAGTGATACAATTACTACTGTATGGTTCACATTCAAGTGAGAATGATAACATTCTCTATCAATTATGCTCTGCTAGATTGATGTTTGTAGAATAACCAATATAGGCTATTATTGGCACAACATTATACAGAATGAGCTCTGTCTATTGTCAAATGGACACACACACACACACACACACACACACACTATAACATAATTTCTGTGTTCTTGTACACAATACACATTCTAGCTGTTGAGATGCATATGTGTGCTATCAGACTCACAGCACTTCTGATATAAGCTTCCCCTCTAATCTGGCCTGCAGATGGTTCAGTATATTACCCGCTCCACGGGTACCATGTCAGCATTTCCGTTCTTAACTCTGCCATCGACCTCCACTCCTCAATACCTGTAATGAACGCTCTGCTTAGCGTTGATATCAGAAATCCTCTTAAGAAACCCAATAGGGTGCTCTCTGACAGGGAAGGAAGCCTCCTTGCACGCGTTCCTACCCCCACCCCCCCCCCCCACCCCCCTCGCTCATTGACAAGACTGTTGTGTGATTTTGCGCTATGTGGTGAGACCTGTCTGTAAGGATTTGTGGAGGTGCTGAGGGAGGTGTTTCTGAGTGTAAGCGTGTGGAAACTCTGGCTTACATGCACTGGGAGGCGTCTCTCTGCATGAGACACTGCTCCCACATATTGGCTGCTCCCAACCAAGACGGAGACCAGATTGAGCAGCTCAGCGTGTTGAGAGTGGCTCTGCTGTGTTGCTGCAGACAAACTGAGTTTGTGTTTACGTGTGTGACATTGGAGTGAGTGGAGATGGCTGTTTGTTGGTCTTGGGTTTGAGTATTGTTTAGGTTTTGTGCTGTGAAGGGATGTGTTATCCATGTATGGTTAATGATGAAAATGATTCTCTCTCTATCTCAATCTCCCTCACTCACATGTACGCACACATAAACACACACACACACACACACACACACACACACACACACACACACACATACACAAACACACACTATAAAAGACAGGCTTGGAAGTGTAGTGACAGAATGTCAGTTCAAACTCTCAGTGACACTACAAACCATTCCATCTTTAACAGAGTTCAGCCTGCACATTAACAACATATAAACACTTAATGGTCCAGATTTTCAGTGTTGATTTTGTTGCATAGTTAAATAATGCCATTTAATAATAAAACAGCTCAATGTGACTTTGTTAAATGTAAAATAGCAACCAATGAACCAAACACTAAGCCGACAGGGGGCCATGTTTTTTCCCTGGAGGAATCTCTTGAGTGCAAACATGTGAAGTCAGAGAGGAGGACATCAGAGCCAGGGCTCTAATTTGTGTTCACCCTGTACTTTCCCATGGTTCTTAAATGGCAGATCTGGAGACTGAGTCACCCTGTACACTCTAAGGCTTGTGAATGCTGTGATCACTTCCCCCTGCTCCAGAGAGACAGACACATGCCTAGTGACTCACCGTAACTCTGCTCCGAGGAGGACAAATGAACACTGAATCACCAGCAGCCAATCACGGCACTCCTGTCCTTGTCATTCCTTCACTGTACTCTACCTAACTAACTCTTCCCTCACCCTCTTTCTATGCCTATTCCTTCACCTTCTCTCATACTGCTCCTTTTTCATCTCACTACTCCCCTCTCATCATCCTATCCCCATGTAGTACATCGCCTGGATGAATGACAAGTTCCATCTAGACAACAACCACAATAAAATCCAGTCATTTGAGATTATTTAAGAAAGTATACTTGTAATGTCTTCTATTAAATACAGTTAGCTTGATTATTTGGTCAGCCTTGAGAAAGGTTACTGTATACACAATTTATTTTAAATGTAGTGTGTCTACCAATGTGTCTCTTAGTGGCACTGGTATATGCCTCAAATGTCCCTGTGTTTCAACTATCTTCTAAAGATGTCAGCAGGCTTTCATAGAAGACTCAGACATTCTGGGTCTGAGGGGTGATTCCATATTGGTTATTTACTCCTGTCCCTGGGGCTTCACCACAAATGGATTTCATCTTCTATGCTTTTCCACAAACTACTTTTTTCCTACGCTTTCCTTTGACTTTTGAATTTTGGTATTGTCTACTTTTCCTTTTCCTTCACATTTCTCTTTGTGCTGCCCTTGATGTCTTCCTACCCAGTTAAGCACCTTCATAAGGTTCTCTCATCTTTAATGCCAGTGTCTCTGTAAAAATAGATCATAATGTCTTCTGTGAATCTGCAGTTTTCAAGGGGCCAAACCAATTACCTTCCTCTTCAAGAAAAATTGACAGCTGGTGTGTGTACTACTGAAAACTAAAGACAGAAGGGCGAATAGGAATCCATTTCACAGTCAGATGAATCGGAGGAACATTTCCTCGTCAAAAATAATTAATCAAAGAGACAAGACTGGCCCGACTGTAACCATAAGACGAGGTAAAAGGAAATGTTCTCTTCACAGTGAAAAGCGTACCGTCTGTGCCACCATCCCATCATTTCTCCACCCCTCCCTCATTCCCTCTCTCAATGGTTCCCCCTCCCTCAGTCCCTCTCTCCATTCCAGAAATCTCCTTAGACTCCAAATGCTAATTCAGTCAGCCACTTAATCAGACATATTAATTCCATATCTCTCCTGATTGTGCTAATTCCACTCGGCAGAGGTTTTTTTAATATCAGGCCGGCAGATTACGATCTGTGCGGCTTCATCATGCAGTCTGTGATAAGTAGCTGTAGTCTGTAAAAGCAGTTGTTTATTAGCGCTGGGCTGCCTACCCATAGAGAAGACCACCTGGCATGGTGGGAGTTAGCGATCATATAACTGAAATAGCATGGCAGGTTAATGTGTGTCTAGTTTGACTGTTGTTGTTGTTGTTGTTGTTGTTGTTTAGCCCTCCTATTATTGGATTTATTGGACTTGTAGACCATAGAAGTGGAATCTGTTTCAATTTTGCAGACATTTCTGAGCTGTAATGTGATATTTTGAGAGGGACCAGACACCGGCTGCCTGTTGGAATAAGCAGGCGTTCTCTGTCTTCACATTGTCAATGACTGAGGAGGTTGTCTGACTACGGTACCATACCATTGCTTCTGTATTACCCAGTGTATGCGAAACATAATGGTGTTGTATTTGTCAGTATTACAGGGAGGACGTCTGGTTGTCAGAAGCAGTGATTACAGTTGCATTTGTAAACACATGCTGCAATATCACACATAAACACACACACACACACACACACACACACAGACACACACTCACATTAATATATAAAAGCATGTGTCGTTTTCATAGAATAGGTTAAATAAGAAAAGCATATAAACACTCCTATTGTCTACAGACAAATTATGTACATGGCTGGGAAATGTGTTAATTACAAATCATATTAAAATAGAGATTTAGCTGCATTTTAATTTAATTAAGTCACAGATCCTGTAACAGAGAGCATTACCAAATAATATTCTTTGTTCCAGATAAATGTATTCCCTCTTAATTCCCACTTTAAAGTCCCTAATTGACTTTATCTCATTATCATCTTCTAAGTCTGATTTATTAAATGGAAAATATGGCTGAATTATACAATCAGTGCCTGTATTTATGCCATGTCAGAGCATGAATTAAGCAAAACTTGTAAGCTGCATGGATCATTGTCAGCTCCTAGTTATGATTCCTCTGTGATTACCGTCAATGACTGAAATTGAAATAAAAAAATAAAAAAGTATTTTTCTTGCCAACCTCCTAATCAAACTCTCTGCCTTCATGGTATAAAGTATGTATAAAGTATGTGTGATAGAGAGCCATTCAAATGCAAGTGTTTCAAATGCTTTATTGACTGAATCTCTGATCGGGTTTGCCAAATGTTGTTTCCCCATCAGATATTGTCCTCACAGCTTGATGGCCAGACATTTGTTATTGTCTGGATTGCAATCACAGCAGGTTTAGTCCTTTCTTCATCTCTCTACTTTTATTTATTTCTTGCTCCAACCCAACCCCACTCATTCCAAATACACTGGTCTTCCTCCTTCCAGCCCTCTTTCCCTCCCCCACTCCCTCCTACCCTCGTTACTGACCACCGGCAGGGTCACAGTGATCTGCCCTGGTGAGGGACCTGGGCCAGACACAGATAGATTTACCATTAGATGATGACAAATGGGAGGCGCAACCGAGCTGATTTCAGCACTCACTGCTCCTCTGGGCCCCCCATTCCTGACCAGGCACACTACTCCGACAACCCCCCACACAGGCCCTTAATTGAACAAGCGGCAGTTCGGCAGATTGATTCAACCTGACGTGTGTTCCTGGTCATTTCCAGAGGGTGATGCAGTGTGACCTGTGGGTCAAACTGTGATAGGGTGGTCACAGGACTCAGAGAGCTGGAAGCATTGACACTGGTTTGATATGTTGGCCTACCAGTCTCAGAGAGAGGAATCGTGTGTCCATGAGTTCAGGAGAGATAAAGAGAGGGAGAGAAAGACTGGAACCATGGCATCCTGCTGTCTGGCCTCTGTAGTGGAGAGTGTGTAACAAGCGCAGGTCTCCAGAGACCTGGAGGAGTTATTGGAGTCTTCAGGTTTATTGGGTTGATATTGACATTGAAGATTGTGTGGGGAAATTAGTTGAAGGGTTGGTGAGTGCACCAGTGGACCAAACACAACCGGGAAATGACTTATTCCAAAAATAGGACCGACTAATGAATAAAATTGGTTAAACCACAAGCTGTCATGGTGCCATTCATCTACTGGATGTAGAACACACCTGATGTTGTACTGAAACATAACTGTTGTTTTATTTTCTGTAAAATCAAATATTCTAAATGTGTATATATAAATGTGATTTATTCTGTTTTTTTGCAGTGTTACCATGACAACTCTGCAATGTACAGTAGACCTGGGCAAGGTGCCTCTGTGCACACACTAATTTGTCCTGACCTCAGAGCTTCTGCACATGCCTGACCCCACTATCACAAGCCCAGCTCATAAAGTGAATGCATAAATCAACATATGTCTCCCTATCATCCCTCTGGAAGGCCCAATCAAAGATGCAGCTATTATGTACAACAGGCCTCTGACATAACATTCTAATGTATGCTTGAATATGTATTTTCCTCTGTCCTAATTACAGGGAACATATATCTTTCTGAGCGTTCTGAGACATTGACTCCGGATACCAGTGTTACAAATGTGATGATGTAGTGGTTTGTCAAAGGAGTAAGAAGGTTGGGGAGGGAGGGATTATGGAGATATTGTTGTTGATGATGACAGCAATGATGATGATTACAGTGGCAATGCCTATATCCATCATCTCCATCATCTACTTTGTGAGTATAATTAGTCACTCTCAGTTGAATTTTAGCTCTGTGTTGTCAGCTACAGAGAAAGAGGGAGAGGATAACAGTGTATTGCCCTGAAGGACTGTATTGTATTATGTCTTCAGTCTATCGCAGTACACACAAACACACACACACACACACACACACACACACACACACACACACACACACACACACACACACACACACTTGGATGCTCCGGGTATGTTTACGCAAGGTCTTACAGCCATTAGCTGGCAGGCGCCGACACATAATGCAACTGTAATGTGGGAAAAGCACTCATTTGCCCGTGCAGCATGGAGGAAAGAGGGAAAAGAGAACCCTGACCATGTTTATGCAGTGTGAAAACAAGCACAGAGGTCAGGATAGCAAGCACAGAGGTCAAACACTCATGCATTTCACTAATTGAAATAGAGATGGAGAGTTTTATCTATGTGTGTTTTTGTGCCTTATCATTTATTCAGCATGGCAGATCCTTTGTTTCTTGTCTGTGTGTGTGGTTGCGTGTTTGTGACTGTCTCCAGTACCTGGGGCATGTAGAGGAGCTCAGCCCCCCCATCTGTCTGTGAGTAGAGAGTCTGTCTTTTGACCTGGGTCGACGCTCCCCTAGTTATGTAAGGATTCCTCAAAAGCAAACAGAAAAATCAGCAGAGAGGAGAGAAGGAGGAAGCATAACATAAGGGACGGACATAGAGCTGGGAGGACTGTGGAGAGTGTATTTAGAGAGAGACATGTTACGTTCGTTACGTTATTCTGGAGGTATGAATGGTGAGATTTTAGTCAGGTGGGTAGATACAACTCTCATAATTTCCACACGGCTTTACAAAAATGGGTCAGTCTGCCAAAAGTATCTTCAGCCACACTCGGTATGAGCAAAGCCGTTATTCCATATCAGTAATTGCGTTCCCCTCTTTTTAAAGGTCTAGCTGGAGTAGGATGTGCTAATACGAGTCGCTATGATTCCATGCCTATCCTGTAGAACATTTCCATTTGTTAAGCCCTTGCTTTGGCGGTACTACACTCGACCCGCTTTAACAAAGACCTTGGCATCCTCTCCGCGATACCAATGCCCTCCACTAGCCGCTGTTGCCAAGTGAGGACCCCATGAAATGGAGTGCCATCCAAGCAGCTTGTCATTGTAAATGCAGCCATTCTCTCGTCTTTTTTTAAAGTATCCATACAGAGTAATTTTTTCCTCTCTTCTCTTTTCAGGGCAAGCCAGCAGCTGAAAGCAAGCGAATGCAAGGATGGCCAGAAACCACGGGGACTGTGAATGAGTTGGCAGGTAAGAGCACAATGAGAGGGGACGAGGGGCTAAACGTTGATCCTGGATCATCCGGCTCCTCTGGGCTGACTCCGCCCTGTCCGGTGTGGAGGGGAAGGACAGGGTGTGTGAGTGACAGGTGATACATATAGAGACAGGCTCCAAGTAGATAGTCGCTACAAATCATTCCTTTTGGGAAAAGATTACAAAATTGATGTCACTGAAACTCGTCAAGGAGCAATCTCATCCATATCCCAGATATGAGGGAAGATGGGGGCCTATCGAGAACAAGCATGATAGACTTTACTCATTCTGTCCCAACAAATGACAAAGTATAACATCAAACGGTTTATGTCCTCTACTTAATTAGCCATTGTTGGTGTGTGATTAGGGTGCAGATAGTGCTATGTTGTGTTAGGGGACTCAACTTTTTTTTGCCAAACAGATCTCTATAGTTAGCCCCTTGATAGATAACTTTGGTTAGCTCTTTGATGAGATTTTCAGACTTTGATAACAGTGCATTTCTCATTATTTCTCTTTAACCACTGTTGTGTCTCCCCAGTGATTGTGATGCTGTTTGACAGATGAATAATAAAAGTGTCCCAAACTCACCCCGTCTTCCTATCCCGCCTGGAAGGGAGCTTGGGTCAGCTGATTAAAAAGATAATGAGTTTGTGCAAAAGATGTATGTTTTTTCCTACAATATGTGGCCTTTTCCTTTAGACCCCAGGAGGGAGTAATTGTATAAATAGCAGATGGTGACATTGGGAAGGCAAATGCTCCCCATCCCAAGCCGTCTTAGCCGTTTCTGATGCCTTGTTCACTTGAACAGCGCGGTGATTAAGCTCACATTATTAAACGGGACAAATAAGACACATCCTCAGAGACTTTTCCTGTTTACATAATCAAGTTTGCTTTTTGGGATCACTCTTAGATTCATATCACTTGTAGAAAGGAATCTCATGGTTCTGTATTAATAAGTAAGTACACAACTACAAATTCTGGGTTAAACCCACTGCATAACCCAACCCTGGTTAAATATTGGAAACAACACATACTGGGTTGAATCTACCCAGCGCATTGGGTTATGTGAATAACCCAACAGGTTGGGTTGTTTGGAATACACATTTACACAATTACAACATTTTTGTTTTGATTTCCCCCCATGTGTACTACTAAGTACACAACTACACTAATTAATCAACTAACCAATAACGATAGCGATTAGCTATATAGCAGAGTAACATTACTGCGAACAAAGTCTAAGACATTAGGCCCTATATTGTTAAAATAACATATTCGGCCAATAATGACAAATTGTTTATAAAATACAATGCTTTATTTTAGGATACACATGACAAAAGATACACATGACCTCCAACAAAAGTCATAATTGACACACAAACTAATTTCATTGCCAAGCAAAATGTAAATCATTACACATACAACCAGAGGCAGTCTTCATATACTGTAGAAGGGACGTGATGTATGTCATGGTGACTGGTTCAAAGTCTTTCAAAGAAATTCAATGGGAACATCTTACCATAAGTATTACTGTCACTCACACACATACCCCTACCCACAGTACAGTAGCAAGCTAGCTAACATTAGCTGGATGGTCAGTCATATCCTTCATATGGATAAAGCCGAATAATATCAATGTATTTACATATCATAACATTAACATTATTTTGGGGGGGCAATTTGGCATAAACTTGTAGTAATATTGTTGATACATACCTTGTATGACATTTTTGTCTGTGGATAAGTGAGAGACTTCGACAATGACAGCCATGTGATGGTGACTGTTACTTTCATACTAAGTTTCGCTTTGCGGCAACCCAGAAAACAACCGAGCTTCAAGGAAAATAACCCAGAATATTGACCCAACTGACGTAACCCAGCATTGGGTTGGCTAAATAACCCAGAATTTTTAACAGTGTATTATTGTTTGTCCAAGATTATGAATTAGCATCCTGTATTTACAGTACAGTAGGCCAACGTTTGAATCATGCGTGTGTTTGTGGATGTGTTCAAGTGTCTTTGACCGCCTCTTGTATGGGTGAAGTTGAAATGTATTTCAATTATTGTACGCTAAATGCAGAGGCATCAAGCATGTAAAACAGTATTTTATTTGCAAAAAAATGGTGGTATAAATTAGAACGGACAAACTTTTAACTGCATCCCATCTGCAGAACTCAGGAAAGGGACCTTATGACACCCATGCATATGTATCAGTTGCATTGTTTTACTCAACCATGCTAATCAGCCATAGAGAAATAACAAAGAAGCGGTGTCATTGCTAAAATGTCTCGCAGCACGTTTCAAAGGTAAACCTGGCGGAAGACCAACAACGGCACCGGTGCGTACTGAAAAGGGCATAGGGCATGGAGAGCACCTGGAGCTCAATTAGCTGTTATTAACTTCATAAATGCACACTACAGTGAAAATGGCTCACTTCCATTCCCACAGGGCCACAGGCTTGGTGTTGTTACTGCTCAGTTGACTGCCCTGCTTCCTGCTTATAGTTCCATTCACATCTGTAGATCTAGCCTGAGAAATCAAGGCCAGTGACATAGCTCTATACAAAAGTGTTGTTCATACACTGAAAATGTCATCCTGCTACTGCACTATGTTTATCCAACTGGATAAGAGTTGTTCACCAGAATAAAACATACAAATAAAAATTGGTTGGGTTCATCCCATTTATTCACACCAAAGACACGAGTCACAGAGGTTATTTAAAAATAACACTGGCTCCATACTTCACTGAACACTCTCCCTGGGTTTCTTGTTAGCCTCCCTGGTTGCCTTTAGCAGACAGCTGTTCTCTGTGAGCTCTGTCTCCCGTCCAGCAGCTGTGCAGTTTCTGGCCCATCCTCAATCACACAGAGACTCTGCTTCCTGGACAGCCAGGTTCATGCCCTCCGGACGGCCTCCACATGGCTGGGTCAGGCTGGAAGTGATGCATGGTCACCCTGACGTCAGCCAGACACTGGGGGTGACAGGAGTAATGGGGACAGAGAGAGTGCTTCACACAGCCATGAACTGAGGAGTTAGCTGCCATTTTCTACCCACAGTCACTCGGAAACCTTCACAGAGTGAAGCATCACTTTATCAATACCTCCCACCACTTGCAAATCCCTACTAACTGTCAAACAGCATGACACAAACACACACACAGAGGTAGGGTCATGTACACACACAACATGCATGAGTGAAAACACACACATACACATGCAACGATTTATTTTCCTTGCTTTTGTGATAGAACATGTGTGCTGTAAAGAAAAACAATCTAATCACTCACATTACATTCAATAGACCTTTTTCAATGTAAAAATACCAATACCTATCTCCTGCACTTTGCCCCCACTCCCACCCATCCCTTTCTCCAGCCTGAAATGATCAATACTCTGTCAGAGAGTCAGATCTTGCTTAATTGTGAAAATAAATCAAGCTGTATCAGTGACATGAGAGGACAAAGAGCAACTAAAACAATCACTTTTTCAAGAAATTGATTGTAAATACAAAATTAAATCAAATAGCCACCATGGAAAAGATGTCTGTGAATGAAACAGTGAGACTAATAGAACACTTGAAAATGTGCCTGATTTGACTTTAAGTGAGCCTCAAAGCTCACATACTGTACATACCTGCATACGGCATGCCTCCTGTGTATCTGCATGTGCATGTGTGCACCACTATGAAACTTTGTGTGTGTGTGTGCGTGTGTGTGTGTATGTGTGTGTGTGTGTGTGTGTATGTGCGTACGTGCCTCTGCATGTGTGTGTGTTTCCGTTAGTCAGTGTGTATCTATCTCTGCCCCTGCACACGCTTCTGAGCTCTTGATGTGACACTCCTGTCTGAAGAGGCCAATAGGAATTACAGCGCCTCATTTATCAGGGAAATGTGTCGCTGCGGGGTCATTCTCTGGCCGCGGGATAGGAGGACTGCTCTGTGCTGTAGAAGTGGCTCATGGATATGATCCCGGCTCATTTGTTTAGTGAAAGTGGTGCCCTGCAGACACGTTACATCGCTTTCTTCATGCTCCAGTAGCCACAATGCGCACTCCCTGACACTGGATAAAGGTTGATGGTCAGCATTGACTCACAAGTGAGGCAGCCACTTATACATTGATACATATGCCTCAAAATAGCCTGAAAAAGTCCAAGACTTGAGTTTGTTTGCCATATTGAGTGTAAGTTGAGTGTGAATTATGTTCACTCCCCTGGACTTGTTCCACATTTTGTTGTGTTACAACCTACTTTAAAATAGATTTAATGTATTTGTTTTGTCACTGATCTACACAAAATACCCCATAATGTCAAAGGGAAAATTATTTTTTAGAAATGTTTAGTCTGAGTCAATAAGTATTTGCCCCCTTTGCTATGACACTCCTAAAATTAGCTCAAATGCAAAAATATCTTCAACAAGTCATTCAATAAGTTGATTTGAGTCCGTCTGAGTGCATAATAGTTCATGTGATTTTGGAATTAATATCTTTGTTTTTATAGGGTCTCTGTCCTGATCACTGATCTACAGTTAGGTCCGGAAATATTTGGACAGTGACACAATTTTCATAATTTTGGCTCTGTACGCCACCACAATAGATTTGAAATGAAACATTCGAGATGCAATTGAAGGGCAGACTTTCAGTTTTAATTCAAGGGATTAAACAAAAAATATAGTATGAAACGTTTAGGAATTGCAACCATTTTTATACACAGTCCCCCATTTTCAGGGGCTCAAATGTAATTGGACAAATTAACATAATCATAAATAAAATGTTCATTTTTAATACTTTATTGAGAATCCTTTGCAGGCAATGACTGCCTGAATTCTGGAACCCATGGACATCACCAAATGCTGGGTTTCCTCCTTTGTGATGCTTTGCCAGGCCTTTACTGCAGCTGTTGTTGTTTGTTCGTGGGTCTTTCTGCCTTTAGTTTTGTCTTCAGCAAGTGAAATGCATGCTCGATCGGGTTGAGATCAGGTGATTGACTCGGCCATCGCTGAATATTCCACTTCTTTGCCTTAAAAAACTCCTGGGTTGCTTTCGCAGTATGTTTTGGGTCATTATCTGTACTATGAATCGCCGTCCAATCAACTTTGCTGAATTTGGCTGAATCTGAGCAGACAGTAATCCCTAAATACTTCAGAATTCATCCGGCTGCTTCTGTCTTCTCTCACATCATCAATAAACACTAGTGACTGTGGTGGAAGTCTAGGATTTACCACTCTGTACTTCAGCTCTTCGGAGGTAAGAATCAAGAAACAAGTCCTGAGTAGCCACAATATCTGAGTCCGGTATTTATTGCTTGCAAACAAGAGACAAGAGCGTAACAGCAGCCCAGCATAGATCCGGGGGTCTGTTCAGCACAAGTCCGAAGAGGCGATTATCAGGGTTGTCTTTTTATACAGTTTAAACATAATGGTAGGCGCCGCCAAGGCTATCGGCTGACGGGTTTGTGCTTACGTGAGAGAGGACGGGAGAGAATGAACAATGGGGAGACTTTCTTACTGATCAATCGGCGTTCAACATTTCACACCTATCGGCAAGATATGTCTGTTCCCCCATTACTGCGCTCCCTCACCACTCCCTCCGAAATCACCGCTGTTCATATGGTAAATCATACAGTGCTTCTCAGAACAATGGCTATAGAACTTTAGAGGTGTGGCAAGAGAAAATATAATCACAGTATTTACACAAGTTGTATCAGTCATATGAAAGTGTATAACCTGAAAACAGTTCTATCAATGTATTTTTCATAACATGACCCAGTGCCATTGGAAGCCATGCATGCCCATGCCATCACACTGCTTCCACCGTGTTTTACAGATGATGTGGTATGCTTCGAATCATGAGCAGTTCCAAGCCTTTTCCATACTTTTTCTTTCCCTTCATTCTGGTACAGGTTGATCTTAGTTGCATCTGTCCAAAGAATGCTGTTCCAGAACAGGGCTGGCTTTTTTCGATGTTTTTTGGCAAAGTCTAATCTGGCCTTTCTATTCTTGAGGCTTACGAATGGTTTGCACCTTGTGGTGAACCCTCTGTATTTGTTCTTCTCTTTATGGTAGACTTGGATAATGATATGCCTACCTCCTGGAGAGTGTTATTCACTTGACTGGATGTTGTGAAGGGGTTTTTCTTTACCATGTGAAGGATCCTGCGATCATCCACCACTGTTGTCTTCCGTGGACATCCAGGCCTTTTTGTGTTGCTGAGCTCACCAGTGCGTTATTTTTTTCTCAGAATGTAACTGTTGATTTGACCACTTCTAATGTTGCCGCTATGTCTCTGATGTAATATAAGTAGACAATTAAAATATTGCTTAATTAATGTGTGTTGCTGATTGCGTGGGAGAAAAAAACACTCAAGGTGAATAAAACTGCTAGTAGTATGAGACAAACAAACTTTTTGCTGAAAACAAACAAATCAAGCATCACCAAAATAGAATTTCAAAGTCATAACCAAAACCGGTCGTGAGGTACAAAATCCTATGTGACAGAGCAATAGCCCTGTTGTGTCTTATTGGCCTACCATGTGTAAAGGTTCTCACTCAGAGGTAGAACTAACGAGTTTGTTGTGTCACTCAAGGTTTTTGAGAATCACAAAGGCTCCTCTCAATAAGTCATAACCTTGAGGCAAAAGGATAAACTATTGTGTTTAACAGTTGTTAAATAAATGAATACCAAACTATACCAGACTACTCAGAAAAATTGACTTAAGGCAGTCAAGGATCTCTTTGTTTTTTTTGTTTGTTTTTTTTAAATATTTTGGTACACTATGATTGAGTGTTTTAGAATAATTAACAGGACAGTTCTATACTGTACTCTACTGTAATCTTCTTTAGCATCTATCTTACACAATCTTGTGAGATGTTAGCACTGCAATTTTCAGTGTCCAGCTGCAACCAATGATCAGACTGTATAGTATACAGCCCACTCGTTGTAGACAGTAAAGAAACTGGTTGCATAGACTGGATAGTTTTGAAAATACTTTTACAAGATTTGCCTCTCCCTAGCTAGTAATACTTCCCTCAATTCCCTCAGACATAATTAGTTTCCTGCAGCCTTACACATTAAGCAGGGCTTGACCATTGGGCTATATGCATTTCACATTACTGAACATTTAATTAACTTCTGTGGGGATGAATCAATGTATATTCTGCACATGCATGTGTAGATAACTTCTCTTGACATGTAATTTCTTTCTCTTTCTCTTTCCCCCTCTCAACTCTCCTTTTTATCACACCACCAGTTTAAGAAACAGAAATAGAAATCCGAAAACCTTTTCAACATTGTATTCCCACAAAACACTGACAGTAATTTATTGAATGTTTTGACCTCCTCACATTCATCCTCTTGCATTTATTTATATATCAATTTACTTACGTCTTCCATGCATGGTGTTTTCCAATTATCCTCCATTGGCTTACTCTTCCCAAAACTAAAATGTTTCTCCTACAGTTTAAAAAGTAATAGCTTTTTCAAATGGATACCAAAAGTGCTACACTATTTGACAGGAAGCTTTGCTTGATACATTACATACAGAAGGAGGACATATATTCTTGAACATAAGAACATAACTTGACTGAGTCACTAATGAACTGGGTATATAATCTGACCACAACACCACACCTTGAAGTATATATTTATTGAGAAAACAATTGTAATGATGAGAATGAAGATTCAGAAGGTAGCCAGGTGCCTGTAGATGAAGAACAGAGATGGTGTTTGGCTTGGAGTCTTGGACTGTCATGGGAATTTGGGCCACATAATGGACATTGTGTCATTGCTGGGAAATGTATTTTAAAGCGTTTATTTAACAGTCATAACCTTCAATTCCCCAATCATTGCAGTGCTTTCATGTCAAAGCGTCAGTAGGTAACATCATTATTCATATCTCCCATTTACAGTCAACCATAATGTAATTTTTGGTACAAGCTTTCATTATATGTTCTTCATATTAGTAGAAGTATATTCATAGAATGTTTTCCTATGTTTTCTGAGAACACAGCAATTACCAGCGGTGTGAACCTATTTGTTCCATTATTTTTCCCAAACCACCATAGGATTGTGTATGAGGTTGTACTACAGGTTGTTTGTACTTTGTCCTGTATAAGCCAGGCCGTGGTATCTACTCCAATACACATTTTGATTGCAAACAGAACAATTGAAGGTATTATGGAGGTAAAGATTACTTGAAAAGTTTGCCTATAGAAGATAGTAAGGTGTAAGGAGAAGAAGAATGTGATCTTAGATTTCAATGTGAGTAGAGACAGTGTGTAGCATTGTACAACAATTGCGTTCACTGAAGCATGCCTAGCAGCGGTATTTCCTTACTGAGTGTTGGCATGGCAACCAAGGACAGGAAGTAAAGAGATGCCAACTGAAGAATGGTCGCCAAGGAGACCCAGAGTAGCAACTTTGTGTGGTCCACTGATGAAGTGTGTGTGCGTGTGTGCGTGCGTGCGTGCATGCGTGCCTGTGTGTGTGCATGAGAGAGGGAGAGAGAGAGAGAAAGAGAGGGGCAGCTGGGGTATCAATGGGTGTGGTATGTTAGCAAGCTAGAAGAATGCCAGTTCCACAGGGTACACCGTAGATATTCAAAATCATACACACTCTACTTTATTTTGCTCAATAAAAAAGCACAATTTCAGCACAGCTGCTACGTATACTGTAGAAAATGCAGAAAACAAGCATTCTGGGTTACTCAACAGCACTATTTTAATCTCTAGACATTGTCCCAAGGGGGAAATGTGCCCTCTCTTTCCTCGAGTCAGATGCTTGCCACATCCGTGCTTAAGATTAACAACAGTAAACCCGTTGCTTATTAAATACGACCATGCCAGTGATAATATCTATGTTAATCCAATCAATTGCATTGGTCACGGTGTGTTCTGCATATGTTCAGTTTATGCTCACGGTTATGGAGGATGGAGAGCACAGAGCAGCTGAGTGAGAGTAGAGCTTGTATATAGAGCAGCTTCCACTCTAAGCCAAGTCTCTCTGAGGATATCCCAACAAGCAAACCTCCATTGAGCGCTGACTCTTTTGAAAGAACGACCGTCTGTGTTTTTCACCCTCTTCTTCCTTTAATTTGAGTGCTGTGAAAACGCCAGCCACTGCCAGGAGCTGACCTGATTTGAGTTTTGCATCTCATTAATGTGTCTCTCTCTAGGCCCCTCACAGAGTGCCATTATGTCACTCCCACCAGCCCAACTCCTCTTTCCTCGCAGTGGAGAGAGGAAACCACCTTCCAGTTTCCCAACGTCCTCCTTCTCCCTCCATTCCATCCATAACACGTGCCAAGTTTTGTCAAAGCCCAGACATGTGACAGGCAGCCATCACAAAAAAACTCATAATGATTGCGCGCTCAAGCGGTGATCGCATGAAGAAAGCCCCAGCCATGCTTTCTGCCGGTTTCCTCTCTCCCTTTTCTCACTGATCTATGGCAGTCATGAATGTGATTGCAGTGAAGGCAGAAAGGGAGCGTTTGTGGGCCAGGCGAAAGAAAAAAAAAAAAAAGCTTTTTACTTTGTGCTCCTTGCCCTGGGTAGAATCAGACACCCTTGTCTCTTTTATGTGCTGCTGTTGCAGGGCCTAGAGGGGTTGTCTGTGTGCATGCTTGCGTGTGTGTGTGTGTGTGTGTGTGTGTGTGTGTTACTTTATTTCTATTTCTTAGACTCATTGAGTAGGGTATCTGACACACCAAGCAGAGCTATCTCAGCAAGGAGGCTTTTGTGTTTGCGCAGTATGAGTCCCTCTACCGGGGGGATATTGATTTGTTGTATCATGCAAAAGATGGGCCTTTTGTTTCTGTGGCTGCCAAAGTCTATTTCCTCTTGGTTACCTCCAGGTGCTTGGTTGACAGGTCCTCAGTTTGCTTCCCATCATGTCCAAATAAGAAAGCATGGTTAGGGGGAGAAGGATAGGGAGGGGGTGAGGCGGGTTCATGCCAGGATGGAGTTCCTCTGCCATGGCATATAAAGAAAACAATATGTTTAGTGTCTTCAGATGCTTTCTGAGTAATAGATCAAGTCAAACAGAGTTATTGAAGTACATAATTCTATCTATGCATAATACCATGGACAGAATAGAGATGCAGTATACATACTTTACAGTATGCATCAACTGATGAAGATGAACTAAAAGGATGTGGGTTGAAAGGAACTTTGACAAAGATCACTAGACTTGTGTCAGCTGTCAAATTGCTTCCATCGTTAGCATGTCACATGCAATCTAGCTGATAAAAACAAGCATAATACCATATCACAGAATAATATACACCAACAACATGATGAACTTGACACACCATGGTTAAATGCACTGGTTGTTTCTATGGTATTGGAGATATATGATGATTGATAATCAGCTTGCATGTTTAGCGTCTGCCTCATCTGAAAATAGATCAAAGAGCTTGTCCTCTCTCCTCCTCTCTCTGCTTATTATATCCCCAACTGAACACAGCCTTCCTGGTTTAGTGCGATGTCATTTCCTGAAACAGCTTCACTCGGCTCCTTTGCTTTGACTCTAGGCTAATCATACACACTCTCCCATGAACCTCAGACAAGCTAGCGTTATCTCCCTGGTGTAACACATATGCAGGTAGTGCTACTTCCCATCCACATACCCGAAAGTATTTGCGCTGTGAAATCAACTCTGCTGCTGATGTGTTTAGATTAGTGTTGTATGAACCCAGCAATGCAGTGTACTGTATTGGGACCTGTGCTTTGGAGTCTTCTGTATGCATTCAATATATACAGAATGACTGTTTTGATCACATTTCTAGTGCAGTGTGTAGGTGGGAGTTTCACTTTTACACTAAGGTTAACCTTTTTACACCATTATCTGTGTATACTGTATGTGAGTTGTGTGCAGTTCAGTAAGTGATCCGAAATCCTAGCAGTATGCCCAGTAGCCAATGCACTATAACTTGGTTCTTCATCCATAGCCATACATGGGCTCCAGGGAGATGATCTTCTTCTGCTGAAGGCAAAGGTTTTTGTCATCATTATTCCCACTCTCCTCAGCAATGTGGCCAGAGGACTGACTGAGAGTGTGACTGCATTAAGCTGGGTCATGCTTGCGGGGTAGGCAGCCACATTGGTTATCCTGCTAATTGGCATCTCTGCAGTTGAGCCCAACCCCCTTATCATTTTTTTAAATAACACCATGATTGTTGACATTGTTGAGGCTCTTTTAGTGTGGCATCTTTTCTCACCTCATGACAGAGATGGCATGTTTTGAACAACCCTTCTCTGTGCGGGAGAGCACATATTCTCCCCATTGTCAGCTTCAAAGTGAATCACTAGCATTTCAATGCAGAAATTCATTCACAAATGTTGCATATCTTGCTTTTTTATTGTGTGCAGCTCTCTGCCAATCTGGGTTGAGCTGTAGCCGTTTCTCTGCTCTCTGCCAGCCAAAAAGCCAGCTACCAGTTCATCATCTCTTAGGGGGACGAAAGTTTAAAAATGTATTCATTTCTTAATCTCATTTTGTTTATCATTTTTCTCCATCTAATTCCCTCTCTGCTCTAAATCCAATTTCACTGCTCTCATTGTCAGTGAGAAGACGGATTGTTTCGCAAATCAACTTCATCTTTTCCCCCTGTCATGAATTGGATTGTGTACCTCTAATTTCATTGTTTATTTTGTTCAAGGTTCGATTTGTGTAAAATAAGGCGATGAGGAAGTAACTGGTGAATTAACTGCATGAGGGGATCAGGGAGAAAACCTATGAGGTACTTTAAAAAAGTACTTACTAATTCAACTTGTGCTGTGTGTTGGCTATGTAACAGTAAGTCATCACATCTGGAAATAAGTTTGATCAGCTCATCTACAAATATACCTCTGATATATATATGCCATAAACATTCTGGCCATTTAGCTCCTAATAGAGGAACCATGCAAGCCAAAAAGTCATGCTGTGCCCTAAATTCTAACCATAGTCAATTGCTTTCTGCAGGGCCTTAATTCCCAACAAATTAAAAGAGCTGTAATGGAATGTGATTTTCAGCCTTGTGTGTGATCCCTGACACATTTGCCTGGTCCCCTGCACAGAAACACATTTCCCCCCACCCTTAGGCTTTGGGTGTTCAGAATTGCGTTTTTGTAAATTAAAGAATTAATGGGCTCGGTAATCATGCAATTAATCGGTAGTTACAGTAATAGCCCGCCCATCCTCTAGTGAAAAGACAAGCTCTTTTTGTTCTAGAGTTGGCCATATAGCTGGATGCATAGAGTCCGAAATTAAGCCCTCAAGAGCACTGCAATATTCCATTTATACATATAGTAAGCTGTAGCACCACTGCCTTGCAGAGCTGCATGATGATGATATGATTGGTATAGTGTCAGTCAAAAGGAAATGTGCAGGACACAAACACTGAAATATACTCCTCTCTGAATCATTCAAAATACATACAGTACATCTGGATGACACTATCTTCTGACCTTTCAATGGATTCATGAGAGATGGCAATTGGTGCAGGGAACCCAAAAAATTAATGGGCGGTGTCATCTTCGTTCATAGCGACATTGGCATCAACACAGGCGCAGTTCGTTGGCATCAACACAGGCGCAGTTCGTTGCTAAAGTAGAGGCGCATTTGAATGTTTTTCTGACCTGAATCAGGCTTCCTTACTCACCGAGGCACACGCCTTGGGCGTGCATGTATGCTTGTGACTTTCATTAAATTCGGTGAGCAAAAAACAAAAATGCTTCTGACATCGAATGTGGGCTATGAAAAAAAAATCGGTCTCAGGGAGAAGACTACATATAATAGTAAGAAATAATAGAAACCGAAATGGCAGTCTTATTTGGACAGATGGGGAAACATGCTTTTTGGCACCAGCTGCAGTGCCTCGTATGGCGACATGGTATTACTGGCTTCAAAATCTTTTGACAGGATTGCATGCCTGTCTGAATACATTGACATACTATCAATACAGTCCACAAGTATAAGTATAAACATATGACAATGCACATTATTCATTTATTTGCATTGTCTGAAGCATACATGCTCTCTCTCTCTCTCACACACACATACTGTACACACACATGCACATGCACACACACAGATGACAGAGGGGGCATGTATAGTGCAGTGCACACATTCCCGAATGACACATAATGTACTGTATGACATGACAGACAGTTACTCAGTCTTTTTTGGGTCTGCCTTTTCACAGTCTAGTCACGTACATTCCTTTGAGAATCACTGCAAGCTGTAATCAGATGTTTCCAGATATGTTGGCTTGATTGAAGGACTGGTGTGTGGCAAGCGTTATTTATTTCCCCCAGTCTGAAAAATAAATCACAAGACAGTGCAGACATAGCTGTTTTTCCTCCACTCCTCCCCACCACTGGAGAGATACAGCCGAGAAGTTGGAGGTGAAATTGTGATATGTTTATTTGTGACTGAGATTGAGAGTACAGGGGAAACACACTCAGAAACAGAAACAGATATAGAACACACTCCCAAGGTCATTGCTGGTTCATTATGTTGTGTGCGTGCGTACATGTGTGTCTTTGTGGCACCTTATGATCCTGTCAGATTGTATCTGAAATGGTTGATGTCACTTGAGATACACCAGTGAATGACAGCGGTTAGATTGCAGTATTTTGGCCTTTATCGGCACACAGCGTATGTTTGAGTGCTGCAGTTATTCAGTGTTTGATCTATTGATTACATCTGATGTACTATTTTGTATTATTATCATTATTTTGATTATGCAAATTGTGAAATGAAATTGTGATACATGAGTCATGAGACAAATGTAATGTTAAACTTGTAAACCCAACATAATGCAATATATTATGACCAGGCATTTACAGTACATCCCTCCTCTAACCCCTCTCTCCTCTGTCCCTGTTTCTCTTCTCGTTCCAGCCTGCCCCAACCCCGCTGCTTCCCAAAGAGTGGACGACCAGCCAATGAATTATGAATGTTGAACAAGATGACCTCCTCTCGGCAGCAGCAGACGATGAGAGGTCCTAGGTGGAACCGGGCCTTGTCCGACCCTTTGTTTGTGCTGCTCCTGGCCCTCCAGCTGCTGGTAGTGGCAGGTCTGGTGCGCGCTCAGACCTGCCCCTCGGTCTGCTCTTGCAGCAACCAGTTCAGCAAAGTCATCTGCACCCGCCGGAGCCTGCGTGATGTCCCCGATGGCATCTCCACTAACACTCGCTACCTGAACCTGCAGGAGAACCTCATCCAGGTCATCAAGGTGGACAGTTTCAAGCACCTGCGGCACCTGGAGATCCTGCAGCTCAGCAAGAACCACATCCGCAACATTGAGATCGGGGCCTTCAACGGGCTGGCCAGCCTCAACACCCTGGAGCTGTTCGACAACCGACTCACCACCATCCCCAATGGGGCTTTTGAATACCTCTCCAAGCTCAAGGAGCTGTGGCTGAGGAACAACCCCATAGAGAGCATCCCCTCATATGCGTTCAACAGGGTGCCCTCGCTACGGAGGCTGGACCTGGGTGAGCTCAAACGCCTCACGTACATATCTGAGGGGGCTTTTGAGGGGCTTAGTAACCTGCGCTACCTGAACCTGGGCATGTGCAATCTCAAGGAGATCCCCAACCTCATCCCCCTAGTGAAGCTGGATGAGCTGGAGATGTCTGGGAACCAGCTGGCTGTCATTCGGCCTGGCTCCTTCAAAGGGCTTATCCACCTGCAGAAGCTGTGGATGATGCACGCCCAGATCCAGACCATTGAGAGGAACTCCTTTGACGATCTACAATCGCTAGTGGAGCTCAACCTGGCCCACAACAACCTCACCCTGCTGCCCCATGACCTCTTCACTCCATTGCACCACCTGGAGAGGGTCCACCTCCACCACAATCCCTGGAATTGTAACTGTGACATCCTCTGGCTCAGTTGGTGGCTCAAGGAGATGGTGCCAGCAAACACGAGCTGCTGCGCCCGTTGCAGTTCACCCACCAGCCACAAGGGGCGCTACATTGGTGAGCTGGATCAGAACTATTTTCACTGTTATGCACCGGTAATCGTGGAGCCTCCAGCGGATCTGAACGTGACTGAGGGAATGGCTGCGGAGCTGAAGTGCAGGGCCAGCTCTCTGACCTCGGTCAGCTGGATCACTCCTAATGGCTCAATCATGACACACGGCGCGTATAAGGTCCGCATCTCTGTGCTCAACGACGGCACACTCAACTTCACAAACGTCACCATGCAGGACACGGGCACATACACCTGCATGGTAAGTAACTCGGCGGGCAACACTACGGCTTCTGCTACGCTCAACGTGTCCTCTACAGACACTGGCGTTAGCTACTTTACCACAGTGACGGTGGAGACTATTGAGCCAGTGCATGATGAGGGGCGTACCACTGTGCAACAGAAGGTGGGCCCCACCCCCTCCGCTGGCTCCTGGGAGCCTGTCTCCTCCACCTCCACCACCACCACCACCCGGAGCCCCCTCTCCACCCGGGCCACAGAGAAGACCTACACCATCCCTGTCACAGAGCTGGGCGGAGAGGGGTCCCTTAACGGGCTGGACGAGGTGATGAAGACCACCAAGATCATCATTGGCTGCTTCGTGGCCATCACACTCATGGCAGCCGTCATGCTGATTATCTTCTACAAGATGAGGAAGCAGCACCACCAGCAGAACCACCACGCGCCCACCCGCACCATCGAGATCATCAACGTAGACGAGGACTGTGTGACGGGCGGGCCAGGCATGGAGGGCCACCTGACTCTGCCCCCGCTTGAACACGAGCACCTCAACCACTACAACACCTATAAGACTGCGTACAACCACGCCTCCACCATCAACTCCATACACAGCTCAGCGCACGAACCTTTGTTAATCCGGGCCAGCTCGAAAGACAATGTACAAGAGACCCAGATCTAACACATTTCATAATGAGACATATAAAGCTGGTGAAATTACAAAAGGATATTATAGACTATTGGCTTGTGAGGACAATGGTGGATAAATGGAGAGATAGACTGATGTGTGATCGGCGAATCAGTGGTTGGTGATGTTTATTAAATGACATTGGGAACTAGGGTATGTCTACTGTTTCAAAAAGTGTCTTTACAAAACAGAAGTTATTTATTTAAGAAAAAATCTATTGTGGTTAAATCAAGAAAAAAACTGTATTCTGCAATTATTTTTTCAGCACTTATTTCATCAGATGTTTTTTTTTTTCATTTATTTGAGGGAGGGGGGGGGTGGTTTACTCTATGTGAATCTCATGCTGACCATCAATCTAAAGACAACATAGCTCAACCTTAAACAATACATACATATCCAGGTTTCCCCAGATTCTGCCTTGTGTGTGACGGCAACCTCCTTTTATCCCACAAACATAGAAAATTATAGATCATGTCAAAGATGTTTTCCTGCCACAAATTAATTGCAGAAATCTTTTGTGACCATCTGTTAATTTAGATGGATTAAAAGCTTGGTCGTTATCTGAGGGTGAATGCCGGAACTGTCAGTGATGAAAATCTGATAATAACACAATATTTCATTAAATCTTCCACTCAAACACATTAGACACAGATGTACACTTGGCTCTGCCATTAATAGATTGGGGACAGTAAACAAGGGGAATGTGTCCCAGAGTAAACCAAGGCCAACCGTTAACCGTTAACCGTTAACATGCAATTTATTTCTGTTTTCATTTACACATTTAGTATTCATACCGTTTGTAATAACTCTCTCCCTTTCACTCATTCTGATCCATTAGATTTGTGTGAGTCGCACAGGGATGCCTTGATATAGTATTGCACTAAGGAAGTCAATACAGACACATGAGAGCTCCTCCAATAGAATAACCCTTTTCCCAGCTCCCAACCGCCTCTATGATGGTGTGCCTGGAGCTGTCACAGATCAAGTTGCTAATGAGACACCTCGATGCACTCCTCGTGATCCCCCCTGACCCCCACCCCCCTGACCCCCACCTTAACTTGACCAGTGTAGAGCTGGGTGCAGTAAGGAGCACACTGATGAGAGAGTGAGGGGTTTAGACCCTGAACACAGCTGATCAAGCACATTGCCCGTCATCTGTCAGCCACAGTCATACATGGGCATGGGCACGGCAGCCCCAGATTCACACCAGACCCCTGCCAAACCCAGATCTGGGTCCAGAGGAGAGAGTGCCAGAGCTTATGCTGTGAGAGGCTTTAGGGATGAGGCGTGTGGTGTCAGGCTTCAAGCAGATGTTCAGGTCGCACCTGTGTCCCTCTGCCTCGGCCACAACACTATTTCCATTTGAATCGATGTGCCCACAGGCTTTCGGTGGACGCGGCTTCACAGGCACCCATCCCCTGGAAACTGTTCAAAAGGCCCCACAGCGAAAATGGAGCCATAAATACAAGGGTCAAGCAAGTACCCTTCAGATCCAAGGATTAGTGAGATGCCCCAGGTGTCTCTTTATAGATTAAGTGAACTGTTCATTTTTTTTCTTTCCCTCTCGTTCTCCACTCCCTCTATAATGTCAAACATCTAAGAAAGTTTATGCAAATGTCCCTTTTTATTCTGTTACACTGTCGTGAACATTTGTACTATCTGTGCAATTTAACATTCTCCAGGAGAACATTGTTCCACACACAGTTTTCATGAAGTTCTTCACATGAAAAAGCACTATTAATGATACAGTATAATGTCAAACAGGTATGTTCAGTCACCATGGAAACCAGTGACCTTGAGCTAAAAAGCAGGTGCTAAAAAGCAATGCTTTAAGATTACTCAGATTCAAATGGTAAAAAACTGATGATAGTTCAAGCCACTGCTTGAACTTCAATTTGGAAATCATGTTTGGCAGTGATAATTGAGCCTGTTGGGTCACCCCTGTTGCTTTTACTCTGTACACTATTCAATTCCTCAAACTCAGTAAGGATTAATTGCAAGCCCGGAGAATAGCCAAATGCTACAGTCACCTCTACTGTATAACTTTGAACCTAAATATTAATCCTTTAGATCAATAAACGGAAACTCCATCACACAGAAACTTTTTCAACTTAGCTTTAGTCAACATGATACAAACTTATTTGTTTATTAGTTTGACATCCCTGCCAATAACGTGTCATTGTAGAACGTATTTACAGTACATGGAGTTTAGCACAGTGGTAAACCACGGATTCAGTCTTTATGTGTGTCATTTAGTCTGCATTTGAGTTATCAGTGGTGGGGTCTGGATATGAATTCCTCATATTTGATGAAGAGAATCTGTCCATCTCCCTTCATTTTTCCTTTGGTTTATGTATATCATTTGGAGACTTTGATAGTACATTTATTTCATTTTAGTCAGCTCATCTCATTCTCTCTGTACTGTATCTCAATGTTTTGGTGGATAGGGGGCAAGATTATTTCTTTTCCACATTATTTACGTTTTCTCTGAGAGGGAATGCTGTTCTAGTCGTAGATTTCTATAAAATACATTTTGAAAATAAAATAAAACAAAAAAACTTTTTAAATTTTAATTTTACATGTGCCAACAACCTGTTCTGAAAGTGAAAAAGAGAACCATGCTGTAAAAGAATAAGAAATTGATTTTCATGTAAGCATACTTTCATGACCGTTAAAAAAAGATGAAGATCGATTATAGAAACCAGAGTTTGTAGTTCATACACAAAAATAAGGTTACAAATAAACTATTGTTGTTTTTTCTGTATGGTCTAATTCATATTTGTCTTCCGGAGATGATACAGTTGAAGCTCAACAATACATCACCCAAGGGACAAATCCAAGTGTTGCTTAGAAAGAAAGGGCACCTATTGAGGTGATAAAGAATCAGATATGACAGCTGGACAGCTGGATGCTGAGAAATAATTGCTTTCCTCCCCCTATTCATAGCATATACATCACAGTTTCAGCCTATAATTATGATGATTGCCAGCAGGTCACAACAGTGACTAATGTTCTTGCGAATAGTTAATTGTCTACAGTGGAGATGATTATCAAATTAACATTGCCTTGTCCTTGTCAGGTGTCATATTTAAGACATTGATAAACATCAGGAAAGTGTGAATGATGATAGTTATTACTTGTGCAATTGTGGCATAATCTGTTGAGGTATACTGTGTTAAAGAAGAACCATCTAGGAGGGATAGCATGCAAGGTGTGCCCCTTAAAAGAAAGAAGGGGATCAACCAACAAAGATAAGATTTCTGGATTTTCTAGGCTCTAATTTAACAACCACAACAATGACAAAAAAAATCATCACTATCCTTTTAAACCACTCCCAATCAGCAATTACTCTTAATACGTGTTTGAGGTGTGTGTCCCTAAGATACCTTCAGGGGAGGAAGGCAGGCCTGGAATTCAAAATGCTCTTGACTTTTTCCACACCAAGGTTTATGAGATTTGGATTCAATTAATCACAAAATCTGATTTTAATTTCAGATAATCTAGGCGAGTCTATTGTTAGCACATTTTATATAACAGGGGAATCAAATGCGGGTGAGGGAAGAGGGAGAGGAAAAAAAGCTCTAACAAAGAAGGACATCTCTATTCAAAATATTTAACACCTTGGATGAATGTGTTAGTGTTTTAACAAAATGTGTATATCCAATTGTAATTCTCACATGTATTGTATTTCTAATTTCTAATAGCTGTCAACCTTCAACTCATTTCAACTTCCAATGCCATGATGCTGACATTAGTGAATATCCATGACTTAACCATGACTCAAATTTCTGGGATTTGTTATTAATTATTTACATTACCGAGGGGTGACCTAGGGTCATGTACTAGATTTACTGTAGTTATCAATAATCACTTTTAAAACATTCTATTACATTCTGAGGGCATTGTTAATTGACAGATGGACAGTGGACTTCTTTGTTCTGCATGTCTGCAAATGCATGTTCTGTTTTCCTATTCCTGTCCTGCTGTTTCCTCCAGTGGGGACAGTTGTAGTGTGAGGAGCCCACTACAACTGTAAAAACCCATGGCACCACTGAGTCCCAAGCCTGGGCAAGTATTAGTAGTATATACGTGACTATTCAATAACTATTACAAGAACTAGCAAACAATGTTCAGGTTGCAAGTCTTGGTTATACACCCTCCGCCACCCCCTACCTACTGTACCAACCATTGACTGTAGAAGGAATAGATACATTGAAGTTTGATGTCACCCGATTAATTTCAATGGTAGTAGCTTGTGTCACTAATCCGCTAATGAAATGTGTTCTTCCTCCTTGCCTTCTTGGGTAGTCCACCCACAGAACAAGCTCAGTATTCCATCTCGTCTAGAACAACATGAGAGCCAAAGACAGCCCCTGGGCAGATCTCTGCCGATCAAGCATGTGCACTAGGTTACATTGTTATGATCAAGTGGTATTGGGTCTAACCAACACGAAGCACACAGGAATGCTCTATGGCCAGAAACAGCAACACGGGCTCAACCATTGGGCACAAGCACATTATTCAGCTGATGAAACAATACCCGCTATAGAAGTCAGCTTTTTTAATCAAGCCTAAAGCACAAATAGATAAACTGCAGTAAGCTTAATGGATAGCCTACATCGTATTGATCCTATTTATTTTTGTTCTAGCATTAAACATTGACCCTATTAGGCTAGTAGTAAACTTTATTCCAATTCTGTGCAAATAAAAACTTTTAAGTTTAATTAGAGGCTCTTAATCTGCTTACTGTAGCTGTTATAAATATACGAAGCGATTTGTTTCAATATGGCCACGATATTGCATGTTGTTTCATCATCATCCAGCAACTTCATTGTATATCCTATTTAGCCTTCATCTCATTTATTTCTCGACCTAGCCTTATCGTAAAAGTGTACGAGTTAGGTAGAGAAACTAGAGGAACTCTAGTAGGCCTTCCTGCATTCAAAGTTGACTCAAGTTGTAATGATTTGATGAATGAATGAAGAGCCTACTATTTGATCCAAATCATATAGATTGTGAGAGAACAGTAAAAGTTGCATTATACATCCATGATGTGTACAGTGATAACCACTTGATATCATTATCCAAAGTAAATTTGCATCCCACAGAAATTGTAAATTGTCAAAATATCAAAACATTTTAAACAGCCAAATACAGTAGGCCTTCTTAATATATTCCCTCACGTGCCATGACTGCCATCACTTTCATGGTCCACTCATGAAAGTGCCCCTCAGTTCTATCAAGCCTTCTTATGAATAAGGTATACCAATTATAAATTTTTTGCTCTGAAGTTGTAATGTCTAAAAGTGAATTGCCCAAATAACACAAGTAATTAGTAGGCTAATAGAATGCCTAGTTATAAATCGACTCGATGTAGCTTAATGATTTGATATGTATTTGATACAACAAATTGTAAGCTATAGGCCTATAGGTGCATACAGTATTAGTTTTTATTCAATGTCATTCGCAAGAGAATGGTAATAGTTACATTGTAAGTAGCATAACTTGTATGGAAGCTTTGCCTATACCCATATCTCGATTGCAAGATAACGGTTAAATTTAGGCTACATTGTAGAAAGTTGCAAAAATATCTTACGAAGCCTTATACTCTACTTTCAGATGTGTACAGGTGATAATCCATTATTATCATATTGCAAAGTAATCCACAGTTTAATGGTCCAAATATCCTAAATGTTGCCAATGGCTTCAAGCAAGACCTTAAAAAGCTCCCATTAGTCATCGATTGATAGATTATTAGATCAGTCGATGTCCGCTCATAAAAGTGTCACTCAGTTCTAAGACTGCTTATGAATCTGATAATACCACCAATATAGTTTTCTATTCTGAAGCTGTCCTATGCATGTTGTTAGAAATATTTACATTTTCTATTATTATATAGTTGGGTTAGGGTTAGGGTCTGTTCATCATCACAAACAACATTGTGCACTATCGTCTCATAATTTTCATAATCAGTAATGTTTTAAAGTAGCCTTTATAGGCTGGGCAGGGGCGGGGGGTCAGCCATGCAAAGCGCTCCCGGCCTGTTACAGCCTTGATTGAATAGGGTTTCAGTGAATAGGGTATGCAGGGATGCATATCCAATAGTGAGATGTCTCCCTCATCTCCTTCAGAGAACCGGAGTTACATACCGTAACATAAAGTTTTGCGGTGTGTCCGCCAGATGGCCGATTGATCACTCTTGCAAAGCATTCTTCCTTTTGTATCTTTACTGCCAGTTGACATTGAATGATTTGTAAAATCTTTACATCCTACTAGCTTTCCACATGTTAACATCTTTACATCTTCTCGGACAGATATCGCACTGAATGAGTGATGAGATCAGGTTGAACAGCAAGGTGATTTCACTGGATTTCCAATAATGTTACATCAATGCCAACTTACCATACTTAACTGTTGGCACGGCGATTAAAACTGTGATCTTTATTGAGCAGTATATGATAAATATTTAAGGGAAATTAATACAATAAAGGTTTCAAACAATAGACTGATACACGCTACTCATGTATTAACAAATATGATAAATAACTAATTTGCAAATTCAAAAATGTAATGACTCAACAAAATAAATGGGGTCTGAATATTGATTTGCAACCTCTTTTGCTGGGAATGAGCGCTCCAATATTCAATTTGAATTTGGACACTCAATATACCACCTCATGAAGTGTGCAGAAGGTGGAAAGTGGGCATAGAATCAGCAGGTATTTGTTAACTCTTAAACACATTAGAGTGTGGGATATATTGATATGCAAATCATGGTGTTTTATACAGTGGAGAGAAAACACCAAGATATCATCTCTCTCCCAGGGGTGCAAAGGACAGCTACAATCTGACTGCTTACATATGGACAAACTGTGCTTTTCTCTAGCAGGAGTCAGCATGCAAAACAAACACAAAACACAACACAATGTGCGCAACATGTATTTGGGGGGAAAAGCATGCCAATGTGAGGGTATTGAAGAGAGTGCATGATGAATGAATCCACATTTTGGAGAGAATAATGCAATCAAAGAATGAAAATGCAGGCACTGGCATCCAGTTTGGCTGCTGTGCTGTAGTTTACCTCACATGAACTTGTGTGTGCATTGACAGACATTGGCAGTCTCAGTGAATGATCGAATGTTTCACAGCCTCCAATGCAAATATGATACCGTGACAGACTGGGAGACGGTAGGCATAATAGGGGCAACAGCATTAGGAGCACTTAGTGCACCTACTTTGAGTGCTGCTTCGGGCATTACGCATGTATTAAACATACACAGCAGAACTGTAAGTATTCCAAATTAAAGAGTGTTTTCAGGTGAGAGAGTGCTTGCAATTTGCATGTTAGTATGTTAGCATGCCCTATGAAGCTGAATCTGTCAAATCAGAATCACTACACAGAATCACTAACCCCCACCCCCATTAAGCCTCTCTGGTTTTAATTCAATAAAAAGGTTTATTGGCATCGCATGGTTTCAGCATTGTCTGCCAAAGCATTCACAACTTAGGTGACAGCAAAGAACATTGTAAAGCAGCGGCAGAAAAAAACAATAGAACCTCATTAGACTCAGACATTTGATAGTGAACATTGTGTGCTACACATTTCAAAAGGATCAGTAATCAGGTTACATTGTGTTCATGTACAGTACAGTACATCAGGTACATTGTGTTAGATAATATAAGTAGTCTTTAACACTACAAGTGTCAGAGCACAGTTTGGGGGTGTTTTGTAATTTAGAATTAAAATAATTGACTAAATGTTCTGTTCACATCTTCCCATAAAGGGTTTTTCTAATTTAACTGGTCCCGGTTGACATCCACACTCTGTGATTACATATTTCTCATTTTATTAATATTGTTTTAGAGTTGCTATAGCAACAGCGGTAAAATGATTGCCATTGTCTGGTCCTCAGATGAAATGTCACCCCTCATCCCCCCCTGGTATTGCTAAATAAAGCCCAAACTAAGTATAGTACTGAGCATTGTCTTGGATCACTTGTCTGACTGTTCTAAGGAGATTGCTGTGGCTCCTCCCATACTGCCAGCAGCCGTCCACCTCCATTTTAATGCAGTGTATCCCAGTACCATGACCAGGAGCTCTTGATTTTCACATAGCCTGGCCTGCTGCTGCCTTCCCTTGGGCCCTATGCCACTGTGTGTGTGTATGTGTGTGTGGGCAGGTGCCTGGGTGAGTGAGTCGGCAGCATAAGATCATGTTTCCAGCTTTTGCAGGTTTGAGGGCCAATGGGCAAGACTGGTCCAGAACAACTGCTGCTTCTACAGTAGGGACAACACGATGCACCATGGATATGAACAATGTAGTACACAGAATGGACCTCTACACAGAATGGATCTTCTACTGTATTCTCTCTGTCTCTCTCTCTCTCTCTCTTAGAATGTATGTGATATCATTTATCAAAAGAATGTATTACAGCACTACAACCAATCTCATCACTTAATTGTATTGCAAGGTGCGATGTGGAAGAATAGCACAAATTAGCCCAAGTTCACACTTCTTCTTGAAGAACAACACATTATAATGCCAACTGCTTTTCTCTTTGATCAAGGTCGAGAATGTGCCATGGTTAGTATTCATAACAGCAGCCTATTCAAAACACACAGCCCAGGGCCCACTGTTCCACAGGCTTCTCCTTAATACGCCATTAAACTCATTCCTTCTCTTACCACTCTCCTGAGGCAGCGAGAAAATTAATGAGTAATCAATGCCGGCACATTCTCTGCCATTCTCATGTCTATCCTATGGATGCAGGGTTTTAGTGGAAACAGTGGAAGTACTGTACATGGAACCCAGAAGTGTTCTTCAAAAGGTTCCCCTACAGGGACAAATGAATGAACTTTTTGGTAACTATAACCTTTGTTTCTAAGAGTGTACAGACCTTCTCCAGCTGTTTTCCTTTTCCCAGTGAATTCCAAATTAGGGCCTGTCTGGTCATGTTACAATCTTTCTATCTATATTTTCGTGTTTGCATCTTTTTGTGGAAACAAACCACTGATGGCTGTTTCACTGGTTATGTTTTTCCTCCTTTAGTGCACCTCTCAAGATAGTCTGTGGTTTGTCATAGGTTTGGTTACTTTGTCACTCAGGGCTCCTCCATTCATATCCTGGTGATTTGTATCATAATAACATCACAAAATCAATCCCCCCTGTCCTTCAGTGTGCCCATTAATCCTCTTTGTCATTTATGTTTATCAATTAATCAATCAGGCAATTAACCACAATGGACTATTCCTCCCCACAGGCTCCTCACACACGCACACGCACACACACACACACACACACACACACACACACACACACACACACACACACTCATGCATGCACACTCACACATGCTTGCACACCCACACACACACACACACACACACATTCATGCATGGACCCTCGCGCGCGCACACACACACACTCCTCATTTGAGGGGGCAGCAAATTCATGTATGTTAAGATGTGCCAAAATGCAATGCAAGGTGTGAAAGGGGGGCACTTGCAGGGATTCTCTTTGTGCTCATTAAGAGGGGGGTAATGAGTTTATCCCAGACTGAGTGTGGGAGTAATTAGTCCCTTCTAATCATGTGAAAAAGAGCTGGAATGAATCCATCTCTTAGATCCATCGAAAAACATTCTAAGGCAGACACGCAATTTGATAATTGGGAGTAACAGTTTCACTTTGGGCGACACTTGCCTCCTCTGCCTTTCGCCATGGGGGATGTTGCAATAATTGTTGACCAATTAACAATAGATGGACTGCAATGCTGCTGCTGGTATCACAAATTATATATATTTTTAAATTAAGAAGCAAGAAAATATTTCGTTTTTCTATGTCAATTAAATTTTCATATGTAATTATAGTAAGAAAAGTTGATCATACCAACTTTGTTTTATACCAGGTTTGATAGAGACCTTGTGACTGACACTTTGATTTGTGCGACATGTAAGAATGCTGTGAGCAAACATGAGTGTGGAGTTGAATATTCATATATATTAATCTCTGCATCGATGTTATGTATGTTTAAATAACCACATTTATTGGACTAAAAAAGCAGAATTACACTGAGGATGACATGGTTGAAAATATAATGTTACATCATATCGGGTTACTACTTTGAAATAGGTCTTTGAAAGTCACAGCCCATAGCTTGCCTTGTACAGTAGCTTGGATCATACAGCATTGCTTGAAATCCTGTATTTCAGTCACATTCCTGTGATATTAAATTTGCTCTTGGCAGCATGCTTTGCTTTTTTTTTTTTGCTGCTACTGCTGTCCATCAATGACTTGGATGTGGTCTTGCCCTGTACATTACCGATAAAGGACATGCCCTGAAAACCACTCTGTTTAAGCGCTTGAATATACCACCCCCCCACACACACCCCCACCCACCCACCCCCCGCCAGACACACACACACACACCTCTCTCTCTCTCTCCCTCCCTCATTCCCTCACTCCTGCAGGGCTATGTTGTCTAAAGTTTCTGTTCCACTTTGTCTGCCCTCCGAACATATGCAACTACCGGTAATAATTGTCCTCAACAAAATAATTTTAAATGCTGTGAAAAGTGGGGGACAGGAATCAGTGTGGCTGTCTGAAAACTATCCAGGATTAATAAAAAACTAGGCGAATATATATATATTTTTCCGTTTTAGATTTAATGTAAATTTTTGTCCATGGTACCCTGACTATATTTTTACTGATTTAAAATAGTTGTATAAAAAATAAAAATTTAAATACACCACTCAAATAACAACCAAAGCTATCAACAACTTTTGAAAATGTCTTCAGAAACAACTTTATCACAGTGTCGGAACCTGCTGCCACTGCAGCCGAAGCCCACAGACAGCGATAGATTAATGACAAAATCCGTAAACAGTCTGAAAGAAAGGAATGACTAAGTACTGCCTTACACATACAAATGATGCAGGTCACAAGGCACATTTGTTATGAGAGATTAATGACCAGCGCTCTGCAACACAATTTCTGTGTTTTGACTTTCAAGGAGTGAACACAGAGCTAAAACAAATTATATATGCATGTAATCAGTAGACTAATAATATATAATATATTTATTTTATTAATATATATCTATAATATACAGTCCACCAAATAAACTTGCCATCAATGTGTGGAGAGGGTTATTTTTGTATTACCACACCATAGGCCATTTGATAGCTGTGTACAGTATGTTGTTTATCATGCATTGGAAATCATGGTTTTCTGAAAATCAGCATATGATGGTCATCACACAACACTGTGACAAGGTTGCATGTGGACTGTAAAGGAAAGTTTTCTACATGTCATTATTTGACAGTCATGATCCAACATTGTAACAAGGTTGCCCATTGATTCCTAACCAAAGGGAAGTAAAAAATAACAATTCATTACATTAATTGAATTTGAATGCTTTAGTTAACATTGACATCATCTATGAGTTCTTTCTCCATGCACCACAATTGAAGATTGTTCTTTATGATCCTGTTTTGGATTTGAACCCACAACCTTTCTTTATAAAATTGCTTTGTCCACAATGCCACTAGTCCACTGCTGTTAAACAAGAGTAATACTGCGGTTCAGATTGTGCATCAGAGAAATTAGAAACTTGGGGAAGTAATTTCCTTAAGATTGTTCCATAACACAGAACATTTGTAAGAAAAAATGTTTTCTTGCCTTTTCATCATGGTCTGAACTATCCTCTTTTACTACTTTCACTACTATCTCTTTTAAAATAAGTATTCATAGATTTTTTTAATAGTTCTGTTTTTAACCTTATATGCATGGAAAGTCTTTATCCCATTATTGATATAGGCTATGTACCATGTTCACTTAACATGTGTGAGCCTAATGGAGGTGTATAATCTATGTTTCAGGACTCTTAAATAATCATTTTAAAAAATAAAAACATTGAGACTTATTGTATAGTAATATGTGTATATTTATATATTTATAAAGTAACATTAACAAGGTTAAATAATGTATATTAATGTATACTAATGTATATTAATGTATACTAATGTATACATTTTCATCACACTGAGGATTAAGAAATCCTCAGTATGTAATAGAACAGAATTATACCCCACCAACGTTAGACAACTATGCAGAAAACACTGAAGCTGTTGAAATATACTGTATCTGTAGAACTCAATCAAATCAATGGTTAGAGTGTAGATTAACTGAAACACTAGATAACAGTGCTCAGCCCAATTTATAGCAAAGTGCAGATGTGTTGTTTTCCCAAAATGTAGTCATGAGCGTGTAGTTCAAAATCTGCACACAAAGTAAGGTAATTCAATGTCTTACAAGAGCTTATAAATGTAATCCCAAGTGAGGACACATTCAAAAGTGAGTACAGTAAACACAAATGTAATGTGTAATCCTGATTGTGAAAGATGCCATCATATCAATGAAACCATTGCTCAGATAAATTAAATACGGAGGGGGGGAACTTGAACAGATCAGACTTGTTTTTACCTAAGTATCCATTTGGTTAGGAAGTTCACATTATATAAATATTTTTATTTTAACGTTGCATTTACATAAATAGGCAACATTCTAAAAACTATGATTTTCAACTGTCAGATGGTCTGATGCTGACCGTCAACTGCCAGTGTAAAGAAAACTTTCATTTTCAACCCATGTGCAATCCTCAAATGACAACCTTAAGTCAATGTTGAAAAATAATCATGCATAATATGTGCATCAAACTGTTAATTACAACCATCAAAAAACAATATACTGTAAATCCAACATTGCAATCCAACAAGCTACAACAAGCTACAGAGCTCCAACGTTTGCATTTTGATTTAAACAACCTTAAATTGTTGCTCTCACAACCATTGTACAACATCAGTTTGGTTAGTTTTTGACTGTTGCACAACTGTGACACAATATAAAATGCCCATGGGGTAGTAACTGTAAATATGAGAAGTCTCTTTGTTCCCTTTAAGCAGAATCAAGACCCTGTCTGCCCTTCAACATAGTTGTCCTGGCATGAAATATAGGTTTTCAGACTACCAACTGTCTCTTAAAAAGGGAATAAACATCGATTTAAACTGAGGTTGATGTATGCTAGTCTGCAATTAGCTGCTGGGCATCTCTAGCTCTCTCTCTGATTCCTGAACACACATGCTAACTCGATGACTTTTAGCTTGGGAAAAATGACAAGCAAAAAGGCAAATATACAGTAGTTTTCACTGCAGTAGTGCACTAATTCCTTGAATGTACTGTATAGGTTACTACTGATTGCATGGCAGGAGGCTCCTCTCAAACTCAAGGCATCACAAATTACTCAGGAGTTCTGGTAATTGTATTACTGGTATCATATGAATTACATATTGTAGCGAACGGCGGGGTAGAGTAGCTTGCCTTAAGCGGGTATCGAACTCGCAACCTTCCGCTTACAAACCGGCCGCGCTAGCCACAACACCAAGAGAGTTAACTCACTTGGCGGAGCTGCTAACGGGCCTTACACAGGGTCGTTACACTATCCCCTCCATTCGGGAGAGCGTGCCCTCACGCTTCACTATACGAGTCTCTCACGTGGACACGCCTCTCCGATGGCCTCACGGGCGCCATCCCACTTCTGACACCAATGTAGCGAACGGCGGGGCAGAGCAGCTTGCCTTAAGCGGGTATCGAACTCGCAACCTTCCGCTTACCAACCGGCCGCGCTAGCCACAACACCAAGAGAGTTAACTCACTTGGCGGAGCTGCTAACGGGCCTTACACAGGGTCGTTACAATATGTTGTTTCATACTGTACTGCTTATGGAGAAATGACAAGATTAGCAGGCTTTATGTAGTTGGCTGAACAAAGAAGCCCAACTTTACTACAGTTGGGTAAATCTGAGGTGCAGAAATGTATTCATCTTACTGAAATGTTGTTCTTTCCGTTTCTCCATCGTGCATAGTACTGTAAAAGTACAATATGGCTATTTTGATGAATTGTTTATGTCAGCCACTGACATTTTTAGCAAAGTAATCCATATAAAGTTGGGGTGAAATCAAGCTGGCACAGAGACTGATGACATTGATAGATGTGCTCATTTTGCAAATACAAAATATGCCTCTTAAATCCCACCTGTTTTTCCAATGACTGATTCATACTAGAAATGTACTGTATCTAATTTCTGACTGAGCCACCTCTATAATAGCTTACATTCTCCATTGTGGAGATAATCAAAGGCATGTTTCCTGCCATCATGGTAACAGTACTTGACATAAATGGGGGAGAGAAGAAGAGGCAAGACATGCCATCATGTCCAGAAATGAGTGTTTGTGTGTGCGTGCTTATACTTGTGCTAGCGTGTATGCACCTGTGTATGTGTGTGTATGTGTGTGTGTGTTTAGTCATCTCGGCCAAGCAGACAGCTGTGGGTCTGCACCAGGAACCTGCTGTTAGATTAACGCCAAAACTTGGAGGGATCTCTCACTCTGAGGTAGCTGGCCTGGCTTTGTGGTGGTGTCGAAGAAGCAGACAGAGAAATACAATAGGTTGCTTAAATCATTCCCTCATGTCTCTTATTGGTGAAATTAAATCTTAAATTTGTCTTTTGATTTTGTTTTCCAATAAATATTTTTGTTGTTGGACACTTTTATTCCCAGTATGTATTCCCCTTGTATCCAGGAAACTACAGTATATCTGAATGCTAGAAAATGTGGAGGTGATTTGGAATCATGCTCTCATAGGATGTTGCCCTGCCTAAGAGTTCTAAGCCTAAATATAGCATTTGTACCACAACAATATCCTCTTGGTATAATGGTTTACATCTGGGTCTTCCATGTGAGAGGTCTCTGGTTGATATGGTAGGTTGACTCCACCAACCTGGTTTTGTTTCCTCACTTTAGCATACAGAAAACTGGTGGATGAGGGTTAGGGTTAGGGTTAGGGTTAGGGTTAGGGTTATATTAACATTTAATTGTTGTCAAGGACATTCAAAACTGAAATATCCTTTATACATTACCTAAGGTGTCAGAGTTTAGCAATACATAGTATTGTGGCGTAGATGAAAGAGGAGATACAGAAGCGTTCAACGAGCATGACTAGCCCCAGCGAAGATCCTACCGAAGTGGAACTAACCAACTGAGAACATTACTTCTCAATTTTTGTCACACCCAAATTGCTTGTACCTGAACTCCAACTGGTCCATGTGTAATACATGAAAATACTGTTTGCATAATAACTGTAGTTTAATTTTCTATGTGAATAATGATATACAATATGCACAACATGCACAGTATGAACAAACAGGGTTGGTATGTTGTTCAGTACTCAAACAATATGAATCACAGTGCATCAATATCAAGGATATACATAATTTAGTTGGTACAGTATATCCATAGAGATACAGTAGATACTGATACAGTTACTGTATATCTCAATGGGTATCCAATCTCAACCTGATGTGTTTTTAGTTCATGTTGAATTAATAATGGGATTCAGGTGAAACCAGGCGAATATTGTGTATAGCGCTTAGTCTTTGAAGGCCACAAATTAAGAATTGAAAACAATACTCAGAATGGAGAAATTACTGCATACTACTATTAACTCATTGTCCTGGAACTGGAGGCAAAGCCAAGAAAATACTTCCATTCAATGTTTTATATTGTCTACATCCTTCCTATGACCTCATAGTACAAACTGCTAATCAATCCAAAATTCCGTTTGTAAAGAATATTAGCATGCACTTACTAATTCCAATCCATTGATGAAGTAGAGAATAAAACCAAGTAAAATCACTGAAAAATCTATTTTTATAGCGTAGCTTGCTACCATCACTAAAACAGACTAAGTAAATATATAATAAATAGAAAGATATACAGCATCTGCTTGTTGAACCAAGAACAGCTGGCCCAAAATACCATACAGCTGTACCAGAAAAGTTAAATGATGTCTAGCAAAGAAATCTACCGTGGGTGTAAGCAAAAATGGTAATGTTGATCCTTGACCTGGCACAGCAAATTAATTAATACGTGTGATTATTATTAATGTACCATCGAAGAGTGTGTGTTCTTCTATGAGTTTGTGTGTGTGTGTGTGTGTGTGTGTGTGTGTGTTCTGCATGCATGTGGGTATGAATTTGAACGTGGATGGATATTACTGCCTTTTTTGGTCTTCACACCTTCTATGCTCCCCAGGGTGGTTGTTAGCCTCTGCAATGATGGCTGCCTTTAACAGGCCTCCACTCTCTCCTCACCTTAGTGCCAGCCCATGTCTCTCCCTGGTTTCTCCCCACCACCTGGTCCTGGACAGATAAGCCTCCCAGGGAGCGCTCCCTATGAAGCAGTAACGTCCTCAGTGTTTGTTTAGCGGTAGTTAGACATCTGGACTGCAGCACTGTGCTGGGGGAGACTACACACATCCAACAGAAGCAAAAGTGAAAATAAGGGAAGTTTTGAGGTGAGCCAAAGTCTAGTTCACTGGCTATTGACAGCATGTCAGTGTTGTGATGTCTGTAAAATGACAAGCTTGGGAGAGCTTATGTTGTCTTTTTCCATCTGCATGCCATTATCAGCAAATCATTTAGTTTGAATGGTGTCTGTCATGTTGCACTAGTTTCTACTCTGCACAGTTATTCACCAAAAGGTTATGGAAGTGTAGTTCTGAGTATACTGTACTCTGCAATTGAATGGACCAGATATTGTCCATTCACTGGTCATCTTATCTGTTAAAAAGGAACTGAAGGGAGTGTTAGCATTGTCAATCAACAAGAGTTAGGAGTCTCTCATCATCTATGTGGACAAAAGCAGAGGTACGTCGAGGAAGAATCACAACTAGGAAAGAGTAGGATTTGGCAGTAATCATGAACTTAATCTGAAAGCACTCAAATGAATGGGCCTCATAGCAATCATTGAATATTCACAGGTGGGGAAAGCCATTCAGAATCACTCATTGAACACACATTCATAATAACTCAACGTAAATCCATTAACAAGTCAATAACTAGGCATAAATTATAGTCATCGGACACAATGGACATCAGGCTAAATCAAGGGAACTGGGATGCCATTTTATTTCAACTAATGCTGCTTTCATAGTAATTACAATAATTATTCAGACTGGAATCCTAAATTGCTCCTGCGTAAGTAGGGTGGATGCAGACAAATTCAAAATGGAAAGTCTGAAGGGCTGCATGAGCCACCTCATCGGTACTGTACAATAATGCAATATTCTCAAGCCTCCTCACAATATAGCAATATTCTCAGAGCCATGTTGAGGGACTACAGTGATAATGTTCCCTGCCTTTCCCTTAAAGGAGCAGGGTGTAAGTTTGTTGGAAAAGTGCCACCTTTAGCCACTGCGGGAAATTCATTTTGAATTTCCAAATAACAACATCCACCCTAATAATAATTATAACCCCCCAGAAATGGACTTGCAGTGTTGGACATTGGCTGTTGTGTTTTAACATGTTTTTATGCAAACCAGAGTAGGACACTCCATTTTAGAAAGTGCCAAAACTGTTTTGACCAAAACAACGTTCAAAATTGAAATATTTATTTTAAGGGAATTCGCTCATTTCACTATATTTTGAGAAGCGAAAAAAGAAAGGCTGATCTCAATATAATAAGATCAGGACATTGATTGTAGCCCATATGAAATCATATCATTGCTTCTACGAAAAGTGTTAAACTCGGACAAATGGAAGAATAGGGCCAGCACTTACTACATTAACTTAAAATCATATTTAATCAACTAGTGAGTCAATGTGCAAAAGTACACCGAACCACAAGCACGTTTCAGCCTCAGCAGAAAACTGGCATGACAAATAATATAATACAATAATTACATTATTTATTTTTTTAATTATTATACAAAATAAAGTATTAAAAAATGAAAAAAGCATGTACCAATAGCACCACTTTTTGGATAGTGTTATATATTTGTTTTTAGTAAAACAAGACAGGGTTTAATAAACATAGATCATTTTCATAAAAAGAGAGCATGTTTGATAGAAATTGTACTTCGTTTTACTTATAGCTATGAAATATAGCATGACACTTGTAGAAAAAACGTATTTGGCACACTCTGGCACACCATACTACTGTAATGGATATGATAAAAAGAAACACATAGCTTAGCCTGAATGGTTTTTATAACTTATGGGAAATGGAAAGGTCTACTTTACTCCAAATTATTGTAGGAACCTAGTATTCAGATTTAGTAAACGTTGATTACATGCAATTACATTGCCTAGGCCTATATTCACAAGTGAAAAGGCTGAACAAATATACATTTCTTTAAACATGTTCTATGTTTATCTATGTTGCTATTTCTATATTTAGCTGTTTTGCCTATACTGTAGGTGTGCTCAACATATTCCACCTTCTCACATGAACTAGGGTGGTGCGAGAAATGGTACGTAAAACCAGAGTAAGGATGCGCTTGTCTGACATATCAATGTGACATGCCTCTGTTTTTGTGCAACTCCACCCCTACTGCACATCTGACAGAAAATGTATGAAGCATCTAGTTATGTGTGCATATGTGACTTGAATGATTCCCTCCTGAATGAGTAAAGTTTGCAGATAGACACACTTGCTTAGCTGTGCCTCCTGTACCACAGAGGGGGTTTGAGTCCCTGCATTAGAATGCACTCTGATCTGTTCAGCACTCTTTACCCAATCAATATCTGGATTAAGCAAACAGGAAGTGAGCTAGCTTTATAAAAGGTCAAAGTAATCATCATTTTGGATTTGTTTTCTCTTGTTGATTTGTCACTTATGACATGCCCATGTGTAATGTCTCACAACAAGGCCATCGCACAAAGAAGGACTGATAAACAGGAATGAAACATGGAAATTGAACATGGAGTCAGTTGAACATGGAAATGGGATATATTACAGGACTATTGCAACACATGACCATGGATATCTTTCTTGCATTAACCACATTTCATTTTTTTATTAAACCTGTACATTACATTCTAGTCATGCCCTCCCTGTCGCAAGCTCCCATTAAACACAGCGGGCCCACAATGTCTGCACTGATTAAATGTTATTATTCATACACTTGAGCACTTTCAGAAACCAACATGAAATTATCGGGTTACCATCTATTTGGAGTAATCACCACACTTAATTTCTCCATGCAGGACTATGACTGAATTATCCCCACTATAAATCTGATTAGACAGATGCAGACATTTGCAAAAGAACATCCACTTCACAAGAACGGTTCGGAGCAAGTAGAAGTGGGCTGATTGCACCACCCCTCCCTCTCTTTCACCTTCTTCCCCTCACACATGCTCCGGTACACATACACACACACGCACATACTCACCGACACATATTTACACACACACACACACACACACAAACATACTGGAAAATACATTGTTGCACAATAGCAAAACTAAGAAATATTTTAGCAACCTGGAACTGCATTCTCTTTAATCCTAATGGCAAATTTGCCACGAAAAAAGGTTGTACACTTCCCTCCTACACATGCATTTTAATGCCAGTGTATCAAGGTGGGTGGAATTATTTTCACTTCCTCGATGTACAGTATCTAATATGCCACATGCTCATAATGATAAGGCCCCATAATGTGTAGTATTACTCTAATGTCTAAATGTCAGAAATGGAGTATCACACTGTGTTCTGATTGCTTCCCTTTGAAGTGAGTAAATCAGTGGTCAGACAAAATTAGCAGTTTACAGTGCTAATTTATGTTGATGAAATTCAGAATGTATGAGTCACTTAATACTGTCACATTGTAGATTGTCTTTTAATGTGTGCATCATGTTTGTTTTCTGATTGTGCTGTGCATTAAATACACAGTCATACATTAGAAGTACAGTATCCATGGTGCAAATTCTGCAACAAATGTGACAAATAAAAAAAGGAATGTGGTACATTACCTAAGGATGCTCATGTGAGGTTTGAACACCTTTGTGGCCTTTGGAGGAGATTCAATGAGCTAAAGTGAATGTTTCTTTCTTCTTTTCTGCAGTAAATGGTGGATGGTTAGTAGTTTCCCCAAAGATGCTCACAATGAAAATAATTCATAAAAAAATATCCTAAGGTGAATAAGAACATTTTATAAAGTCATACAAATGAATGGGATATAAATGTCTGAATAGCAACTTATAAAGCAGCATAACCATTTTCTCCATCAGCCTTACATTGTTATGGATCATAAACCATAACAGCTTCACAAAGACACCACTGAAAGTCAATGGCCACCTCCAGTGATACCATCGTTGCTTAGGCCATCAATTCAGAGAGGGCAGGCAATCCCATCGGAGAACCCAGACAGATTTTTTCAATACAGCACCCCCCCCCCCACACACACACTCACACTTCAAAACTACCACCAGCACCACCGTCCTCAGTGTCTTGTAAAAAGCACTCCGCAGGTATTAGATTACGAAAACTGGCCAAAACATCGATGAATAACCCCAATCACCTTTTGAAAGGATTACATCCATTGACATTTTGACATTTGTGTACACAAATTATATCTCCGTTTTGGAAATGTGAGCTGTCTGTCTGGCTGCCAAGAGGACGGTTGCTGGAGAAGGCCAGCAAGCAAGATGGTTTTAGTTGATTAGTTGAGATGGACACAAGGACTCCTGATGAGCAGAGCCCTGCCTGTCAATAGGGGTGACAGAGGGAAATTAAATAAACACACACATAATCAGGCCTACGGCTTGTCATTACAAATACCTGGCATATCATCAACTTCATGTCAGTTTGTCATTTGAGTGTTTATCATTTTTTTTAAATTTATTTTTTTACATTTCCAGTGGTGGTGGTAGTTGGGATTGACACGCATTAGATATTTAGATTTACAGCATTATCTAGCCATGTACACTGTAAGTTTACTAGTCATTTTCTAAAGGAAATGGAAAAAACAAAAACAAATTGTTTTGGAACTGTTATGTTCACTATACCTTATCATATTTCATTAGAATTAATGGTTTATTCAGCGCTTCAGTAAGCATCTGTGAAAACAATCAATTATTCCCTCATGGATAGTTTATTTACCACATAAAAAAATATTATTGTGTACTGTTAGAAGTTGTGCTGTTTGAAACCAGGCCTCACTCATTTGCAATCTCTATGTTTTCATCCATGTGTTTTCATGTGCAAAATAAAGTAAAGCAAGTAAAGGCGTTACTTGGTTTAACCAACAGCCCCATTACCTTCATCTTATCTCTAACACCACTACAAGCACACTGATCAAAACTGATAGGGCAATTTCTCATCCATCACACATATTTGTAATGTTTTCAGAACTCCTTTGTGTTAAATTCGACACACTTACAGTATCTCAGCATTGAGGATGGTACCAGAGGACCAGAGACTATGATCTTAACACCTATTCATTATCTTTATTAGACAAGGCGCTGTGTTTGTCTGCTTTGATCAAGTCCCAGGGTGCCTTTTATTCACTTGCCGTACTCTTCTCATTTCAAGCTCTAGTTTAGTCTTCTGAGAGAAGAATACCCTCCCCCTTTTCCTCAGGAGAGACCAAAGTAAATAACACACACTTGAGAATATACTTAATTAATGAGGTGGATTTGAGAAACAACATTTAAACACTTTAAGAGAAATGAAACACAGTGGGGCTGAAGCCTAATGAACGCTCAAGTGGCATGACTCCTTGTACAATCAAACATGTAGCATCATTATGGGATTACATGGCAATCTTCATCAGAAGTTTTGGAGATTTTTTAAATGAAAGGGACTTATAATCAAAATAGTTTGAAGGCTATTGAGACCAATTGGCCAATTAGTTGATAATGGTGTAGTGGCTAAAAGGGGAATTCAAATAGAAATGTATAATTCAAACTAAAATGTCTTTCAATCATAAACGCCAACTATATTACCATTATTATGTACACAATGTAGCTGAACTATGGCATGATGTGAGGTAGGGGATTACATATACATACAATCAAAACCAGAGATTGATTTTCACTAAATTTTCATTAAATGTAATTGTTTTAGCAGTTGTACCCATTTTGACATGATGTCACAGCAATAAGGCTTGTTTATTTAGCTTACATGGTGTATCCCAGCATGCAGTTCCCAACTTCCTTTTATCTTCTGGACTAGCATGCTCTCTGTCATGTGCTCTGTGCTAGCGCCATTTTACCATTCTTGCTCCATGCACCTGCATTATTTAGATAGCATACATAATAAATGCAGAGACCCTCAAAGGCTAAGTGACCTGTAGGCGAAATGATAGAGTGCTTAGTGCAAGAATGCGGCATTAACAGGAGAGTCGTTTCATTATTAACATAAGGAATTATTCATACTGTATGTGTAATCTCAAATCGATTCAATGCCCACGTATGAGTCAGGTTAAAGCGCAATGTTAAACTTTTTTTTTTCATATATATATATATATATATATATCATCATCAACCCACCATTAATATGGTTCCAAAATACAATTATTTTGTGCATCCATACATAGAAATGCTAGTTGGGGGCTCATATTGACTGATATCCTGAAATTGTCTAATAGTGACATATTTACATTTACATTTTTGACATTTTTGACACAAAACACATCATTATGAGACTATTCCAGGAAGTCAATCAAAGCTTACTATTAGGATATATATATGAGGCTTGGATGTGCAAAATAATTACATTCTGGGACCATGTCAATGCTACAGAAATATAAAAGAAATATAAAAACATATTTTTGGGGTAAAATTCCGGTTTCAATTATTCACCAGCCATGGTGCTTAGAGCTCAACACAGACCTGTGGAAGAAATGGCAACTTCTTGTGAAATGAAGTTAATTTAACTCAATGTTAAGTATGTTTCAGTGTTCCTGTGACCAATCACATATCAGCAATGTGTGGATGTTCCAGGGAAACAGTGATTTGTATCGCTACCCAAAGTCTGTGAAGCTGTGCAGCCCTCTCCTCTCCTGGCTTCTTTATTAATGCAGTCTGTATCAGTGGTTTCAGAAGCAGATGAATGTCTATCCTCACAACATGTTACAGTAAGTAATGCAATATGGCTTTGAGAGCAACCTCCTCTAAAATCTCAGAGCTGTCAGTGTTAACTGAAGTACATGGACCTGTGGTGTGAGGAGGCAAGGGAGGCATTGCGTCCTCAAAATGTTGATTACAAAATAAATGTGTTTTTCATGTAAAAAACAAGAATACAATTTCTTAATTTGTCAGGAAATATGAGAAAATAATACACAGAGTGCTGAGATTTTAAGACAAATAGAAAAGTGGACGGAGACAGTATTGTTTTTGCCTCCCTGAAGTGGCGTACACACACAGCGATTTTGTCATGGGCATTTCTACTCTACTACTCATAGTGTGCAGCAAGTTTGGTGGTGCACACGGTGCATTTTAGCATGTTAAAAAAGTCTTAGTTTTAACGTGCCCTTAGATGAGATGTGTTTGTTCCCAATCATAAAGGGTTGCATTTATATTGTGTCCTAACTTATTAGCTAATTTACATGCCACAACCTGTGGTAAACTTTATCCAGCTAACATGCTACCACCTTTCTACCGAAACAGTTGGAATCAAAGTGTGCAGTGGTTGTATAACATTCAGGAAACATTAGGAGGCGTACATTTCTTTGTCCTCTCCTAGTATAGTTGCCGGGGATTTCGAAAAAATATATTTTTCACTTCAGAGAGTCATTGCATACAAACATCCATTCTTGGTGACGGGCCCACTTGGAGTTGCAGGGACGGTCCGTTTCCGGGTCTTTACGACAATGGTCCAGTTTGTTGAGCTTGAGCTTCAGCGGCTAATCACTGTTTTTGACATCTGCGGTGGGATTTTAATTTGGTGCCTAGGTGTTCTGTGAGGATAGACACTTTGTGTTGCTAATAATCTGCTGTATCTTATGGAGGTTAACTTTGAAACCTGGGAGGAGGCCCATACGGAGGCAGGCAGCGGCTCAGGCTTAGCCCTCTATCAATCTTATTACAAATCTACAGCTCCCATCCTTTAATGAGCTTAACTCTATTTAATCCAGATTTTCCTCTCTGCTCCCCAAAACATGCAAATCCTGTTTTTGACTGTTTGAAGAAACAATCAAGCTGAAGTGAGAATCATGTAAGCAGAAACAGATTCAATTTTTTGCTACGAGTGCACAGGAAACCGTCTGAGACTGTATTCCAAGAAAAATCTGTGTTGTGTCTTTCGCAAAATGAACTAGTCAGACAGGGAAAAGCCGTTTTTAAATCATCTGTTATGGTTGATTAATTTCCAATATAACAGACAAAAACAGCATATTGTCTGATGGTGAATGTCCTTCAAGCGGAGGTACATAAGTTATGATTGATAATGACCATGCATAACCAACCACACCATATTGGAAATGTCAACCAAACAAGCCTAAAAACACTCAACATTAGGGAGCCACAAAATACAGTATGTGTCATGGTGCTTTCTCGGTAAAACGGCATTGCGGCATAAACGGCATTGCACTCTATTCTTCAGTCAGACCCATTGTCTCAGCAATTCTCCCTCCAGCTTATTACGCTCCAGCCGTCTGAGGAGGAGATCTTGCCGATAAAGAGTGGTGAGGAAATAAATTTCTAAGTGAACGAAAATGATCTATCCTGAGCCAGAGGCGCTCTGGGGTTTAATTTACATGAGTACTGTATTTTGTTTGTCCCCACTGAGCGTGATGGATCGGTCCCCAGATCCTGATAGAATGGAATGCATCAGCTAATTAGTTTTCCTCGGACAATGCAAGAGTCTATAGCACACTCTCCCTTCCCAACACGCATGAAGAGTATAGATTTGGGCTGTCCAAACATCTTTAAATGTGTTCACTCAATACAATACTTAATCTCTGCTTCTATCTACATGGTCCTTTCCTTATTCTCTTCACTGACGGATAGATGAACGAATGGATGAGTGATGTAAAAATATAATAGATGAAAACAGAGTACACAGGGACCCTACTTTTGTCTAGACTAACCGATTGGTCATATGACTGGTATTATCATCAGCTCTCTACATATCATCAGCAGAGAGCTCTTTCCTCCAATGGTCTCCCTATTAGACAGAGGCCAGCACCTGTGGCACCATGCCTATGGTTTCTGTTGACATCTGGCATGGGCCATGATTAAGGAGAATGGGATGGGTCGATACTGGAGGATTGCATTCCCCCAAGGAGCTTGATTGAATACCACCAATCTTTGGCAGATTCCCAACCCCACTCCTTAGATTTAGATTTGCAGCAGAAGACCTGTGGACTTGTAAATATTAAATGGATAGTTAACATTTGTGGCCAAATCACCTCAAAGTAACTACCAACCAAGTCAGAAAGTTAATTTGAGTTGATTTGGCCATGCAATGTTGAACTGTGTCTACTGCTCCCATTCACCCCCATTGATTTGTTCTTAACAGTGTCTAGAGTTACAGTAGCTGAAGTTAGTAGTGGCCATTTAAACAACTCTGAACCATGGATTACAATGTATCCTACCATGGACTACTTTCAGGGTAAGAAACCATCTGAGCATCTGTGTAAACAAGTGAACTATCCCTTTAACATCCATGTAAAAATACTGTGCAGAATCCATTAGGCTATTAGGTGTCTACAGACTAGGTACAATGAGACAGATGCAGTAAGGATGGGGAAGGAATAAGTGAGGATAAGGGGGAAGTCTTGAGATATTTCAGGTACTATAATTGAACAGCTAAAAGGAAATGTTTGTCATCTCTAGGGCAGCTCTTGCAATGAGCATATCCCAATGTCAATTAATGATTAGGCCTTGCCTGTCTGCATCAGAGTCTGTCAAACATATTCCCAATATGAACCCACCTCCTCCTCTCCTATTGAGGCAATTTGGAAAACCGAAGCTCTTAAGATTCTGACCCTACATTTATGTAAGTCATCTTTGCCTTTGACTTTGACCAGTAGGAAAAGCAACATTTATAGTCAGTATGTCCTCAGTGCACCTGCTTAAGGAGGCTTGTGCAGGCATTATGAAACCACAACTTTGTTTTGTTTCTACTCAATATTATATGTTTGCAGTTTGAATTTATTATATCTAAAAGCTACATTGATATGATTGAAAAATATAATATTCTAACTAATATGCCTACCCAGTTAGCGAAAATGTTTTAGATAGCTGAGGGGGAAAATTGAGTAGAGTTTAATGGCCTCTCAGGTTGAATATTAATAAAAGATTGAGATGACAAAACATTAAAATAATTAATGTTTGTTTTCTCCTATGGGTGTGGGAGGCAGACATTGTGTTAATGGGTACTATCTCATTGGTAGAGCTGAGATTCATGACTGATTCATGCACTTTTCAGAGAAAAATTATATTTTACAGCCACTTACTGTATATCAGCTCATCTTATCTATATTGCAGCTCAAAATTGGCCAAATTTACATACAAGTTATACTGTATGATCATGAACATCAAAAAAAGCTGATTTGTGTGTAATGAATATAAAGAGAAATGTGCTTTTAAACTAAAAGGACCCTACGCAAACCAGTCTACATTTTAATAATGCAGACCTACATACATTAGAGAAAAATGGGGGTGATATTACTTAATTCTCTCCCCGAAATTCTAAAAAGCAAACACTTGGCCTTCCATTTGTTGTCTTGTAAAGCATTAGCATGTGGAAATGTCTGTATTTCTCTCAGTGAAAGGGCCTCTCCTCCAGGGTTGTATTGTCAGGGAGGTTTTAAAGCACAGGCCTTTGGGTGAAGTGCTAAAGCAACACTGCAGCAGCAAGAATGAGGGAACATGCCTGAGAGACAGAGCCCTAAACAGCCCAGACGTCCAGCAGCCTCTCCCGGGAGAGGGAGCAGCGGAGCAGGCGTACTCAAATTAGCATGTGAACATCCTACAGGTACCAGGGCTCCTCCAGGGGAAAGCTGACTTCTGCTCCCTTCCATCATGGACCTCCCAGGAGGATCAGACTGGGAGAAGGAAAACTATCCTGGTGTGCAATAGGGGGAATCAATAGGCAAAGAGAAAGAAAAATGGAGAGATACAGTTGACATTTCATAGTGGAGCTTGAATGAGCGTTGCCTTAGGCAAGATGAGAACGCAAGCAGATGGCTGACTGCATGTGTATCCTTGAACAGTGTTAGCATTGTGGTTGGAGGGGGAGAAATTAAAATGTTCCATCCATAGAGCGATGGAGAGAAGAAATGCATCTGGCAGCAATGATTAACGAAATGTAGTAAATGTACAACAAACCAACACTCTAGTGACAATGCCAAGATGAGACTGGTTCATGGGTGATGCAGCATCTAGCTGGTTGGGCCTAAAGTCATACACATCACTAGTCTAATGATGATACCTCCTGTACACCTCTGGATGACACTATGATTAAACTGGGCAATGATTAATAGAGTCTGATTCCTGCTTTTGATAGGAGTGTCACACACAGAGACACAGGCACAGATACACACAAACTCACACACACACATGTGCACACACACATACAAACAACACACACATACAAACAACAGACCCATGGCACCTTTCCATCCCACACTCTCTTTTATGCACCACTAATTTTCCAACAAATCATACAGCCACTCTTTTGAAGGCCACAGTGACTCTGCTCCTTCCTGTATGCACACTGTTACATCTGGAAGATAATTTTATTCTTCATATACATTTCACTGGAGGCTAAATGTTTTCCCACCAGCAGTGTTTAAAGACCAGTCAAGGTCTCCTCTTCTATTTAGCCTAGTCTCACAGGATGAGACAGCAAGCATTTTGTAGCGTACACAATATGCTTCTGCTCTCCTTCCGAGTCATTTCCTCTCGAAATGTGACCTCAATGTGAGCTGAGAGGGTGTCCTGTGAGAGTGAGCGGCGTTATGTGAATGCAAGTAAGCAATTTCATTTATTGATAAAACTAAATCCCGGCCCTATCTCTCTCTCTAGTGACTCCCTCACGGAATTCACAGAAGAGAGCTCAGATGGGCCTGCTCTGGCTACAAAACAACACTTCACCGATTATGGATTCACATGCAGCTGTGATACTCTTCTATGACAAGCCCTCCTATTCTAAACTTTATCTTTCTCACTTTCAGAGTTGATTTAGGTTGGCCAATGAGCATGAAATGTTGACTTCCACTCCAGAACTATGCAATGTAAAAGACAACTGAGAGTGGTTACCTCCCATCTATAGATTCAGTGCTAAATTACTTTGAATTACCTTGAAATCTACAAAGAGGAAAAGCCTATGGCAACTCCCGTGTTTAATTTACTTTACTCCAAGGCAGTGAGGTGAATTAACATTACTTTGCAGTATCTGCTTTGTGTTTGGGGCAAAGCGAAACTTCATCCCTCCTAAACATGCTTGTCAGGCCTCAAGCTATACTTAGTGATGCTATGGCCACTCACTAATGACATTATTCAGATAAATTTGAGCACTTTTCAGCTGGCACTGGATCAGCTCAGACACTATACTTCAATTAAGTTAATTAATGTGTGACAGTTTTATGACAACATGTTCCTCTGCCTTTACATTCAATGCTCTCAAGGTTTTACATGTATACAGACTAGAGTGTCCCTTACCACAGTTCAATGTCATAACATTAGAAACCTTCTGATGGCTTTTAAATGGTCTCAGTGTTTTATTCATGTCCTTGATAAGCTTCCTAATCATGTATTGCATGAAGTTCTCTTATTACAGTATGATGTGTTTTTTATTTACTCAACTTAGGTGCTGACCCCGGTTTTAAGATTTTTTAATGGGAGCCACATTTTTACAGCCATTTTAAGTCATAAAAAGCAACTGTTTTGAGAGGGTTTATGGCATCCAACTTTTGCAATTATTAATTAGTGGGATCACGGTGTCATGAAACTGCTTCCACTACATCTTTATTCTACCAACATCATATGATCACGTTCAGTAGTCAGGGATGTAGTGGGGTGTAAACAAACAAACAAACAAACTGTATGAATTGTAAATTGTGTTAATTCCTTTTTGATACATTGAATAGCATTTACCTACCTATTACCCTACACTAGTGTTGTTATATTAGCATTTATGTCAATGGGCCTCCCTTAATTTCCAGTGGGGTCCAGACACATTCTACCCACTTGTTTTGTTATGGTTAAACCTGTGTCATAGATGAGCCAATATTTTCTTAATTACAATGGAGACATCTCAAAGGCTGCGTAGTGAGTCATGCACTACCTGATACCATGTATCTGAATGACCATCTGAATGACCACCTTTAAAAGGTGTGCAATACACTATAATTGTGAAATGACTCCCTCCTTTAAAGTGCTGTAAGTGGAATAGATTCCTCAGCATGTGTCATTTTGTTTTATGCTTTTTTATTTCTGTGTTATTGAAACTGAAAGGCTTGCATCTCGCTGAAGCACTTTCCTCTTTCCCTGACAGATCAATAACCCCTGAAGATCATCAACACCAAACTCAGGATGTACAAATGGTCGAACTGCATGCATTCATCTATGCCTTTACTCATGACACATTAGCCTTGCATTCATTTTGGAAGTCCCTGAGTGGAGTAATCATATTGAGAGCTAAGTAGATAGATTTTGTCATGAAATGGTTGATCTTGCAAACATAGTGATCAAAGAGAGCTAGATACTAGATAGGCACACATTTCACCCCAAAAAATGTTTAATAAAGAAAGAAGGAAAGGCATGAGCTGTCGTTAGACATTATGCAAATCATGTGCTGAGCTCATATGTACATGCCTCAAACCAAATTCCATTACATGCATGTCATTCAATCACTATGTCATGACAACAAAGTAATGATGATGACATGACAATTGACTGCCATGACATAGTATTATAAGGCACTCCCCAGATCTAAGTGACCACCAGTCACACTCAAACAATGATAACAGAGGTTGGACTGGTCCTAAATGTTATGAGACATAATGAGCACTGGTCAAGCATGTAAGCCACCTACAATAAAATATCACTGATGAGGCCAACCACTGACAATTGAACAAAGAACAGATCTAGAGGTGCATTATTTAGTCAGCTTAGATGTGCCTTGAGTCAACTCGATAAATATCCTCTAACATGTTGACTTGTTGCTGATTCAACAGTCAATAAATAACCATATCAATAACCATAGTCAATAGCTCACACAATTAACCCTATAGAGTTAGTTATGTTAAGTTTAAGCAGCCATGCCTTTTGTCTCTCTGAGAATCAAGTTCAAGTGCTTAGTGGGAGGGTTCCTTCGATTTTATTTCTATGCCTTTGGGGATGCATAAGCCTTTGATCTGGACATTCATCATCCAGATACATTTTGTTCCTGCATTGCGGCTTAGATTAATGAATTGGCACGGTTATGAGGATTTTGCCTCTTAAGGCCTGACCTTCAAATGTGCAGCTGCTAGTTGCAGTTGGCTTGGTGTTTTACAAGATGGCATGCCTTGTAAGTAAGCCTGTCAAGTTGCGTTTGGGGCTAAATAAATTCAATATGCTGCTCGATGGTGCCTGGAGGAGGAATTTAACCTGTTTTAATTTTCAGAAATAGGATCTGTATTTTTACATCTGCCGTTAATGCCAAAGACACTCCATGTCCACCGCATAATGTGACAGTAAAACACTTTATGCACTTGTTTATTCTTTCATCCCAACATTTGACAGTGACATCATCTCAACAATCAATTGGGGTGTAAGGCGTCTCTTTCAGAAAATTAGATGGACCAACGTTATTGTTTTTCATTACATGGGTTTGAGAGGCAGTTCATGATTGATCAGAATGTTCAGAACTGCTCTACTGCACTTCATAGTAGACCCATAAACTCTTCAGATTGATGCATATCTTAGTCATATAACAATGTATTTGATATGGTGTGAAGTCACAGATGGGAGAAGGTGGAGGGGCATTGAGGCACGTGGTCTTACATGCTTTCGTCAGTACGTAGTTACTCTGTAGATAAATAAATGCTATAATGATCTATAGATCAGACCAGAAAGATACACAGTATATATCAGCGCAAGCTTGCTGAGTACAGCTTAGTAAAGGATTAGACTGCTTACAGGCACACCAGTAGAAGCCACTATCTCCAAGTTATTCAAGCATGGAGCTCTCCTCTAAGCGTACATGTGCTGACAAAGCAACAGGCAGCGTTAGCTTACCAGGACGACAAAATATCGACAAATAGTTTTTTGGTGTTAGACTTGCATAAAACACCCTGGCCGTTAATGAAGCTGCGTAGACCAGATCTCAATATTGATGTATTTATGTTGTTGGGGGGGAGGGGGGGGTCACCCTGCCATCTTATTGTTTGCATTGGCTCAACAATAGAACAAGGCAAACTATTTTAAGAGACTCGTAATTTATCATCATTAGGTATTGAACAGGGTCCTTGACAGCCTCCGTTTAAAATTCCTGTAGAATAGTACATCTTGAACTAGAGATAATGATTGTCTTGTCTTGAAATGCCTTGAAATGCATTCACAAATTGCGACTGCTGTGGGAAAATGATGGAGAGAGCACTTACATAATTTCTAAACACAATTTACCCAAAGCTGTTTGCAGAAAACACCCTTAAGAGCGATACAACATTACTGCATTAACTGGTCATTTAAAATCTGTGCCAGGCTGAACATTTACTCTGCAATCCTTATTGGGTTTTTTCTCCCAGTTCCATATTGTATGAGGAACGAGGTATTATAACAAAGGCCTTTTTAGCCCCACTCTCAATTCGAAAAAGCTCTATCTATCCTCTTGACAAATTTGGATCGATTCAGGTGCTGTTCCCTAAGAGTAGGCTTTTGAAAAACTGGGCAGACAAAACAGATGGACATAACAAACACTGGATCCACTGCATCCAAATTATGTATAAATAAATGCAAAAACAATTTAAAAAAAAAAGAATTGCAGGGTGGCAGATAGCAGATCGATGGTGAGGTTTTGTTCTATAAAAATGTCTGGTACAGCTCAGTGTGTACTATAATATATGCCTCAGGTCATACTGAGAGCTGAACACTCAACAGTTACTCAGGCCTCAGGCCTCCAGTCCAGCTCATCAAACAAGCCCTTGCAATGAAGAACCATATATGTGCCATTTTCAAATTCAAATGATCTCTGATTTTTTATCTAAATATCAGTTTACTGTAATATCTAGAAATCTGGACTTTAACTAAAATACATAGTATATCTTGTATGCTTATGTATGCTATGTAAAACTCTGGATGATGCATATTGACTGTACAACTAGAAATATATCACACCACAAACATTTTGTAGAAAAACTGGAGATCATGGTTCTTCATTGCAAGGGTTCAAACTGTTACTATTGCAGGTTGTCTCTCTCTCTCTCTCTCTCTCTCTCTCTCTCTCAAAACACCAATACACAACAGGACAACATACTTTAACATACTTTTTTTTTACCACATTGACCTGTATTTCATTCACCAGTAGAGAGTATTTGTTTTGCTTCTTTGCAGATATTACTTGACAAGTCACCGCTGCCTCAAAGTCACAGAGGAGAGAGGTTTTATGCCAGACATCAATCTTTTTTGTGTTTCCCTCTCTCACTTCCTCTCCTTCTTTCTGCCCTGATTCCAAAATTAAATAGCCAAATGACTCAGTGTGGAGCGACTCAATGGAAGGAAATGTAATTCACTCAAGCCTCCCGCCACCAATGGGGTAACAATCTATCTTATTTATATCCTAAAATCTAGTTAATAAAATTGACTGTTTATGCTGTCCTGGATTGAACTGGTTAATTCCTGAAATAACAATATTACTGTTGTATGTACAGTCTTATGTTATCATAATTCAGTATGTTTAAAGGGATAATCTGTAATTCGTCTACATTTTCTTACCTTTAAATGAATTATACATAGCCATTGATTCTTGAATAATATAACTTATAAATGCCTCATGAGCTTAGATCAACTGTCTTACCCCATCAGAACCCAACATATAAGCTTCGCTTGTAAACAATGCAACTGTAAACAAACACGATAGCTTCAAAACTTGGTTAAAACTATAACTTTGATCTTATGGATGGTCAATCCTTGCATCCATAGCTCTGTCTATGAAATTGAGAGTGGCTACATTTCTCCAGCCCCATCACTCAGCTATTTACCAAAAAAGTGGCTGGGAGCCCGCATTATGGTTGTTTGAATTACAGATTTCTCCTTTAAGCCTGCGTAGGCATGGTAAGTCCAAAATATTGATAAAAACGCGAGATAACACTGAGTCGCTTATTGCCCTGAAGCGCGTTGGTCTTTGCCTCATTGAATTCGCCCTAAAACATGTCACTGCCTCTATCTGCTCAATATTTGGCTCCCAGCAGTACCTTTTAAAGTTTGTGTTCTAGCTGACCTCCCACATGTTCACCGCGGTCTGACCTGCAGGCTGAATAGTGTGTCCCCAAGGTCAGGCTACAGAGTGGAGGGATCAGGCTATAGAGTGGGGGATTTCAAATATTTATGAATCTGATTTAGCCTTTCCTCAATATGTTTAATCTCCACCTGACAGGAACAGATGACCTTTATTTCAAGTCATTGATCATCCATTTGAAGCAATGACCCATTTGCACTGTATGACTATCAATTATTCCAGCTTTTTCCCCTCACCTGAGCAATTTTCCTCGCTACAAGGAAATATTGTATTGTAGGATTGGATATGAATGTACATGTGCATGTAATTTCTGTTCCATGAACTCAGTAATGTACCAAATATTTGAAATACCAAATATACGATACATGTACGATATGTAAAGACACCAGATGACCTTGTAAGTGCAAGGCCTTCTAACTCGGAAAGAGAATATGCGCATTCGACTGTGGTTGACTCGGTGTACTCTCTCATGCAGATCTGTAAAAAAAGACTATTTTTTTCTGATTGTGGACCACTGGACTTACTTCATATGAATTATGAATAAGTTGCTTTCTACGCTATCCACTGAACACAGTGGTGTTGTACCTTGAATATGTCATCTAGGTTGCATAGATTGCGCTTGCGAATGTGCTTGGCATGTCACAAGACCCATCATGATACATGTATTAATGGGATATGCATGCATGCTCACAACTATAATAACAGGTTTAAACAGAGGTTTGATTGATGTTACTTACCCATTATAACTGGACGTATACCTCTACACACACAAGAAACCAAAACTGAGCTATTTAGCTAGTGTTGTTCTTGGAGTAGTAAGTATTTCAACTAGACAAATGACAGTTTAAAACAGACAACACATATTTTGCTGCAAGAATAATTTACAATAAAAAGGTACAATCAATTAAACTCAGAGGTCATTGCTACAGTCGTTTTGCACAGATATACCTCCAAATCATGTTGTTCTCATGCCTCTTTTGGAGGTTTGGAGAATTTTAGATTAGCCTTTCTGGCTTGGATTGAAATGGACGCGATGGCGCAATTTCATTGGCAATGAGATCTCACCTAATTCGTATGAATTTATACAAAAAGGAGAAGACCAAATTAAGTAATTTTACGCCCCAGGTCGACGACCCCTTACGACCCAGACCTTTTAGTACCCCAACTTGAGTCGTGGTTGAAAGACGTTTTTTTGTTGATGCTAATTCTTATTGCTTCTGCTTATGTTTGCCAATGCCTTCCACTGATAACTTACCCTAACCTCAACCACTTGAATGTAATGCCTAATACTGCCTAACCGTCACTCAAGTCGTAATTCACGTAACTCATAGCTTTGCATATGAACCAGGTTGTAAGATTTCATGGGAATTTGGTGCTTTTTGTATGATTGTTGTCAGTGGATGTTACTGTTGTCACTGGATGTTACATTCCAATAACTCTCCACCCACATGCTCATAGTATGGTTGCTTGTTGTTATGTGCATTGTTATGTTCAACATTGAAGAAAATGGAAGAAAACCTGAAGAAAAAAATGAATTCTTTTTTTTTTTTTCTTCAAGCAAGGTATTTGATTGGTTTAACATATTGTGAGTAGTCACTAATTTCAAATGAGTTTCAACCCTGTTGTAGTTAGTTACAAATGATTTCCCCAGGCTTTCCAAACTAGGAAACTAGGAAAGCCTGGTCTCAACAAAGTTATTACTACAGTAACCCTACATCTGAGAATGCCATTCTCTCTCCAAAATCATTAGTACTGCATTTATTTTCCCATCCCTTTAAGACCATCCACAGTGTTCCCTACTCAATTGAGAAGACATGATAGGGTGTCAGCCAGTGGGAGTGACTTCATTATTTACTCATGCACTGTGCATAGCCTCCTTGAAAATAAAAATCCCATCACCCTCCATCGCACCAAGGTTTTACTGCTGAACAATAGAGGCTAAAGTTAAGACACTTCATTTATTTTGTCTTTCTGCCTCTTCTCTCCTGTTTTTTTCTCCTCTCCAGTTTGACAAGATAAAGTTTTAGGTCACCTTGCTCTATGATTGGAATCATTATCAGGCAGCTGGGAAGATGGCTCTCTCTCATGAGATAGATTCTTTAACCAGATGGGGTATTGCTCAGTCTCTTCTTGAACTCCTTAATCGAAAAAAAAACGGAAAAAAAAACGAGAACACAATTCTAGTTATTTCATCTATGATGCATAATAGAGGGACGAGGGCCAAATCTGGTACCATGTCTTGGATTCTGACTTAATAGAACATGACTACAGCGAACAAGGTTGATCTACCTTTCTTCATGTTTCCCAGCTGGTTGTTGAGGCTCAAACGGCCATTTGATGCAGTAGGCGTTTGTGAGGCTGTCTCCTTGCATTGAATATGCGAGAGAAAGCCTATACAAATATCTCTTACCCTTTGCCGAAATCATACCTTATAGTCACAGTGTGCATTGTCTGTCTGTCTTTCTCTCTCCATTTCTTCCTGTACATTCCCTGTCTCAAGCACAGAAGTCTTCACACAGGGTAATGAACAGGGCAGGGCCATTGTGTCAGCAAGGAGAGAGCAACCTCTTGTATCAGATCAGCCAGCAGTTGTCCCTTATAAATCAGGATTCTGCTATCCTATTTCTGTGTTATAGCATTTCTACATTATAACATATTCCCCCTACCATCACCATCCCCATCCCCATCCCCATCCCCATCCCCATCCATTAACCCCATCTAGCCTGCCACCTGCACACAGCCCTTCTAATGTTTGCTGGTTAGCTATCCCTTATATGAGGATTCTCTTATTGTTATTGAGTCAGCTACACAATGCAACACAGTCTCCTAATTAAATCAGGTGCCTATACACGATAGCATGCATTCCCAATTGTGTGTCCTGGTTGATGCATTAGAGAGATTTTTGGACGATATTGTACGTCAAAAACTGAAGATGCATGACGTGAGGATAAGTGAATTTGCGTGACTTAGGTAAGAAGTTAAGCTTCATTAACTTCAAATTGCATGGCGGTTAGGCAGTATTAGGTATTAACTTTGAGTGGTAAGTTGTCAGGGGAAGGCATTAGCATTAGCAACAATAATTAGTAAATATTGTTGCCCCTAGTGCAAATCGAACCAGCGGCTTGCGGGTTGCAAGGCAAGCTGTTCTTATTATGATGGGGACGAAGGTCTACATTATCAACGTAACTGAGCAGCCCTCACTAATTGAATTGTCATTGTGGATTTAATGTTCTTTTGTTCTTTCCATCTGCCCTTCTCCATCTTCTGTATATGCAGGGAGCACAGGTACTTTGGTTATGGATAATTATGTTGCATAAGTAATTGATTTGTGGATATGCATGTGTTTGAGAGCTTGTTGAGCATACAGTGTGTGTGTGTGTGTATGTTTTCTGGTATGTGTGTTAAGCATGTTTTTGTTTTTTTTGTCTTGTGTATGTTTGTGTGAGTGTTCCCTAAACCTTTTTTGGTATCCATCATCTTGATATGTGCACGGCTGAGGTTAAATTGGCATTGGGCTGACTGCAAGTGAAAACAGATACTGACTGCACACCATCATATCGCCTGTTCAATCAGAAAGTGGTTAAAACACTATGGCGTCTCAGACACCTTATCTAGCCTGACTATCATTGATTCCATTTGTCATGTTTTAAACAGACGACAGGCAATGTTGTCCCACTAATGAAAGGTGTCAATGTTCTCCTGTTGAAAAAGAAAAGTTACAAGGCCAGGTATCTCTTTTAATGAAAATATGTTTGGTCATGAAATCAGAGGTCAGCACAGAGAGGTCCTGTCACATTTGCACATTACACAGTTATATACTGTGTTTTATGCTATAAAAAATGCTAAGTTAAGTGAACATATATAGCCTGGGGTAATTGAAATAAAGTACATCTCTCTCTGTCATGTGTAGGGAAAGGGAAAAGAGGAAGGCAGAGAACCTTGTGATTTCATCCGAACAACACAATAAAATCCCTCAACCTCAAGTAAATTAAACTAGGAGTGAGGAGATGAAAGAGCAGGCTTTTCTGAGCACTTTCCTGGAAAGTGTAGGTCATGGCCTAGAGAAAGAGAGAAACTGGGGGAGAGAGAGAAGGAGAGGGAGAGAGAGAGAAGGAGAGGGAGAGAGGAGAGTGAGAGAGAGAGAAGGAGAGGGAGAAAGAGAGAAGGACTGAGAGACTATAGAGAGGGAAATAGCAAGACAGATGAAGAGGGGTGAACAGAGGGATATGGAAGAGATTAATGAAGGAGAGGGGATGTGAGAGAACAGTGAATGTAGACAACAAGAGGCTACAGGAGAGAGAGGAAAGGAGAAGGGGAGAGGCAGAGAGGGTGTGTGTGTGTGTGGGGGGGGGTATTAGGAGAGAGGGAGAGGTAGAAAGAAAAAGAGAGAGGGGTGCTGAGCATGGGTAATGCTCTGCATGCCAAGCAGGGTCAGTGTATCCCTCTCCCACTGTTTCCAGGGGAACACAGACACAGAGCACTGTGTGCCGGTCGATTCCGCTTCCACAGCTTGCCCACACAGACCAGGGCAGAGCCGATTATTAGGGTTGCAGTGGTGTGTGTGTACAAACACCTACAGTATATGTGTTGTTGTTTGTTTGCTGCCACTGTTGGGACTATGTGCACCTCTGCTGCTTTATGAAGAATCATTTTCTCTCAGATACAGTAAGTCAGAAAGTACCCTTTTTCACCACAGGGAGGAAGCACAAGTAAAACTTATTATCACAAAAGCATCACGTGACTGCTGTTATGGAAGTTATAGATGGCGGCGGACATGCTTGGAGACATTTGACTATCTGACATCAACACAACCAGCCATTTGATATTACCAGCTTCCAGTACAGTTTCCATACTCTCACTTTCCATCACCCATCCATATTTCTCAATTTGCCCTCAATAAAATCCACTAATATCTGCTCTGCACCAGCCCTTATTCAGTGGTCTTTCTATGGACAAATCATGATTATTTTTCCAACACAAATGTTTTTTACATCTCTTGGTCAATGAATTAATGGCATGATGGCAGCATGTGGTTTTGCGGGTTACTATGAAATGGCTGATGTTGCACTATGCCTTGCATATCCAAACAGACAATAATTTTAGAGATCATTCCACAGTTCCATTTCACCATCATTTGGTTGAACCACCACCAGATGATTCTCCTGTTACTGTACAGAGAATGAGTTCCCCAGTTAGGAGGGAGAACCAATAGTAGTGAGTGGGGTCCTTTGAGCATGTCTAATCTCGGAGTGGTTGTGAGCTTAATCCAGCATGCTCAGGGGTGAGTTCTCCAGGGAACCAGGAAGATGAGAGAGGCTCCGTTGGGAGACTGCTCTGCTCCATTTTCCTCCTACAAAAATGTGCCCTGGTTAGCAGAGGCTACTGTCAGACATGATTTCAGCTGATGTTTCAGCCACCTTCAACTGGTAAAACATTTACGAAAATGTTTGTGGGTTTCTGCTGTACTTGGCACCGGTACAACATCCACAGCTTTATCGATCCAGTGATGACGCAAATCACATAATGCTGTTCATGAACTTGGGATACTGCTGCAAACACACTAGGATTTATTTTTAACATCCCTCAAATAATGTCTCTAATAAAGAGAGTGCCAGGTGAGGAAGAGAGCAAGAGAGTGACTAAGAGGGAAAGGGAGAGAAAGAGAGATGACGGAGACAAGCAAGAGTTGGTAATGGCCGCTAATTACATGGGTAGAGTCCATGAGGAGGGCACAGAGCAAGACACAGTAAAGGCATCATTAGGGAGAATGAATGAGTAGAAAAAAGATGACAAAAATGTAATTAGTCGCAGAGAGGAGTCTGTCTGTTGCTGTGACACACACTGGGCAGGGCCTAATAAACTATGATAGAGGAAGAGGTCAAAGTTTGAGGTGTTCTCTTGGCTGCCTTGGAGATGGGCCACCCTAAGGTGGGCGCTCATTAGTCAGTGTGTGGCACGGCAAAAGAAACTGACATCCTTATAAAAAGGCACTGGAGCTAATGGTGTGCTGGGAATATCAACATACCTTGCAGGATTTAATTTCTACCTCATCATGTCTTTGGAGCCTGTGTTATTCCTACACCTGTTGTCTTTTGGCCCTTTGCATGTTGTTTTCACATGACAGAGATGTCATTTGTTAACACAAGGAGTGCCCATGCATGTTTTCACATGCGTGTGACTTTTATAATTGAAATAACTGCTATAATTGCTGATGTAAAAGCCACATCCTTTTTCTCAATAATTGTTTTTAGCGTTGTTAGAATTTCAAAATCACACTAAGAAAATAATCTGGAAGCGATTTATAATTATTTTATATGCCAACTCCAAAACGCGTGATATGGTGTGATATGACCTAACTGCTCCTGTGTGTGTGTGTGTCTGTAAAGGCACATGAATGTTGTTTGTGACAAACTGTTGATGTTATATTCAATATGTAAGCCCTTCAAAATACAAAATGTTATTAATATTATTTTTTATTTATTATAATAATAATAATTAGTATTAAGTCCTATCTAAACACAACCAATGCATTATTTTGCATGGTATTTGACTAATTGAATGATTACACTGGTACAATAACAAGGCCAAAAAACTTTACTCAGGCATTGGTTAGTGCTGAGGGCACAGTGTTAAAACTCAAGAGAAGCTGAAAAATGTGTGTGTGTGTGTGTGTGTGTGTGTGTGTGTGTTTAATTTCTGAATTCCCCCTTTCTGTCTTGCACCACAACTTGCTCTGTCCTTCCCTCATTCCATAACCATCCCTCTCTGTAATCCCACAAGGCTAAATGGCCTGAAGATTCCATGACACAAGGAGAAAGAGATGGGATTTATCTCCTTGTGCACTGGGTTTACCCTCTGGTTTCACCAGTTGCATTAACCAATTATAATTATATCACGCCATTGTCCAAGCCACCATAAAAGTAAGATGCTCAGCACTTGTGCATAGTGCTAAGAAATGATCTTGTGTGATGAGTGCACTTAATTAATTTGTTATGGTTCCCAACCTCAGCAAGGGGCTTATTCAAATTGGCCAATAACAACAATAAAGCATCTATTCACGCTATACTTGATGAACCTGGTTTTGTTGAATGCCTTGATTTCAGCAGCTATCAATTTGTCATAAGATAACTTGTCAACACACAAACACAAGATATCTGTAGGCCTACCCACTGAACCTCACACAGATTTGGTGTAAAGACTAAACACTTGTCTTTGTCTTGGTTGACATGGCAACTCGGAATTCTACATGAAATATAAATCGGTTCAGAGTTCTACATGAAATATATTTCTGTGCTTTTTTTTTAGCAAAACAAAAATCTGAAGATACCAACGCTCCAACAAATTAGTGTCTGTGTTTGTGTGGCAAAAACACAGAAAATAATTAAAAAACAATATTGTTGTCACATGTATCTAGGTGATAATGGAGAAGTTAAAAGGGCAATATGGGATTCAAAAAACAACAAAGCAGTCACACAGCTACTTTTTTTGGTAAACAGTTGAGGGATGGGGCTGGAGAGATGCATGAAGTGACTATCCATGAGATAAATATGATAGTCACACTTGAAGCTATACAGTGTTTATTTACAATAAGATGGATTATAAACTATGGAGTAAATCAAGCTTATATTCTGTGTTCAAGATGTAGTACAGTAGATGTTTGAGAAGAAGTTGTAGTAACATTAACAACAGTGCCATCAAATTGTTATAACCTGTAAGCCTGTAGCACACCTTCAGTACCCCTGGGCAGTCCCATGACAGAGGTCCCTGGCTTGTCATCTCTATGACAGCAACAGTGGAGGAGTGGACAGGGCAGGGGTTAGAAGTGAAGGTATGCAATGATGGTCTGCTCAGACAGGAACAAGAGAGACAAGAGACATAGAGTATAGAGGTATACTGTTGGTGGCAGTCTAAATAAAGCTGTCTCAATAGCTTCCACAATGGCTGACTTTCCTTGTGTGACTTTGCTTCATGACCACTGGATGAGAAAAGGGCTGGATAGGTTTAGACAATAAGGCTGATACCTATTGAGTGCTTTCAGCAGTGGTCATGAGGGAAAGGGCAAAAGGAAATAATACTGCGCAAGCCCACTGAGACATATCTCAAAGGAGTATACTACGAAGCAAGCTATACATATTCAGGATTTTTCAAAGTAACTTAACTTGTTCAGCAATACATATTCTGCATTTTTCAAAAGTAACTTAACTTGAGTTAAGTTCAGGTTCAAGCTTCCTTCATACATAGGTATGTTGCCAAAATCAATGAACGTCAACTAATTCAACTTGCTTCAATCAACCGTCAATAAGCATCCCAGTTAGCAGATAATTGTGGGCCAGATCTGGTCTTGTGATGGGACATATGAGTGTTATATGGGCGCAACCTGATCCAAATGTGGGAGGCTGCCCTGGCTGAGAGTTGGCAATTTGCTGTGGGTCAGCACTGGTATGAGGAATGCAGCCCTGATATGTTCCTGTAGCTACTGGACCATCTTCGGTCTGAGTGTGGTTGGGACCTGGACCACATCCACATGGACCACATCCACTGGCCAAGGTTTGGACTTTTCATGGCAAAGATAAGACTCAGGAATGGCAGCCAGAACCAGCCCACTTCTGGCCCGGGGATCAAAGTTGTACCTGGGCCACATTCAGATGCCGGTAGTAAACAGATGTGGACCATATCTGGGCCATCATTACTCTGCTGACAGGGGTCCTTCACTATGCCATAATACACTTTTTATTTAATAAACTGTTCAGCTGTATACTACAAAGTGAGCTAAGGTACAAAAAAAAAAGTAAAAATATGATGATGATGACCTACACCACCTCATGGTTCATGAATCACACACTGAAACATAAACAGTTCCTGAACTGCAGGAAAATGTTGCGTAATCAGAATCAGAATCAGAATCATTTCCTCATGTCTGAGGCGATGTAATTACTCGTCTGCGCTAAATGAGTCTAGCTCTTCTTTAGGTTTGATGTGATTTCAGCAGCCAGCTAATTGAATTAAAATGTGGTGCTTGTGGTCATAATGGGTAAATTAAATCCCAAGCCCTGTAGGGTAATCATATGTCTGAGTGTGTTGGCAGAAGGACAGGTCATAAATAAAACTCTTAAATCCTGTACTCTTGAACCATGATCTACAGGTAAGGTCTCAGTTTGTCATGTCAATTTACAAAATGTATTTTTCTCTGACTACTGTTAATGGATATCAAGTCTTGTCAGGTTGTTTGTTAACTATCATGTTGTCCAGTAAGTGGGAAGATGGGTTTTTTTTGTGTTCTCCTTCTCAGAAATTGCAGTAATTGAATGTTGTGGACGAATATGTCTACAGTATACAGTAGTTTCAGGAAAGATCTGGAAAAAGCTGGTTTCCTATTTCACTAGTTTTAAATCTCACTTAAATCGGTCTTTTATTGTAGATATTGCCTGCCAGACCATCTATGTTGAGGTAGATGATAGACATTATTTTGACTGACACAGCCAAACTGACTCAACAAACACTGTAATTTGAGCTTCAACGGTGAAAGGATAATTATACTAATTTGTGACTGTACGAGCACAACAGCTGCTGATTTCAAGTTTACCTCAAGACTCAAAAGTTCAATAATGTGAACAGCTAGCATTCAATGTATTAATCAAGATAAAACATGCATCCTTGTGTGTGTGTCTGACTTGCACGCAATATTTCTTTGGTCTTTTTTTACAAATGTTCAAACAGTAATTTTAAGATTTAATAATTTATAGTTTTTTTTTTTAATTTAACCTTTCTCTACCTGGTTTTGTCTTTTGCTCAATCAGCCTCACTTTCATTAAAAGAAACCCCACATACTTACTATGTTTAACTGTGCTGATATACTGTACCTGCTGTGAATGATGGGAATCTCTCCTTGGAATATAGTACTTGAACCTTGATAGTCCTGAATTGCTGCAATTCTGTAGGCTACCTAACATTTATAATTCTCCCTCTCTGTCTATCTGTTCGTCTGTGTACTACTGTATGTGTGTTTGTGTGTGCATGTGTGTCCACTCATTTGAGTTTGTGTGACTAGACCATGTTGTGAGTTCAAAACCATATACACTAGAGTATCTCAGCGCTAATTATAGCATTTCACCTGCTATCCCTCCAGCTAACATCAGACCATGTTAACATCCTCCAGCTCAAGATCACCCTGTGTCTGGTTCTATGACGGACCCTGTGGCATACAGCAGTTACTCTGTCGGGGAGATTGAGCGAATTACTACTTTGGGGCCACGCTTTCACTCTTCAAGACACAAGGACGAGTTTACGTTTGTCCCTAAATGGGTAATTCAGTCTGTGTGAAAAATACTGTTTTGCAGAACATGTGTGCATGGTTTGTAAGACCAATGTTAATGTAGGCTTACTGAAAACCATGAAGCAATGACTTTCTGTTAACACTCATCTTCAGGTTCAAGGGGATGACTTTTGAAGGCATCTAAGTTCAATTACTCAAATAATTAGTGAGATTTCTCTTGTTCCACTCTACTCATCACATTTATTTTCTGCTAGTGTAGCATGGTATATCATTTAGGTAGACCTAGAGTAATATACTGTGTCTGTTCTCAGTGCTCTCTATCCTTGGGCCTCTAAAAGTAAATTTGATGCATCTATCAAAGTGATATATAAAAATCAGGTGAAGTTGCATTACGGAATCTGCCAAAGAAATTTTGGAATAGAGGCTCCATATTTTTATTGCCCTGCAGCCGTTCTAAAAGACCATTAAAATCTGGATTTAAGACACAGGGTACATTTTATGAGATTTTTAATATTGTGCTAAATGTCAGCTACTCTTACTCAAAGACAAACCATTTGGTACATAAAATCCCTCCTTCATGCTGTGGGTGCAGGGGCTAAATGCTAACCCAGCCTTCTCCCAGCCCTCTCTCAGCAGGACACAATTAATAGGGAAACAAAAGGGAGGCTATTCTCAAATGATGGTGGCCATATTAATCCAAAGCAAACTTTTGTTTCACGTCCCCCAAGCAATCCCTGTTCATGGTTGCCCTCTCTCCTCCTTGGGATACACTGGGAGAAAAAGAGGGACTTTGTGACCTTTTCTGTAACGACTTCTCACTAAAATGCCAGGGGACAGGATCATCACTTGAGAATCATGTCCTCACTTTTTCATCCTTTCAGTCATGAATAAAACATAAGGACTTCCACTGACATCTGATGTCACTGTGTTCTGTCTTGCAAGACACAAACACTCAAGTCAAGTAGTGCACAAAATAGTATTTTTTACACAAAACATCAGCTTCAAAACTATTGAATTTAAAGTTATTATCCAAGCAGATTCTTCCTCGTTTTTGCTGGTGGCCAGTTCAGGGGTATGATGACAATGAGTTTAATATAAGATGAAAATGTTGGAACTGAAGTGGTTGTTCCAGGAGAGAGTAGGGTCTGAGGTCAAGTGTTCTCTATGAATTTCTGTCTTATCAGGGACTCAAAAAGACTTTGCAGAAGAATCTGGGTCTTAACTCTTTTTTATCCAGTGATTTTCGAGGGGACAACGCATTGACAAATATAATGTGACATGAGCTGTGAGATTTTCAGGAAGATAAAATGATTGGGTTTTTCCTCTAGTATGAGATGTCATAATGGGTCAGGGTTGATCTAGTAAAAGTTGGATTTGTGTATTTGTGTGTCTTTGTGAAGGCTGTGCTGGTGGTGTGTGCTCAGGCGTGCATTGTGTGTTCAAGTGAGGATAGGCTACAGTACACTCACATGATTGGGGGCCACCCACTCTTGAAATTAATTAAATAAACACTGCACATTGCGATGGTCACTGACCTGCTAAATCTGCACTCTAAATGTATTACTTGTACTCATCTTCATTACATTCCAATGAGTGACATATGCAGAACAAGCCATTGGCACATTTCTGGGATCACTTCATGCCTTATATGCCATGCTTATACTGTGAATCGTGTCCAAAGGTCATTATTATTATGGGGATGTTTCAATTACAGCGGTTTTAGTGATGAGAAAGTGGATATGGTTTGACTCATTGATCAATATATGATCTCAAATTCAATGTGTCAAAAATACATGTTGTATGTTACATTTAATTTCATTAATGAACTCAATCTGATGATATGCCTGAGAAAAAGTCTCAAATTATCTCCATAAGGATTGGAAAGAGGAAACATTTTGTCTTCTTTAAGCTCTATACTCCAACAGTTTGAATTTCAAATCAAACAATTACTATGGGGTCAAAGTAGAGATTCTCAGCTTTAATTCAATAGGGGTTTGGGAAGTATTGGAAAAAATCATGTAATGTCCAAATAAAGTACTAATTTAGAGTTTGATCAACAATCCTTTGTATGCAATAACTGCCTGAAGACTGAGACCCATTGACCCAACCAGATGCTGGGTATATTCTCTGGTGATGGCCTGTACTGGCCTGTACTGCCGCCATCTTCAGTTGTTGTTTGTTTTGAGGCCTTTTTGCCTAAAATCTTAATCATCAGGAAATTAAATGCATGTTCAATTGGATTTAAATCTGAAGATTGACTTGACCAGTATGGCAGTATGTTTGGGGTCATTGTCATACTGTATGATGAAGCACCATCCAAAATAATTTGGAGGCATTTGCTTGTCCTCGAGCAGACAACATGTTTCTGTACACTTCAGAATACATTCTGCTGCTGCTATCATCAATTAAGACAAGTTAGCCAGTTCTTGTGGCAGCTACAGTATACATGCCCAAACCACAGCATCTATACCATGTTTCACAGATGAGATGGCATGATGTAAATCTTGGGCAGATCTTTTTTTCTCCAAACGTTCCTCTTGCAATCACTCTGGTACTGTACAGTACATACATAATATTTGTGTTATCTGTCAACAAGACCGTTTTCCAGACCTCTGCAGAATTTGTAGGTACTTTTTAGCAAACTGTAACCTGACCATCCTATTTTGAGAATAACTAGTGGTTGTGGTTGTGGGGTTTTTCTTAGTTATGGTGAGCTTTCTTCCGTCATCCACTGTAGAAATGTTCCTTTCCTTTATTTTCCTATTCTTTTTACTTATTTGATTATTATATTAAAGTTGTTCTATTTATTATTGTGATATGATTGTGATATGGTTGTGCTGAACTGTCAAAGCACTTTGAGCTGCATAGTCTGTATGAAAGGTGCAATACAAATAAAGTTATTCTTATTCTTATTCTTATTCTTATTATTATTATAAATAAAAATCATTACAACATGTCCATGCTGGCAGGTGGAAAGCAGGCATGGCCAACAAATACACTAGCCATAATATTTGTTTTGGGTTTTAGTTGGTGGAGGTTTGATTTGCCTTCTGCCAATAAGAGCCAAGAGCCTTTATCGGTTGACTTTCCATCCGGCCACATTGGAACCCAGATCAATAGTGTTTTAATTGCAATCCAATGTGTTTGTCTTTCCCTGCACCCTGGTCAACATAACATTATTCATCCCAGGTACCATGAAGATCACCATGATTGATCTTCAACTTTTTTAATTGGCATTTTATTCCTACTGTTTGATTCCTGCTGAACTTACATCTTTTAGCCCAGCCCTCCCTCTGAGGAAAGACGATATAGGAAACATAATTGTGAGTATGTATGTTTGTTTTGTCTTAATGGATGTCTTAATGGATGCTTGCCTGTACATTTCAATATGCATTGAAAGAGAGACATGTTTCCACATGAGACATGGCTAGTCTTGCATGTGTGGAATGTATGCTGTTAGAAGCAGTTAAGTATGTGCAGTATTGTGGGTCAGATTTGGTCTTGTGGTGACACATATGACTGAAAAGGCAAGTATTATATGGGCCAGATCTGGTCTGACTGTGGGGGGCCAGCCCTGCTATGAGGAATGTGGCACACTAATACAGTAAGTCTGAGCAAGAACAATAGTTGTACTTGATGAAGCAATCCCGCTAATAATATGTTAAGTATGAGAGGAAGAGGAAGAACAATAAGCTCACTAATAAACAATTACCCTAACTTTATGATGTCATCCTTACACCATTATCCCATACACAGTATTTCATACAGTATGCAAAACCTCCATCAAACAAATCATGTTGTTCTCACACCTCTTTTGGAGCTCTGGAGAATTTTAGATTAGCCGACCTGGCTTGCATTGAACGGGACAGAGCGATTGGAGAATGTCCTCGCAATTTCATAGATTTTCATTAAGTAGGTAAAACACAGAGCGAACCTGCAGGTGGAAGCTGGGGTGGTGGGTGGAATGCCCAAAACATACTTGCATAGGCAGTGGTGAACAACTGCTCAGTTATGGTGGAGTGCTGCATAACTCAGATTTTAAAGCCTGTCCCATGAACATGTGACATGTTTTGCATAACATGAGATCTGCCCTCCTCCTTAAAGTACCTTGCCTGAACCTTCGTAAACTTCAATTAAAAAGTAAAGTATTACTGTTGGACAAAAATTGTTTACCACAACGTTTTGTGCCAGTCTGTTTATTTGTCAATGCATACAGTAGATAAGGCTGTTACAATTTACACCTCTGTGCAAAGTGCAACTGGAAAGCTACAGTACAGTATGTTAATAGTATTGATTGCGAGCATCTCTAACACGACGGGAACTAAGGACTCAAGATGGGAAAATGTGTCGCAAGTAATCACTTAACCATTAAAGGGATTACTAGTGTTAGGACACTGACATTCACTATTCATAATGGCCTAATTAATCCTACTTCCTAATCACCAGCGATTGTGTACGTATTATGCATGTATGAGTGTGTGTATGTGTGGGTGTGTGTGCATGTGTCATGGTTTGTGTGTGATAGTAATGGTTCCTGATCTTCACCCCCAGAAGATAGCTGCAGCAATAAAGTGGGAGGAGGGGTTTACTGCCACCACAAAAATCACAATGGATTACATATAACTCTATGGAGACTACAGACTAGATGTCATGAGCAATCAGCCATAGGGGAAATAAAAAAAAGACTAGACAGTCAGTGCCGCTATCACTAGACCTTAACACGACAAGCGTCAATGTGTGTTTTCATGTTTTTTTTAATGTATAATTGAAATAACTTTGCCGGTGTGAAAGCCACATCCCCCTCCTTCCCTGATTTCTCCTCAGTAGTATTTTGTTTTACATTTAAGCATTGTTAGAATTTAAAAACAAAGCTTATGCCCAGCGCACCCACTTCAGCTCTCCCTCCCACCCAATACTTACCTCCCAAACAGTACTTACCTCCTCGTCTACTGCAGACCACTCTCTCACACGAACCGTCACCATTACAGAAATGAAGAGCCACCCTTAGAAAATTAAAAGAAAAGCACCTGGGGAAGACAACATTGACAGTATAATGATCAAAGAGGCACCTGATGAATACCACAGCCTACTGTCCACTCTCTTCACCACCTCTCTCACCATTGGCCACTTCCCATAGCCCTGGAAAATAGCAATAATCACCATGATCCATAAACCAGGCAAAGATCAACAACTAGCTACAGACCAATCAGCCTCCCCAGCCACCTGGGAAAGCTGTTTGAGTGTGTTAACCACCAGACTGAGCAGCCATGCAGAGGAGTTGGGTTTGCTGGGGATCCACCAGGTGGGCTTCTGAAAATCTAGAGCAACAACAGATAACATCATCAGACATAATCAAAAACTTAAAAAAAAAAAAACTTACCTTGGCGGTCTTTTTCGACATTGAGAAAGCATTTGATAAAATGTGGCATAACGGTCTGTGCTGCAGGCTACAAGACAACAGATACAATATTCCCCACCCAATACTGACAATTATCCATTATCCATCAGGGTCGCCACCCATAAGCTCCTCTCACCAATGGCCCGTGCACCTTTGGTGTGTGCCCGCCCACTCATGGGCTAACAGGGCTTGGGGGCTTGTGAATTACACCTGGAACATACAGTGTGCCTGTCTAGGTCAGGGGAGCAGAACAGGACTCCTGCAACGGGACTGGGGAGGTCCCAGTGGAGCGAAATGCAATGCCCATGTCTCGGTGTGCCCTGGTCTGGGCTGTTCCACATGCTGCTGTTTTTTATTTTATTTTATTATTAAATAATAATAACAACAATGGGCGATTGGAGTTAGTTATGACTTTGTTATGCCTAATTTCTCAACTGTTTGACATCGGATTTATATGCTATTTCGTATGTCTGCTCACTGTGCCAATGTCTACACATCCCCTGAATATTGTAACAATTAGTTCAGCCATTTTCGTTTACCAGGTACCTTAAAAAATGTGCATACAAATTAAGACATTTCTCTAGTCAGACCTACAGCAATTTCTACACAACCAATTAAGATGTCGCTTTCGGGCCCCATCAGGTAATGTCACAGAGCATTGCATCAAGACAAAGTTAAGTTAGTCGGTAATACAGTTTTTATTAAATGTATAAAATGTCGCATGCCCATAGACGATGTAGGATGAAGGCCAAAATGCTAACTGTTTTGATGAATGCTAGTCTAACGTGAACTAAGCTGTTACAAAATACAGCAGCAGTGACAACAAACAACACTGCTGCTGGTTGCTGTGCTGTGATAGCTTGAATGTGCTGCCCAGCCACGTAGTTTTAAGACATGGATGGATGGACAGATGGATGGATGAGAGCTTGCCTGTGATATTGACATCAATTCAATAAACGAAAAGGATTAGTAAACACTATTTATTTATTTAGGATTTTCACACACACAATAACAAATAAAAGACAAAATGAAAAGAAAAGGCAACAGGGATGGTTGAGAAGCCTCCCTAAAAAGTAAAATAATAATAAAAATAAAAAAAATAGAAAATATATATAATATATTGGTGTCATCAGCTAATAGGATAAAGAATACAGCTTTGGAGACAAGATACAGATCATTCATATAAATAAACAAAAAAGTAATGGCCCAAGGATAGATCCAAGTCATAGGTTCATATTTGGATTCTGTCCCGTTCCAGGAGACAAACTGTTTATGGTCAGACAGATAGCTACTAAACCATTGAAATTCAACACCATTGACACCTTAAGACTGTAATTTACTTAACACAATAACATGATCTACAGTATCAAAAGCTTTAGAAAGATTAAAAACACCTATAGTTAGTTCATTGTTGTCAAGAGCCCTAGAGATATTGTCTAGCAATTGTACAAGAGCCGTTGAAGTTGAATGTTTTTCTCTGAATCCCTACTGGTGGGAGTACAAGAGATTATTCACAGCAAAAACTCATGAGTCTTTAGTAGACTAACTTTTCTTACTTTGGCTAGGCATAGGAGAATTGAGATTGGTCGGTAGTTGGAGAATACAGAGGGATCATCAGATTTAAATAGAGGAATGACTTTAGCCAATGTAAACTGATCTGCTGCCAGGATCAGAGCATTGAACTATACGCTGTGCCCTCCCCCTTCATCCCCGACACCGTCTTGTTCACCTCAGACAGACAGTTAGAAAGTAGCCAGCGGACGACTTGCAGCTGCATCAGTCTGTGTTTGTCTTAGCTCAAAGCGCATACCTTCTGAAACTGTGGTAATATCGTACAAGAATAAATAAAAGCTATTTATCTTTGATTTAGTGTGTCAGTTAATACATGAGCCATGCATGCGTTTGAAATAACAGGAATTTCTCAGGATGAATAGTGACAGGCGTTCGCTAATATTGGTTCTGACCAACTGGCGCACCGGTGCGTCCGATCACGAGTATTTTCCAGATAAGAGAATCAAGTCCTATAAATGGATACAGATACGGAATATGACGACTCCGGCACACCCATACTAATTGAGGATATTGTGCATGTGCCAAAACCTTTCATATCTCAAATAACACTCAAATGATATCTTATTGCCAAACACATTTTCAAAGTAATTTAATTTCAAATGATGTGTTTTATTCTTGATCTCACAGAACTTTTATCTTCTGTTCATTCTCCCCATGGATGTTGGGCCAATGTTAGGATCAAAAACATTCAGAGATGCAACCATTGTGTGTCCACAGTCTGATGATGTTCTAGTCCTTTGCACTAAAAGAGGACAAGCCATCAAACACCCCCTCCTGCTGTGTGTCAAATGCAGATGAGGAATTTGATGAGCTGCATGGAACTGTAACTTCAGCATGCTCTTACCGTGGCTCCTCCCCACTCATCATTTGTCTCTGTGCGTTTTTGTTCTCTGACATCTCTGCCTACTAATAATGCACGGGTATGGTGCCTGTAATGACCGGTTTTGTGTCTCTCTCTGTCTCTCCCCTGTGTGCCTCTCTGACTCATCACACCAGATCAATTAGGAGAGGCATTTATTAGCAAATCCCAAAAGAGTGTGACCAAGAAACTACAGTAACTTATTTAGGCTACATACCTCAAGCCAGAGTTGTCCAGCAAGCAAACTGCCAATTCTCATCCAGTACTGGTCACCCACATTTAGACCTACACTGGCCTAGTGACATGGGAACTTATTAGAGCCATTTATCACATACAGTGGCAGAGCTGCTCCATAAGCAAAGTTCCAACTGTCACCCAGTACAGGTCCCCCACATTTCGAACCAAACGTGGCCCAGTATTAATAGGAAGGTATGAAGGCCAGATAGCACATCTCAAAGCTGGCCCATGAGAAAAATGTCAACTTTAACCCAGTACCGGTCAACCACACAGACCAAAGATGGCCCAGTAACTACAGGAGTGTAGTTACACAAGCAGGCGCACACATATACTCAACTGAGTGGCAGAATCAAGGCTCAGCCACCAGGCCCCAAACGGCCCAACCCTGTAAGCCATAATGATCTTAGAAAACCGGGGCTTTAGTGGAAATCCAACTATTTGCATACTGACCCCTGTAATCAGTTTTCAGAAGCTGTGTCTTTCAAGTGACAGGAATGCTGTCAAGAGGAAAGCAAAATGCTTTGGAAGAAAACTCGTAGTATTGGGAAGAGTAATGTGGTTAATCCACAAACATAATGATTGTGATGTCAACCCTGACACTGGAAGGTCATACTTTAAAAAATACAGGTGGTGGCATCTGCATTATGCTTGGCTAAGATAACAGATATGTATAACTCTCATTGCATAACTATTGTTTTTTGGAGCAACTGGAAAGCATTTCATCATGTCAATTCATACACAAGTCATGCATTCATGGTTATCTTTTAATATTGTGCCGGCACAGTTCAGGTTGTTCATTTTTGTTAGTGTTTGTAATGTTGGTACATCACATACAGATAGGTCTGGAAATATTTGGACAGTGACACCATTTTCATAATTTTGGCTCTGTACGCCAGCACAATGGATTTGAAATGAAACAATCGAGATGCAATTGAAGGGCAGACTTTCAGCTTTAATTCAAGGGGTTGAACAAAAATATTGTATGAAACGTTTAGGAATTGCAAGCCTTCCCCATACTTTTTTCTTCCCTTCATTCTAGTACAGGTTGATCTTAGTTTCATCTGTCCAAAGAATGCTGTTCCAGAACAGGGCTGGCTTTTTTAGATGTTTTTTTGGCAAAGTCTAATCTGACCTTTCTATTTTTGAGGCTTATGAATGGTTTGCACCTTGTGGTGAACCCTCTGTATTTGCTCTCGTGAAGTCTTCTCTTTATGGTAGACTTGGATAATGATATGCCTACCCCCTGGAGAGTGTTCTTCACCTGGCTGGATGTTGTGAAGGGGTTTTTCTTTACTATGTGAAGGATCCTGCAATCATCCACCACTGTTGTCTTCCGTGGACGTCCAGGCCTTTTTGTGTTGCCGAACTCACCAGTGCGTTGTATTTTTCTCAGAATGTACCAAACTGTTGATTTGGCCACTCCTAATGTTGCCGCTATGTCTCCGATAGATTTTTTTGTTTTTGCAGCGTAAGGATGGCCTGTTTCACTTGCATTGAGAGCTCTTTTCACCACGTATTGTGCGTTCACAGCAACAGCTTCCAAATGCAAATGCCACACTTGGAATCAACTCAGACCTTTTACCTGCTTAATTGATAAAGAAATAACAAAGGAATAACCCACACCTGTCCATGAAACAGCTTTTGAGTCAATTGTCCAATTACTTTTGGTCCCTTGAAAAAGAGGGGACTACATATAAAAGAGCTGTAATTCCTAAACCCTTCCTCCAATTTGTATGTGAATACCCTCAAATTAAAGCTGAGAGTCTGCACTTTAAGCCCATATTCATTATATAACTGTAACTTGAATATGTTATGGTAAACAGCTAAAATAACAAAAATGGTGTCAGAGTCCAAATATATATGGACCCAACTGTAATCCCATGGATCGTTATTGTGAATACCTTTGTCAAGTCAGACAGCCTACAGGCTTTTTTTATGGGTACTCACATGACTTATTTAATGATATAAACCTTTTGAAATAATTAAATACCAATAGTTTCATATGCATAATGTTGTACTTGATTCAAGTAATATTTCAGTCAGGACACTCACGTGAGTTGAACCATTTGTGATCTGTTCTATCATTTCCAGTCGCATGTCGCCACCCCTAATTAGCATATAATGACAATTTTTACCTTTACATGGGCTGTTTTGGTTTTTAACTGATTTCACTTGAACAACATGTTTCATATCAATTTAGCTTTTAAAAGCTAAATCATAATGCATATATACTTTTTATGCCTTAAATGATAAGGTGGATAGATATTTCAGTTTGAGATGAGTTGCTAGCTCTTTACAACCAAGTCCTCTTTGCACCAATTGTAAACTCACTGGCTAGTTAACTGGCTGTCTTGCATTGCACTGTAGCTAAAGTCAAGCTGATAAATGTATTCGCTGAAATGTGAACATATCGAGCTAGCTAGCTAACTGGCTATCAGATTTGCTTAATGTCAGACAAAAAGTTTGAGCCGCGATGCGTGTGTCCACGGTGCCACAAACTCTAAATATATTTATGGGCACAAGCGACTAAAATTATGGAGCACGGAGACCTGTGGAAGGATGGAGCTAGTGGAACATCACATCACTTTGAAGGAAACAGATGCAATATGTCAGATAGTCTACCAGGTGCTGGAGCACCTGTTGCCAGTGTGGACGGATGAGTTGGAGATGATGCAGGAGCTAGGAGTGATCGAGTCATTAGCCAGTGAGCAGCCTAGTCATCCTGGTACCAAAGAAAGATGGTTGCCTTCGCATCTGTCTGGACTTCAGGAAGCTCAACAGTGTGAGTAAACATGACCTTTATCCCATGCCTAGGATCGGTGACCTAGTGGAGTGACTCAGAAGTGCAAGGTTCCTAAGTACCCTTGACCTCTGCAAGGGGTATTGGCAGGTCCCTCTGACTATTGAACGCAAGGAGCTGACCACCTTAAAGACTCCATTTAGACACTACCAGTTCTTTGTCCTGCCTTTCGGCCTCCATGGGGCTCCTGCTACTTTTCAAAGGATGATGGACAAGCTCCTTAGAGTCATTTGCTGCTGCATACCTCGATGACATTATAATTTGCATTATAGCTGAGAAGGCCATGTTTTCACCAAGGTCTCAATACACTACACCATACAAAAACCAAACACATTAACAATACACAATAATCTTGAATGGGTAGAGGCAGTTGCTAAGCTGCTAAGGGCAACCATATGCAGCTCTAAAAAGGTGGGTCTTGAGGTTAGTCTTAAAAGTGGTAACTGTCCCTAATCCCCTAACAAGGGCGTGCAGGCTATTCCACAGAAGTGGCTTGATAAGAAAAAGCCCTGCCTCAAGCTGTTTTCTTTTTGATGTAGGGGACAACAGGCAATCCAACATCTTTTGATCTGAGTGGGGTAGTAGGAGTTGATCAGATCTTCTAAATACCCTGGTGTGAGTTAAAAGCAAGACCTTGAAGTCTGTGCCCTGTTTTACTGGTAGCCAATGCAATGACGATAAAACGGGTGATATGATCACATTTTCTGGTTCTGGTGAGGAGTCTGGCGGCTGAATTTTGGACTAGTTGCAGACTTTGTATGGCTGCATTGGAAGAGCCGGATAATAGCACATTGCAGTGATCAAGTCTTGATGTTATAAAAGCGTGAATACATTTTTTGGCATCCTATAGTGAAAGACAATTTAGTATTTTTGCAGTACTGCATAGGTGGAATAAAACTATTCTGTACATGTTCTTAATGTAATCAACATAAGGTCAGAGTCAATAATAATACTAAGATGTTTTACTGTGCTTTTTGGGGAAAAGAGACATCCCTCTAACTTCCGTGAAATTTGACCTCAGATTTCTTGGGCCAGTGACCAACAATTCAGTTTTATCAGAGTTAAGGAGGAAGAAGTTATTTGCCATCCATGAACCATCCACGTGCAAGGTTTCATTGCAATGTAAAGTTGTGTATCATCTGCATGGCAATGGAAATTGACACCATGGTGACAAAATAAATTACCTAAGGGTAGCATATATAGGAAAAAAATTAGTGGTCCCAAATCAGAGCCATGTGGGACATCATAATTCACAGTAAAATGTTCAGATGAATCACATGTGTATATATTGATATCTGTTAGTGAGATATGATTTAAACCAAGACAGAGCAAATCCACTGATTCCCACAAGTTTCTCCAGTCTATGTAATATAATTTTACTGCATCAAATGCAGCACTCAAGTAAAGGATAGAGATAGAGTTGGTGTCTGCATTGGACCTGCATTGGACCTGACAGGGCCTAAGACCCGAGTGGAGGCTCTCATGGATATCATTAGAGTTAAGGAAATCAGTGAGCTGTTGAGCAATCATATTTCAAACAAAAATTGTTAATAGATCAGAAAAAACATTGTGCTGCCATCTCTCCAAGGCATTCGATACAGTCGACCATTACCTACTTATTCAGAGGTTGTCTGAAATAGGCCTGCATCAGGCTTCATGTAGATGGTTTGAAATGTATTCAATGGACAGAACACAGTGTGTCTTAACTGATGGTGTTGAACCAGGTTTTCTGGACACAACAAAGGATGTTCCACAAGGATCAATTCTTGGTCAGGTTCTTTTTACAATTTACATCAACAATATTGGATTATCTGTAAACAATTGTAACCTGCATCTATATGCCGATGACACTTTTCTTTATGCTATTGCCCCCACAATTAACCAGGCTCTTTCTGAGCTATAGTTGGCATTCGCTGTCCTGCAGAGAGCATTTGTTGGGCTGAGGTTGGTGCTTAATGCTGGAAAAACAAAATGTTATTTACCAAATCACAGAAAAATTTACCTGATTTATGCATATGTACTTTAGGTGGTGCCCCCATTGAGCATGTCCCCGCTTATAAATACCTGGGCATTTGGTTTGAGAAAGACTTGACGTTCAGAAAATATACAGAGCTTGTTAAAAAGCTAAGATTTAAGGTGGGCTTCTTTTATAGGAATATATCTTGCCTTTCCCTGAACAGCAGACAGTGGATTGTGTAATCAACCTTCATGCCAGTGCTTGATTACGGTGATGTCATCTACCGAAGTGCAGCAGCCAGTACTCTTAAACCTTTGGATACCATCTACCATAGCGCCATTCATTTTATCACAGGTCATAGTTTTAAAACTCATCATTGAATATTTTATCAAAAAGTTGGCTGGACCTTGTTTAAGTCCATAGATCTCTTCATTACTCCAATTTTATGTATAAATCCCTTCTGCATAAACTCCCTTGTTACCTAACCTCATTATTGAAATTCAAAAACATAAATTACCCAACTTGTTCTCAGAGTTGGTTAACTCTTGAGATTCTTTGGGTAACCACCGAATTGGGTAAATGCGCTTTTAGTTGCTCACCTCACTGCTGAAAAAATCTGCAGTGCCACTAGGGCAGTTTTGATTAAGGACCTCTTTATTGAAAAATGTGTTTGTTTTTCTTGATTGTGTTTTATTATGTATTATTATGTAATTTTGTATGTGTATTATGTTTTATTGTAAATGATGTGTATGCAGGGCTCCCTTGTAAAAGATACCTTGGTCTCAATGGGACTGCCTGCTAAAATAAAAAAAATAATTTTAAAAATAAAAATAAAAATAAAAATAGTTAATATTTTTAGTTTGTCTCCATAGGAGGAGCTATAGCTACAAAAGAGCTGGTGTAGAGCTCCTCTGGGCAGACCATGGGGAATGTTTTATGTGAGAGCAGATGGCCGAAGGTAAAGGGCGTAGCCTACATTCAACGTCTTGTTAATTTAGTTGTTTTGTTTCTGTTTTGTTTGCCCTGTAAATATTCTCCTCCGGGACTGGAACTCCACGTTTGTGAAATAAAAAACAATGGTGACTCCTTACTGCTGCCTCTGAAGCAATACTTTCAAGCCTCCTCCAGTTGGGCCAACTAGTTACATTTGAGCAAGGTCGTCATTGCAGGGAAAATGGGATCTGTGAACACAAATGTATCAGTGAGGAGCACAAGTGGATTTTTGATCCTGTGCCTCAGAGACGATATCTAACCACAGGGAGGATAGTACTGAGCTTGTCTGCCCTTCTCCTCTCTCTCTCTGCCTACCTCTCTATAGAATTTCACCATTAAGTCATGGCTTAGCAGCTCTGTGACCATTTCAGAAGTTATCAGGATAATTCAGGATCCAGCTCTAATTGTACTATTGACTCAAAAGGCCATCACTCCTGTTCAGTAATTCACTTTCCAGATTTTTCTTTTTGCTTACTCATGCATATTGTATAATCTGAAGAGGACCATAGTGGCATAAAACTACAGGCTCATAAGTACCATCCTGACATTGTGATTTAAGTTCAAGAAGCCCAAATATTGTACACCTATTAAGTAATAACAACTTGTTAACATGCTCCAATATAGAATTAATGTGTTTGTGCGTGGATATGAAGCACCTGGGATGGATGAGTATATGTCAATCACAATTATCTATAGTTTCCCTGCCCTTTTCATGCTCACAAGTTGCAAAGACATTAGGGGTATGCCGAATATTCGAAAAAGGAGCCAAAAAAATAATAATTGTTGCGGATTGTGGGCGTTTTATGGATATGAGTATCCAATCATTTTTAGATATTATCAATAATCGGAGAGGATTATTTCTATCTCAAAAATAAGTATGCCATTGGCTAGCTAAGCTGTCTGTAAACATGGTTTAGAGAAACCGGGTATAATCTTTATAGCAGACTTTGATAAAGCCTTTGATAACGTACATCTGAAATGTATTTATAAATGCCTGGAATTTTAAAGTTTCTGAGAATCTCTCATGAAATGGGTTAAAGTCATGTATACTAATCCTATATGTAAAATAATAAATAAGACACATGACAATATTCTCTGAGAATATTGAATTGACAAGAGGTGTAAAACAAGGTTACCCTCTGTCACCATACCCGTTTATTATGGCCATTGAAATGTGAGCTCCAATGATAATATTATGAGGTTAGAAATGATGGAGTTAGAAGTATCAATGTACACCGTTGATTCTAGTTTTATCCTGAGTCCATATGCTTCATCACTGATGGGTCTTATTCAGGACCTTGAACATTCCTCCAGTTTCTCTGGATTAAAACCTAATTATGATAAATGAACTATATTACAGATTGTAATAAAACCAGAAGAATTCTGAAAGATACAAACTTCAAATTGCCATGTGGACTTCCAGTTAAATGGGCGGATGGTGCAATGTGCCTTTGGAAAGTTTTCAGACCCCTTCACTTTTTCCACATTTTATTGTGTTATAGACTCAATTTAACATTGATTAAATTAAAATAATTTGCCATCAGTCCACACACAATACACCAGAATGACAAAGTGAAAACTGATATTTTGAAATTTCAGTAAAATGTTTAAAATTTAAATACAGAAATACCTCATGTATATACATATTCAGACCCTTTGCTATGACACTCTTAAAATTAGCTAAAATGCACAAATGTCATCAACAAATCACTCAATGAGTTGAACTGAGTCCATCTTAATGCAAGGATAATAGTTCATGTAATTTTGGAATTAATATCTTTGTTTTTATAGGTTCTCTGATTTGCAAAGGAATCAATTACACATTGTGTGGATCAGGTTGTCATTACAAACTGAGCCTTTTGCACACACAACAAAATGTGGAAAAAGTGAAGGGGTCTGAATACTTTCCGAAGGCGCTGTATCCCGGATAATTTAAATAATCTTGCTACCATTGATTTAAAAAAAAAAAAAAAAAAACGTATCAATGTTGATAGGATTTTAAAACCATGGAGAGGGAAACATTTGTCCATCCATGGAAAAAATTACTCTGCCTTAATTCTCTAGTTATTTCACAGTTTACATATATATTCATTGCTCTACCAACTCCTGGAGAACCATTTTTCAAGTTATATGGAGTACAATAGTACAGGAGTACAGAAGGACAGTAGTGTCTCTCTCTAAGTGATAACCAGAGTAAGTCAAAGAACAAAGAAAAGGGTGCAGTACTTATAGGAGAGAAAGCTTCCTATACATTCCATTTCATAGTATGGCCAAGCCATATAAGTCTCTTTCTTGGACTATCTTCCAGTTTCTCAGCATTCCGATCCCATGACTTAACTGGGGGTACCCAGGGGTCCCCTTTATCTCTCCCCCAGCACCCAACCACACATGAATGTCTTCCAGACTAACCGTGGTTGTACATACATATTACTCTGCATTGTGTTCTTTAATATATGTAATTATAGTTATACAAAATGATTTATGAATGCAATTATAGTTATACAAAATAATTTGCCTTCCACAAGATGCCCTAGTAGAGAAAGCAATTCACGTTTAGTAATGGACACCATATAAAAAAATCTGATCTCACGAATGCGTCAATTTATCACAAGGCATAATCTAGGGTGATACCTAAAAACTCCAAAGAAGGGAGAGGCCCTACTGTCTTTTCCTCAGGCACGCCAAACGCTTTGAAAGTAGTTTTGAGCCGTGAAATGCAGCGAGCAGGAGGAGAATCGGCAATAGGTATGTGTGTCTGATTGTTGATAAGGGCAGATATCAACACGCAGGGAGACGGACAAATTAACCCTAATTACAGACATTTGGGACACTTTTGTTCTAAATCAATTCCTCGTTATAAGCCAGGAGACAACAGAATATATTTTTTTATGTGGATTGCATGGTGGAGCATAAGAGCCGACAGATTTGTCTGTGGACTTTACTGACGCATTTGCGTAAAGCGGATAGCAATTGGAAGAAGAAGCAATTTTGTCTCCACTTTTACTTTTTTTTTACTTTAGAAAATGACTGGTATAGAGCTTCTTGCAAATATGTATCATTATATTTCAATACATGTCATTATTGCTTCAGATGTGTTCTGTTTTACTAATCAAGCATTGCCACATTTTCTTTTCTTTTTTTTTACAGTAGGCTATGTACAGTTTATTTATTTCATCCTTATTTTCCTAGGCAGATTGACTGAGAACATATTCTCATTTGACGACATGGGGAATAGTTGCAAGCGAGAAGAGAGGGGATGAATGAGCTAATTGAAAGCAGGGGATGATTAGATGGCCATGATAGTACGAGGGCCAGATCGGGAATTTAGCCAGGACAACCTTGCGATAAGTGCCATGGGATCTATAGCGACTCAGACTCAGGGGTTTGGTTTTACGTGTCATTCGAAGGATGGCAACCTCTGAAAGGCAATGCCCCATTCACTGCCCAGGGACGTTGGTGTCCCTAGACCAGAGGGAGGAGTGCCACCTACTGGTCCTCCAACAGTAATTACAACAGAATGTTTTGGTCCCCCTCGCAAGGATTGACCGAGGAATACCCTGCTTAGCTTTCCAGACAATCAGCAGAGGGATGCAGGGTGGTATGGCTGCTTGATACAGTTACACCATTTATGTCCGTCAATATGTTATATTCAATACTGTATATTGCTAATACAAAATGTGATATTCTAATGATTCTTAAGTCCTGACTAAACACAACCAGTTCTGTATGTGATTGCACTCCCATCAACAAATGGAGGGCTCCAGACGTCACTCTGGGTGCTTTAGTTTGCAATGAGAGCCCAGGGATTCTAGTGTTAAAACATCATAATAGAGTGCAAAGAGAGCCCTTTGCAGACCGCACCTTTTGGCCAATTGACTGTTTTCAAATGATATGGTAAAATCCTTGATCCTTGAATCTAACCTCTTACCTTACCTTTTCCTATCTATCTGGCTATCCTGCCATCCAACCATCTTTTATCCATCTGTCCCAACCTACTATCTCACTTTTTTTCCACTATCTAGCTATCAACCTTTCTTCCTTTTACCTGCTTCACTTAGTATAACACTGATGAACTTTATAAACTGATTAACCATTTAATTGTATTTATCTATCTATCTATCTACCTACCTATCTATCTATCTATACTTACCCTTTCTCATCCATTTATCATATATCCATCCAACCAACCAACCAACCAACCAAACCATCTTGAACTTCATCCACTACCATAATAGATGATGTTCAGCAAGCCATGCAATTTCTTATCAAACTTCCATTTCTAGTTGTGTACTACAATGCAATTTGTCATTCATAACAAACTCTAAAGTAATTTCCCTAATTGCCCAATTGTTTTGGTTGAGAGATGCTGGGCTATCGCTGTGTTTGGTGAGGGAACGGTATACATCTACTAGTGACCTGGTAAAGTAATTGTATGTTTTAGTCTTCTCTTTTTATACATTTACCTACATGTGTTATTCTGTTTCATGGTTCTTGTCATGTAAATGTAAATCAGGAGACTAATATGTTGTGTCTCCTTGCAGAGCATTTTGCACATATGCAAACTTTGCACAGTTGCCATCCGCTGTTCTTTTGATTTTAAATGTTTAATTTATATGGCGCTCTTGTAATTAAGCATACACTCGGTGTCCATTTCCAAATGCTACCCATTATAATTTAAGTGTACATAATTTTTTATTCGAATTTACTATAGGATTGACAGAGATGTGCCTAGATTGTTTCACCTTTAGTGTGAATCTAAAGACACCTTGTATGTTTGCGTCCCTTATTAGATATGTGTAAAGCTTTCTCTTAATAGATGTGCTGTGAATTACATTTGTCCTTTAGAATATTACGTGTGGTGAGATGATACCCTCTGTTTTACTAGTGTATTCCTGTACAAGTTCATAGTGTTAAATATTGTTCTTTCAAAAAAACAACCTTTTTTTTAATCCTGGAATTTAGTGAAATAAAAACCCTGTTTGTGTTGTGTGTGTGTGTGTGTGTGTGTGTGTGTGTGTGTGTCTGTGGGCTCTTCTGTTTGTTAAACTAGCTAATGAGGTTTCACTACAGTACAAAGCACATCAGTACATTTGCGCATACTCCATATCAAAGAGGGAGAGAGGCAGCAAAGGCAATTGAGTGAAAACCTAATTGTTTGAGTAATCACCCACATATAACATTATTAGAAATTGGTACTTCAAGGACTACAGTGAGGGCACAAGGGCCTTTTCAAACAATGGATGTCTCTCCAGTGGCCCTAAAAAACGTCACAATCCCCCATTGCAAACAGTTTGAAGGCTTCTTTATACAGTGCTTCTTGAAAGTATGTGAACCCCTTGGCAATTATAGATTTTTTTTGTTTTTACCATGAACCAGTCTTCTTTATCTGATATAACAGGTTTAGATTTACAAATTTGGTTTAGAGGAAATCATGTGTGTAGTAGAAAAACAAAATTATAAAAAAAATTAGTGCAGGTGCAAAAATTAACCTAATTGCATTGCCAACCCAAACATAACATCTAGAGATTTGTAGACCTCCCTTGCTGCATCTCAGTTAGCTGTGCATGCTTCAACAATAAGAAGAACACTGAATTGAAATGGCATTCATGGGAGGGTTGCTAGGAAGAAGCCTCTGCTGTCAAAAAATAACCAAACTGCCGTCTTTGCCAGAGACCACCTGGACAAGCCTGAAGGTTTCTGGATGTCCGTTCTCTAGACCGATGAGTCCAAAATGTACCTTTTTGGTCACAATCAAAACCACTAAGTTTGGTGAAAACCCAACACTGCCTACCACCAAAAGAATCTTATCCCAACAATTAAGCATGGTGGACGGAATGTCAAGATCTGGGGCTGCTTTTCCTCCTCTGGACCTGGACGACTCCACATCATTAAGGGAACCATGAATTCTGAGGTATACCAGGAGATTGCTGAACAGAACTTCATCATGTCAAAGCTGGGCTAAAAATGGGTCTTCCAATAAGACAACGACCCAAAGCATTCAAGCAAATCTACCAAAGAATGGCTCAGGAGAAAAAAGATTTGTGTTTTGGATTGGCCAAGTCAAAGTTCTGACCTAAATCCAATCGAGATGTTGTGGCAGGACCTGAAGCGAGCAGTTCAGGCCAGACACCCCTCAAACCTCACTCAGTTGAGCTCTGTAAGGAGGAGTGGCCAAAAATCCCTCAAAACAGATGTCAGAGACTGATTAGTGGCTATATGAGATGTTTACTCCAAGATATCACTGCTAATGGAGGTGCCGCAAGCTATTGACTGAAGAGGTTGACATATTTTTGCACACATGAAATCTGAGTTTTTGTTAAATAAACAATGAAAATATCATACTTTTTTGTTTGTGTCCTTTATTTGGAATGTCTTTATTACAAATTGGGGTTTAGATAAATAAAATAAAAATTAAAAAATTAAATAATTACCATCCCAGTACAGTTCACAAACTTGCACTGTATTAGTAAGGATACATGCAGCAGGGTTTTCCTCTGTGATCACAGCCACCCTGAGGTTAAATGGTGTGCCTACCCCCTGCTGTTTTGAAAGATGGACACCGTTTAGCAACCCTTTCCAATGGTTGACATTCCACCCTCCCATGTTTGAGCAGCATCCACTTTTTTCTCTATCCTCTCTGTGTGCTTGGCCAACAGGGAGTAGTGGGGGTGTGTCTGCGTGTGTTAGTTGCCCATTCCTGGCTCCTGGCCAAGCAGAGGTATGATTGCAGAGGTACAGTATGATCATCAAGCTCAGTAAATTCTGTTGTGTCATGTCCATCGTACTGTATTTACATGTTACATCGGCTGTAAGACAATATGATTAGGTTATGCTGTCTTTTCATCAGAACACAGAGGTACTGTATGTTCTTTTTTTGGGGGACATTAGTAAGCCTGTGGACCTTGACTGAAGAAGGACCAGCATAGTTTATGAGAAATCTATTCACAGAATAAATTATAATTACTAATGATTTGCTTATCAAAGGTCCAACAAAATATACACCACCTTATTGATGTTTGACTTACCTCTGCTCTAGTGCTATATTTTATCAATGTTATTATAATAATATATATATATATTATTATTTTTTTTTTTTTTTTTTTTTTTGCTGTCCACTAAATTACCTATTAAAGGTGCCATGACTCTTGTGAAATTGCATAGAAATGCAGGGAATTAGCTTGAAAATAAACCTACATTTAAAATCAAACCTACTCCCATGGAGCTGGTTATATGTTTTTTAGGGTGTATTGCTTAGTTAAGGCATCATTTGTGTTTTGGCCCTCTGCCCACCACTCAGATTTCATTTTGGCCAACCAAGCCAAAAGGTTTGGGCACCCCTGTGCTAATCAGTAGTTTTTTCTAGCTTGCAAAATACAACACTGTGCTACCTCTTACTCTTTTTGTTGTGTGTGTACAGGCAATTGCTTTTCACTGACCTGGTATACTCTCTTTACGGCTGTAGACCCGTAGGGAGAGAGTTGACTCTGTTTCGAGCTGGTAGGGTTAAGGGGTCTTCGCACCAGTCTTAGCTACAGTTAGAACCCTGTTGAGAGGGACTTAGCTTTTGACTGTCTTTTTCCATCCTGAATGTTTTCTGCTGTGGATTCGACTGAACCAACATAAGCCATGTTTCCTGCAAACCTGCTTTTACAATAAATTCAAGTAATATGTTTCTACAAATGTGGGTCCTCCTCATTCCGTCCTATCACCTCCCTCGGCTGTGAGACACATTATCCTCACAGGGCCTTTAAGGGAGATGTTGAGCATTTTTTACCAAAAAACAGGGGCAAATAGTTTGACTCGTAGCCTAAGGGCTCTTCCTGTTAACATGATTGGCCTGGACAGGATATGACAGCAAGACAAGGCAATCATCCAGGTTTGTAGGTTTGATATGAATCTGTTTGGCTGACGGCCAGATGGGATTGCACACTCGAAAATCTGCACTTTTAAACTACTATATGTGCCCAGGATGACCATGCACTCAGTTCTTCATACCACTTCTGTCAGTTCTCTCTCAAATATAAAGTGAAATATGTGCATATTTTTGCTCTTTTTATGTTTTTTTTAGGCCTTGTATCACAGATGATGTACAGTACAGTTTATACAGTATCTGTGTGTCAAGTAAGTGTGTCTATTCTTGCCTGACCTTTTTAATCAATTAAATACATAATACTATGTAGCCTATGCAATATACGGTGTGTACGTACTTGCTGTAATGTGCATTAGTACAGGCAGTGCATGATGAACCATTGTTGACTGGGGCATTTTCAGACTGATCAACAGATGGATGGTATTCTAATTCCCTATATGGAAAAAAAGTTTTACAGCAACGCATAAAAGTTTAAAGGAGAGGTTTGCCAAATCAGGGTTGATTTGATGAATAGTTAGCAGGTGTTTCTCAGTCCCACTGACACATATTAATCTTGTGCATAAGCAAAGGGGAGGGAGAGAGGCCACATACAGCGAACAAAGCCATCATTCATAAGATCCATGCTTGTCTATGCTGACAAGATAGAAAAGGTAAAGGAGGGCTCTCTTACCTCATGGAAAATGTGAGGTGCACTCTGTTCACAAACACTCTCTTTAAGCTACCCAAAGGTGTATAATTGATGGCATCAACCCTCCATCATTTAATTGTGGGCAGAGAGGAGAGAGAAAGAGGGGAGAGCCTCAGGTGGCAATACCAACTTAATATGCTGCGACTTTGATTTATTGCCCGATAATCACCCACATAATCCTCTGTGAAAAAAGGGATTATTTTTGCCAGCTGGCCTTTCATGTTTATTTAACTAGACACAGCTCCCACATCAATGGCACCACAACCTATAAGGTTTCTTGTAAAACTTTGATGACCCAAGCTACTCTCGTCAATGCATGATTGTCTTTATCTAGACAGTTACGGTATCCACAATAGAATTGTTGTCAAAAACATGTTTGTGATTGTGTTTATCTAATGGTTGTTTTTTTTGCTTCTGGTTATTGTCCTAGTCCTTTTTTTGCGAAAACCGGGCAGTCCTATAAACTGCAGGTAATTAATTTGCAGGTAACTTTGGCACCTGTAGAGTATTAAACCTGTCTGTGGATGGAGCCTCTTTCTATTCTATTCTGTGTCTGCATTCATTCTTAATAGGATAGTGGGAGCAGGAGAGCTTCCTACTCTTTTGTCCATTATCATTTTACATGACACATAGGGAGATAAGCATCTCCAACACTGTCCCTTTCACATGTCCGGACTTCATTATCCCAGATTTATTCAGTGACTGTGTGGCTAGAAAATGACTGTAGAAACAGGGGCTCTTGAGTGAATGTGGATGGAAATAGCTATCCAACTTAATTAAGAGCAGTCCAGTGTCCTGGTCGATAAAGGGGTCTGGAATGATGGCATTTCTCACAGGAGCTTCATAGAGTGAATAATTGGATGTTTTAGGCAGAAAAACCAAATGATCTAGAAAATCTTCTCTCGCTTGGCCAATAAAACTAATTAAAAGTGAGTTGATTCAGTCCACTCACATGTGAAACTGATGTAGAGCTTTCTGATTGCCACTTGATTAGCACTGGAGCTAATTTTAAATGCATTAGATTGCTACGTTGTCGTTGGATATAATTGGATATAATGGGTTTATCTCTGGTGTCCATTAATTGATAGGAAAAATCAGCATTGATGAATGCAAATGTATGTGTGTTGGCTGTGTGTTGTAACGCTTGAAATGTTTGTATACTAGACACATACATTTTAGTTTGTTCCCACCAAATGGGAAATACTCATGGATGCCCCATGAATTTACTTCTTATTAGCTGAATTGTTATTCTGGACTAGCTTGCAAGTCTAGCGAGTTGAGTTGTACATTCAATTTTAATGAATTTAACTAGTTTCTATATATATATATATATATATATATATATATATATATATATATATATATATATATACAGTACCAGTCAAACGTTTGGACACACCTTCTCATTCAACGGTTTTTCTTTATTTTTATTATTTTCTAATTATGTAGTAAACAAAAAAGTGTTAAACAAACCAGAATATGTTTTATATTTTAGATTCTTCAAAGTAGCCACCTTTTGCTTCAATAACAGCTCTTGGCAAGGTGTGTCCAAACTTTTGACTGGTATATATATATATATATATAAAAAATCCAGTTATGTTGTGGTACTGTATATTTCTGTTCAAATTGCAATGAGTTGCAGTGTTTTGCAGTCACACAATGAGAAAACAATAGAATTCCAGAAATTAACAATTAAAGGTGAATCATGTAGTTTTGTGAATTGCTGCCCTCCCTGGCCACACTGAAAATCAAAATGTACATATGCTACATTTTCTAATAGTGGCAAACATGCATATCCTTGTAAACAAACAAAATGTACCCAAAAGCCAGTGCTCGAACTCGACACCAGATTTTAGAAAGCACTGTTTGGACCAAAACAGTGGACCTTTATCATGTGATCTCATTCCTTGATGGCCATTTAGCACTAATTGAAATCTCACAACTATATAGTGGACCTTTGAGGCAGTTATGCCATTTGAGGTTTTTTTAATTTTCAACATATAGTCATACTGTACAGTACATACGTACACATATTCAAGACTTTTACATAGCAACGTATCTGAATGTATACAGTATTACGTCATCTACTCATGAACTCTGCTACATAAGAATTCCAGAACTATTTAAGACAAATTGTTGGTTGTTTCAATTTGCTGTGAAAAATGATCCATCAGCTGTAATAATAATAATAATAATAATTATATGTGATACATATATAATTATATATGTAATAATAGCTGAGTACTAGGGCAGAGGACTCAATTGCATGACTCAGGACTCAGGCTTGATCCAAAAGAATAGTTTTACTATCAAAAGGGTTTGGTACACAGGTGGGTAGTCAATAGGTAGCGTATATCCAGAAAGGGGTAGGCAAAACAGAGTACGGTACACAGGTAGTCAATTCCAAGATCAAGGCAGATAGTCCAACAGGGAGAAGGCAAAAAGGCGAAGTCAAAAAACACTCAAAGATCAAAAACTAGAAATTAGGGATATTGCTGGGATGTATTGACATGGAGGCACAATAAACAAACTGGCAAAGAGACAGAGGAACACACAGACTAAATACACAGGGAATGATGGTAAGGAACAGGTGAAATCAATTGGGGCGGGGTAGACAATTACACAAGCGGGAAAATACACAAGGGCAGGTAATGAAGTGACAGAAACGAAAAAACAGCATGAGTAGAACAGGAATTAAATGAATAACAAAAACAAAAGACAAACAACACTCATGCACAGGACGGGATGTTACATCAGCAGCATTGTTGTTTTTCCAACTACCTACTACTACTATCTATTATTGCTCCCAGTGGTATTTTTCTTAACCTGATGGATAAGCATAGTCACTAGCACACAGCTTTACTCTCAACAAACCAATGACTGGAAATCGTCCTTTCAGATGGCAAGACACCAGCTCCAATATACAGTATGTGCCGCTATACTGTAGTACCACTGTAAGGTGCTCTTATAAATGTATAGTAATGCTGTTAGTACTCTGGTAATACTATTTGAATACCTGCTTTACGAGTCCTTAATGTTTTTGCAACATTTGAAAAGCTCTTGACCATCCAATTATATTACTTGAGTACTTTTTTTACACAATTATTAGACAGGTTTTGGGCCTAACCCTAATGCACAGTGTTATCATTTAGTATTTTCAACTGGCCCCTACATAATTTACAAAACATAACAAAAAAGGCAACATTTACAAGAAGTGTAGTATTTCAAACAAGAAAATAGGTTTAGATACCCAGCCTGGCTGTGGCTGGAGGTCAGCACCATTGCATTTATATTTAACAAAGATGGAAGCAGAGGAAACAACTCCCCATTGTGGTAAGTAATACTGTATCCTGGGTCAATCTGGGGGTCAAATGAGGAAGTGTTGCAAGGGGGGGAAATGCATTTGCTAGGAACATGATGTATAGCACCGTACATGGGACTCAGCAGTCAAGGTCAGCCAAACGAAACATGAGTCCTCTACTCTAATCCCCCGTAATAACATAAGCCCTCTTCTCACCCCACCATTGTCATGAAGTGGTTGTATTGATCTGCTCAACCTTGAGCCTATCAATACCATACATCAATGTATCCATTTGTCTCATTGGTACATTCTCCTGGGAAATTTCAGTTCATATTTCAATACTACTGCCTTTTTTCCATTTTGTGTGCGACTTACACCAGTTGATTTATAGTGATTTAAGTATACTTCAGATAAACTGGGTTATGTTGACATAAAAAGGTCCTACTCTTTGACCTTTACAACACGTTATGACACATTTTAGCACATGTACAGTAACCAGACACTGTTACTTTGCACAGGTCATGCCATAATACCCAAGTTTAGGTAGCTTAGATCTTGGCAGTAGATGTAATAATAGTCCACCAATTGTTGTCATATATTGTAGTAGCTAACGTAGACCATAGAAGAATGTCCCAATATGATGTAACTCAGTCCCAAACACTGTAGACACCATGGAATAAACTGTATGTTAGCCTGGCCTGGGGTAATGGGGTATTGTCTCTACTGTAGGATTTATGGTGACTTTTTTTTTATGGAGAACTTTTGGAGAACTGACGACGGGTGCATGTCTGTCTTCGCAGACACTGTCACAGAACCGCGTTGGTAAAATGATGCGATTCCTGCGTTTTGATGATAAGGACATGAGACCCATGTGCAAGGAGACCGACACATTTACAGACACTTAGAACACTTTTGTGCATAACTTGATTGCTTGTTCACTTGATTAAGATCATTGTTGATGAGGAATTGTTTCCAAATAAAATGTGGTGCTGCTTTACGCAGCGGCCAGCAGGTGAGTGAGTGTCTGAGAATGTGGTGATGAAACTGATGGAGCCTTTCCTGAGCAAAGGAAGAAATGTGACCATGGACAACTTCTTTCCATCAATTTCCCTGGCAAACAAGTTGATTGCAATGAAAACGAGTTTGGTCGGAACGATGAATAGGGCGAGACGGGAGCTTCTGCCCTCTGTGCAGAACTCCGCAGCATGGGGAGAGCTTCTCTTAACATTGATGATGAAGTGACAAAGCGACCCTCGCGATTTACAGATATACTGTAAGCCAGAAAGAACATCTACATTCTCAGCACCATGCATCCCATGGTGGCCACTGGCAGTGATCCAGAACGAAAACCAGACCTGTGGTGACCTACTACAATTGCACAAAGGTATGCACCTGCCATTTGTCTATACTGTAGGCTACATGCACTGTGCGTATCTATTGTACCGAATGTTGTCATTTACCACTTTAGGAAAATAATACTAACTACAGTGACCTGCATAATTAATGGCCAGCGAAGCATTTTTTCTTCTTTTGGCTACACATCAAATGTTTGGATTTGAAATCAAACAATTAATGAGGTTTATTTTATTTGATGGTATTTGTGTACATATTGGTTTCACCATTCAGAAATTACATCACTTTTTATGCATAGTCCGCCTATTTTAGGGTAACCAAAAGTAATAGGACAGATGTATCAAATGTCCAAATTAAGCACTCATGTTTAGCATTTGGTGGACAATCCTTTACATGTAATAACTGCCTGAAGTATGCAACCCATTGATCCCACCAGATGCTGGGTATCTTCTCCGGTGATGCTCTGCCAGGCCTGTACTGCAGCCATCTTCAGTTGTTTTGAGGTCGTTTTGCCTAAAATCTTATCAGGAAATTAAATGCATGTTCAACTGGATTTAAATCTGGCCAGTCAAGACCATTCCAGTTTTTGGCCCTGAAAAACTCGGTATGGCAGTATGTTTTGGGTCATTGTTTTAGTCTATGATGTAGCGCCATCCAATGAATTTGGAGGAATTTGCTTCCACTTGAGCAGACAAGATGTTTCTGTACACTTCAGAATACATTCTGCTTCTGCCGCCATGAGTTACAATCATCAATTAAGAAAAGTTAGAAATGGCAGCTGTACATGCCCAAGCCTAACACGCCCTGCAACATGTGTCACAGGTGAGGTAGTATGCTGTGAATCTTGGGCAGAACATTTTTCTCCAATCTTTCCTCTTGCAATCACTCTGGTCATTGATAATATTCATCTTATCTGTCCATAATACCTTTTTCCAGACCTCTGTGAGCTTTGCTTTTAGCAAACTGTAACCTGACCTTATTTTGAGGATAACTAGTGGTTTGCACTTGCAGTGAAGCGTCTGTAGTTTGGCTGGTGACATATTCTGCAGATGGTAGTCTCTGACACATTCATGCCTACCTCCTGGAGAGGGTTCCTGATTTGTGGGACAGTTATTTTGGGGTTTTTCTTAATTATGATGAGAAATCTTCGGTCATTCACTGTGGAAGTCTTCCTTGGCCTACCAGCCTATTGAGCTCACCAGTGCTTTTGTTTATTTTTAATGACATTCCAAACTGTTGATTTTTGCAAGCGTAAGGTTTTGGCTATGTTTCTGATTTTTTTTCTTCAGATTTTCAGCCTAATAATTGCATCCTTGATTTTCATTGACACGTCTTTCATCCTCATGTTGACAGACACCAATAGCAAACTCCAAAAGCATGGAATCAATACCACACATTGACAACTCTCTTATGCCTACATAAATTGATGCGACGGGACACACCCGATTTACCAGACTACCAATACCAGCCTTCACTGGGGTGTTAATTAACATGTGATGATCTACTGTATCAAATGCCTTGGTTAGGTCTATAAACATAGCAACACAGAATGATTTCTTATCAATAGCAACCATTATGTCATCTAGGACTTTCAAACTAGCAGTCACAGTGCTGTGCCTAGATTTTAATCCAGATTGCATAGGATTAAGGATATTGTGTGAATCTAGGAATAATGTCAGCTGATCAGACACTGAGGATTCCATGATCTTAGCTAAAGCAGAGAGATTTGAAATAGGTCTATAATTATTCAATTCAGTCGGGTCACCAGCTTTCAGTAATGGCGTGACATAGGCTTGTTTCCATAAGACTGGTACTTTGTGAGTGAACATTTAAAAATGACTGGTTCACTGCCTCCACTGCCAAGGACAAAGGCAGATTGCAGTGGATCATTCGGTCAGCCGAGAAGGTGCAACCTGCCAGCTGCAACCTGCCATCTCTCCTGGACCTGTTCCACTCCAGGACCAGTAAGAGAGCAGGAAAGATCATCGCTGATCCTTCCCATCCTGGTCACAACCTCTTCCAGAGACTTCCAACTGGCAAAAGGTTCCGGTCAATCAAGACTAAAACCTTGTGCCACCTAAACAGTTTCTTCCCCATGGCAGTGGGGCTCACAACCAAGCCCCCTGCCTCTGACTGCCCCCCCACCCTGTCACACAAACAATGCACTGACAGTGTAACTTATAATTATTTAAAATTATTCTAATTTATAGTATACATGCCCCACAACCATTTCAGCCTCTAGCCTCATTGCCATTAGTCTCACACAGCCTACAAGATGTATTTTTCTGCTGCTCTTTTTTGTACATTTGTAAATTTGTTATTGCTATTTTGTTAATACTTTACTATTTTGTAAATTTCTTGTCAATATTTGCTATTTGTTTTTTATGTCCATGCACCAACCTCACCAAGTCAGTTTCCTGTATGTGCAAATATACTTGGCCAAATAAAATAATTCTGATTCTGATTCTAAAGATTAAAAATATGGGTGACTGGTTTGGCTACGATTAATGCCACAGTTTAATAAAAATGGGTCAAGACCATCAGGCCCAGTGGCCTTCTTTGGGTCAATTGTTTGCAGGGCATGCAAAACTTCAGAAACCGAAAAAGGTGTACAGTCAAAGACAGGGGATGACAGGGTAGGGCTAGCTGGTACTTGCCTGTAAACTGTATTTTTTCCTTGTTGAGAATCATGACTTCATCAAATATATGACCAGCATTTTTAAAGTGATCATTGAAAGTATTTAACATATCCCTTTTGTCGGAAATAAAAGTATCACTGACTTTCAGTTTTTGTGGAAAACTGGAAACCTTCTTATTCTGTAGGGCTTTGGATTTCCTGGCTAAGGTGCATTGCCTATTTCGAGCATGAATGATGTCAGCGATTTCTTTAGACCAAACGAAGGATTGTCCCTATTTTTAATCCTGAATTTTCTAAGGGGAGCGTGCTTGTTGACAAACAATATGTAGCTCTATATTAAATATTTAGCTCTAAATCCTGATTTAACACAACCACTGCATTACTTTTGCATGGTATTTACTAATTCAATGATTACACTGAAAACACTAACATCAAACAATGGACGTCCCAAGGGCGTCAATCTGGAGGCTTTGGTTAGTAATGAGGGTTTGTAGTGTTAATCGATTGTCTTGTTTTCAAGAAAAGTGTTAGTGTTGATTGTATTTTACTTTAATGAACTTTGTGTACAATGTATGCTATGCTGTACAGTAGAGGTAGAAGATGTATCTGAGAGGAGAGTGAACTGGGCAGCCAGTGTTGATGTGATTCCCACAAGCAGTAGCGCTCGGATGGGGGAATAGACGGTGCATGCCATCAGAGCGTGCAACCCTAGTAGGGAACAGAGAACATGAGGCACCCAATATAGTTCCTCATGCAGCAGCAGACAATGCGTATTTCAGATGGGTCACAATGCAAATAATAATGATGTCAATTGTGAAATGGGTGAAAATGGTGTGTCAGGGGAAACATTATCTTAGGTCATTTTGCAACTTGGGCAGCAGATGGGTGCATCCAACAGGCAACAGTGCCCCCCAGCATTCATAACCCAGGTCCTTCCAACTCATTTTAGAGGGTACAACAGTGATATGGCCAGAACTAATGTCCTTTGTGACTGGAAGGTCCACATGCCCAGCTTGGCCTTGAATGCATTGACAGCACTGATCATGTATTTTTGTCTCTGTCTTTTCCCTGCAATTGGTGGTTGAGCTTGTTCAGTTTCCCTGTCAAATCTATGAGAAATCCCAGGCCCAACCACCATGCATCATCTAACAGCTCCTCATGCTCCTTGTTCCTCGACTCCAAAAATGATCTGATCAAAGTCAGCAAGTCAACAAATCTCTGCAGCACTTTGCCACAACTCATCTGCCACACATTAGAGTGGTGAATCAAGTCACTATATGCAGAATGAATCTCATCCAATAATGACTTAAATATGTGCTGCAGTGCTTTTGCCCGAATCGAATTAACAATTCAAGTGTCATTACATGGGACATGTCCACTACTTTACCAGCCAATCTTTGCTGATGAATCACACAGTGATAATTCACAAACTCTGGGGAATCGGGGCCATTACAGCACAGTGCAATAAATCCCGCTTGCACACCACGTATTGCGGGTGCCCCATTTGTAGTGACTGCTACCAGTTTATGAAGGGGAATGTTATTATCACGCACATACATTTTGAATTTGTTGTAGATATCCTCACCTCTTTTTTAGAGCTAAAAGGATAAGCCCTCCTTTGTAGTTGAATCCTTGAACGCCATATGAACAAACACCATCAGCTGTGCAGTGTCCGTCGTATACAATGCCTTCGGAAAGTATTCAGACCCCTTCACTTTTTCCACATTTTGTTGTGTTATAGACGGATTAATGGATTAAATTAAAATAATTTGTCATCAATCCACACACAATACCCCAGAATGGCAAAGCGAAAACAGGTTTTTAGAAATTTCAGTAAATTTATTAAAATTGAAATACAGAAATACCTCATGTACATAAGTATTCAGACCCTTTGCTATGACACTCTTAAAATTAGCTAAAATGCAAAAATGTCATCAACAAATCACTCAATAAGTTGAATTGAGTTCATCTTAATGCAAGGATAATAGTTCATGTAATTTTGGAATTAATATTTTTGTTTTTATAGGGTCTCACATTTGCATAGGAATCAATTACACACTGTGTGGATCAGGTTGGCATTACAAACTGAGCAAATCAGAAAGTACACTAAATAGCTTGTTGTCCGCCATTTGACGAGCCGCTTGGCGCCATTTTGTAACGTCATAGTACAATTTAATAGACAAATAACCACTGTAATCAAATTGTCAATGAAGTATTAGGCTATGAAACTGTGGCACGTTGACGTTTCTCCAGGGACTGTGGAGAACACAAAAGATGACGCAGTCCAGGAGAGACTGACGGGTGAGTTTCAAAGGACATTATTGATGTAGCCTCACATAGCCTCAACAGAATAGGCCAAATCCTGACTTAGCGGTTAACTCAAAACTGCTCTCCATCAGTCATTACACTCAAATGTTACCGTTGCCTGCCCACAAAATGACTATAATGGAATATCGAAGGACATTTATACTTTCCTCTTAGATCGAGTGCGATCTTTTCTAAGTCAATAGGCACTGAAGCTTGTAGTTAACAGTTGCATACCTGTTATAGAGCCTATGCACAATTAGAGATATTGTGGTATCGTTTGTCAAAAAGTAATGCCCGCCACAAAAATCTGGCCCTGTATCTCAAATGTGTCATCGAATTTGGAAATCAATAGGGTCCATGCATTTCATCTCATGCCTATTCTCTGCTATTTCGTTCTACAGTATGGATATTCTCCACTGTCTTTTTTATGAAGACATTATTGTTACTATGTACCCTACAATGTTGCAAGTGCTGAATTCAATAATATCATATCATGAAATCATTTTATGATATCTAAGCTTTATTAGACCTAAATTGTGGGTGCATAGTCCTTTGGTTGTCTGCTTACATTGAAGTTATTTTGAAAACACGATTTTCATTGTTGTCCAGAATGCCTCTGTTATGCTTTACACATAATAAGTTAAACAACAATTAGTCAACTTCTTTTTTTGACAAACCTGATGACCAGTAAAAATCAGTTGTTGTGAAACCCCGACGAGCTGGTAAATAATGTTAGCACACAAGGTAGGTTTCTTTAGAAATGATAGATTCAAGTTTAATATTTCCATTGTACACATCTGGATCATTTTGGCCCTAATTTGAACCTGAAACTGGGTTCTTTTGTGCATCAGCTGCTGGCCCAGGCGACAAGGCACAGGTGTGAAAGCGGCATCGGAGAGGCAATAATGACATTGCTGCTGGTTAATACTACCTGTGATTGATTTTTTCCAGTTCCAACAATGTCTCTGAAATTGGATTTTGTGCTCATGGTAATGTAGATGCCATCCTTCGGCTAGACAGTCCACCTTTCTCATAATGCATATCTGCACACCTGTTTTGTTGAGCTTGTTCTCCAGGAGATTGGGGGGGGAAGAGATTAGCCGAAGCACAGAGCCTTAAAGTGCCATCCTCTCCAAATGAAGTTCGGCTCCAAAGTAAGTGACTGTAATTTCTCAACTCCTCTTTTGTAACGACCCAAGCTGAATCATCTCCTGTCCATTGTTACAAAAATTAAGCTGGTGGAGATTTTCAATAGGCTAAATCCAAAGGAGACAAGAAGAAAGATATTTACATATGTTCCTACAATTGAAAGATAAAAGATGAGTTTGGTAAAGTACTGTAAGGCCAGTACAAGAGGTTTAAAAAACATGTAACACTGTTGTACTCGTTGCTTTTGCCCATGGTTTTAGGCCCAAGTAACAACACTACCTAGCTACTACATGAACATCTATCATGACAACAATGATGTTGTACTGTATGTCTGTCTTTGAGGATAATCAAGATGAGGTGACAGTGAGGTTGGGTCACCTGGATAGTGTGTGATTGTATGTCACCTAAATGAAAATACAGTATGAGAAGCAGGTTTACACTGCATTTTCCTTTGGTTGTGTCACATACTGTACAAGAACATGATGATTCAGTTCAGTTTCCCCTGCTCGTCAGAAGGCCGACTGCCTGTCAGCTTCCACCAACAAATATGACGATATTATGATGGGCAGACAGAGAAGATTTACAGATCTCCATGGGGATCCTTGACGTTGGGCACCATTTGCATTACGACTACAACATGGTGCTTCCAGGCCCCCACTGTGGAACAAAGTAGCCCTGTGTGATATAGCATTATTATTGCACTGACCAAGAGTGGTACAGTACAGTAGCTCAAATCAATTTCTATGGATGGTGGATAGCTAGACCAAGAACGTAAAGAACATGTTCCTGAAACTGCACTGGAACCCCATTGTTTCTCAGATTAAAGAGGATACTGTATCTGCTTTCAAGTATGAGAGCCGAACAACTCAGGTTGTACAATTTTGAAAAGTCACATGAAATCTTGAGTGACATGATAATATTCAATTGTACAGTAAAATTAGGAATTAACAACAATGGTTCCACAGATATGGAGTAATTATAATAAGAAGTCTGCTCAGTTAAAATAAGTCTGTTCAGTTATTATGCATGAGAATCTTTACAGAACATTATTTCTTCTCATCCCTACAGTAACAACAGTTGTCTATATAAAGGTATGGTATTTCTATCTGAGCTTAAATCAGAGCAGCGCAAACACCGCAGTGTGCTGTATTTCGACTGCAATTTATTTTGAAAATAGGTATGCAAATACATCAGCGGCAGCAGAATCCTGTATGCAGAACCTCATCAAACATTAATGCATCCTGTTTCAGATGGATTTTATTTTTTAAAGCAGTGTTTTCACTTGTAGCTGAGAGAGCTGCAAGACGCAGGGGACTGTTTGACATATTTCTGCAGCTCTGCCAGCTGCTGTACACTACCACTGAGTTATGTTGAAGTGCTGCATGTGGGGGTGGAAGTGGGAAAGGGAGGAGGGATATCGAGAGAGGGAAGGTGACTCACAACAGTAGCAGAGAATGTTCTGTCTTTTTTGAGCAAGGATGGGGCGAGATCGGGTCAGACAATAGATCTGGTTCTACACTGCTTACAACGAGTGCTAGCTTTCACGGTCAACATAAATCAATCAGCGTTGCTCCCGCAAATCAATCGATTAATCATCAGTGCCGGGGTCTGATCGAGATCAGGGGTGGAGGGGGGGTCACCGCTGAGGTGTGTGGGAAAAACTGGCTTGATTGCGTACCAGCGGAGGAAAAACAATGTGACCTCACAGCCTTGCTGCATCCCACCCATATCCCAGCCTTCAATCCCCTCCCCTTGCTCACAACGGCTAGCTCGCTCCTTCTGCCACTTATCAGACAAAGGCCTTCTATTTCTCCCGCAGCCCTAATGATCTACTAGCCGCGAGCGTGGAGTGTGGCTGGAATTTCAATTTGGCTCCCGTAGCAGACATTAGGTCCTTGGCAGCCCTAAACAACATACTGTACGCTAGGCCAGCCTGAGAGGCTGAATTATCCAGATCTGTTATCAAATAAAGGATTTGGCCATGACATCAGCAGCCTCTGATGTGCCTGAGGGGGATATTTTATTTTGCATTCTGATATGTAATTGCAACTTTTCGGTCAATGCTATCTATGCTGTGTTTGCAGTACGTACATCTTGCCCACACATGTACTCTGACTGGATATGTTTTTTGATAATGTTTGATCATTATCAAGAATATTTAGAACCAATATTTAGAACCATGTGGCCACACTCAGGTGCACTGAGCTCTGAGGGCCCTCAGTTATTTAAAGGCAGCCTGTCATTTTTAAATCATCAAACAAAAATTCATCTAATTTCTCAATCATCAATACAAAAATAAACTTAATATGAAAAAGACATTACATGATCATTACAATAATATTATTATGATGATCATGTAATGTATTTTTCACACTGAGGAATGTATTGTAACGACCCTGTGTAAGGCCCGTTAGCAGCTCCGCCAAGGGAGTTAACTCTCTTGGTGTTGTGGCTAGCGCGGCCGGTTTGTAAGCGGAAGGTTGCGAGTTCGATACCCGCTTAAGGCAAGCTGCTCTGCCCCGCCGTTCGTTACATTGGTGTCAGAAGTGGGATGGCGCCCGTGAGGCCATCGGAGAGGCGTGTCCACGTGAGAGACTTGTATAGTGAAGCGTGAGGGCACGCTCTCCCGAACGGAGGGGATAGTGTAACGACCCTGTGTAAGGCCCGTTAGCAGCTCCGCCAAGGGAGTTAACTCTCTTGGTGTTGTGGCTAGCGCGGCCGGTTTGTAAGCGGAAGGTTGCGAGTTCGATACCCGCTTAAGGCAAGCTACTCTACCCCGCCGTTTGCTACATTGGTGTCAGAAGTGGGATGGCGCCCGTGAGGCCATCGGAGAGGCGTGTCCACGTGAGAGACTTGTATAGTGAAGCGTGAGGGCACGCTCTCCCGAACGGAGGGGATAGTGTAACGACCCTGTGTAAGGCCCGTTAGCAGCTCCGCCAAGGGAGTTAACTCTCTTGGTGTTGTGGCTAGCGCGGCCGGTTTGTAAGCGGAAGGTTGCGAGTTCGATACCCGCTTAAGGCAAGCTGCTCTGCCCCGCCGTTCGTTACAGTATCTTTTTGTGGGGAGGTGTGTGCCTCTATGTCCAATCAATCACGCCAGCGTAAGGACTGTGCCTCGTGCAACACTCACCATTCTACCTCTTCGTCGTTTCCAAGCACGCTGCGCTGTCCCCGCCCGAGAGACAACCGCTGCTGCCATGAACGCTGACAAACGACTGACATCGTGAACTCTGTACCTGTAACTCTGAACCTGTATTTCCAACTCACTGCGGCGGTAGGAGGAGAGACTGTGGGACTCTGGGGCGTGAGTTGGAAACGGACGTTTTAATTCAATTTTTGTCTTAAAACTATGTGTAACCAGTGGGACCAATCGTAGGCTAATTGCACTGACACTCCCCCCTCAACTCTACATATAAGCTATCAGTGTAGGCATAGCAGGAGACAACGGTAGCCTGGGCCTCCCACAACTTCTTGGTTATGCTAGCCGGTGGCAGTAGGTTTGTTTGATCGTAGCTTCAAGAAGCGTGTTTGGGATCTCTGGTGGATTCATAGCCGTGCCGGTGACTGAGTGTATGCACGTGCCGAGTAAACGAAGGCAAGGCTACGACTGAGCGTTTCCAACAACCCAGGTGTTTCCCGACCTCCTTTTAAAAAGGATATGTGACTCTTGACCCTTTATGCCAGACTTTTACAAAGGAAACAGTTTTAATGCCCTAGTCTATGCGTTGTACTATGAATGTATCTATGTATGTATTGTTTCCCTTGATATGCTTAAGCTGATTTTGACTTTGAGAAACACCTGCCATCAGTTTGATGAGGAGGCTAACTGTACGTTTCTTTACAGATATTTGCATCTTTGCACATTGCTGTCAGCCGCTGTTCTTTGATGACTTTATTGTTAGGCTGCTATTTGTTTTTTAATATCTTGTAAATTGCCATTATTATATTGTCGAGTCATACGTGGCTAACCAGCGGTGGTCAGTCATAGAACCGGTTAATGTTGATTCAGGTTCATGTGGAGCTGGTTAGCCTAGTATTTCTCTTCTTTTTTTCTTTTCTTTTTTTTGAGGGGGGGGGGGTTGTTTATTCTCCTTATGTGCACCAACTCTAGATTTGCACTTATTGGTTACTAAATTTGCACTTATGGCTGTGCTTTGTGTGCGTGTGTATACAACTTGAGTTGAGCCCTGAGTTGGCTTATTTTGCAGTGATCTTTAAGGCCTTGTATGGCTCTTATACCTTGAGTTTGCCTGTTTGTAGTGATCTTTAACACAGTGTGTAAGGCTTATGGCCTTTTGTCACAGCTAGTTGCTGCAATCTTACGTCCAGCTGAGTACTCCATGTATGTCTTCCTCTAGTGGCCCTGGTTTGGTCCTGCCCAAGGTCTGATAGCCTGTAAAAGTTGTTTCTTTTTTTTTGTTTCCATTTATTGTTTATTATATGAATTAAGGATTTTAAATACTGTGTACTATTCTCTGAGCCAACCAGTCCAAAATAAAACTTTTTTACTTTGAAATCTCTGTTTGTTCACTTAAACTGAACATTTGCCTCTGGGGAAGTTAACATAAGTTACCTTTCGGGTCTCCCACCCTATATTTGGGAGTGGAGTTGTCACAGCATACAAGTAGAAGGCACTAGTGCCTTCTGCAGTTTACATATTATTGTTATGTTTTTGCCACTGAGTTGATTCATTTGATCTACAATTCCTTTAGGGCAACTCTAAGGCCAGAAAGTTATGTCCATCAGATGTGGTTAGCCTACTGTGTACTAATAAGGGCATACATTTCTTGTCTTATACCTACCTAAGATTTATCTGTGTGCAGGGATGTCACTTTGTTATGACTATATTGACCGTGAAGTGTGCAGTGGTTATTTTCCTTAGCACCATAGGAGTGTATTCTCCCATTTCAGTTGTTTTACAACCCCTTGATATCAGTTGGTTTCCGTTTGATATTGTGCTCCCTCACTGTGAAGTGTAGTGGTACATGTAGTTCCTCTTGTGCCCCCATCTATTCAGATTGTGCTTTTACCACTTATGCATGCTGTGTGCTGTGACTCTAGCTTCCCTGTACCGTTTAAAGCATTGATATTGTAGGAGGCTGAAATGTCTCAGTACATTGACTAGTCCACAGCTCATACTTTCTGCTTAGAGTATCCCCCCCTGAGCCTGTCGATCTTTTTAATGACTGATTATAACTCATGAATTTCTATTAAAGTATATTGTGTATTTTATCTAACCTGCCTATTGTTGTGGTACTTGGGGATCCAGAAAATGGGTATTTGAGAGGTGTGAAGAGGTCGTTAGTATAGTCGATTTGGGCTTAGCCCTCCCTCTCGTGACACCTGGTCTCTACAGTATTACTCTGTCAGTATTATTCAATGGCCACTGCAGCTCAGCAATCGTATGGTGTTGGGATTCATTTAGCATGTTCATTTTTGGTTACATCTCTCTTTTTTACATGTTAGAGAAAGACACGTTCTGCTTGTGGTCTTCATCACAAACACTGACATCAGACAAGCCATAAGAAATGTCAAAGGGCTAAAAAGAAAGAGAGTGAGATGTAACAGCAACCCAATAAAAGTTGAAAGCACTCGTCTTAGATGCCAGAGTGACACCTTGAGGAAAGGCCATGGGATATTAATGGAGAAGTGGTCACCTGAGTCCAGTGGTGACAGTCCCCAAGACTCAGTGTAACATTTAGAGCCTCTGCCCCCCCCCTCCCCAAATGCCTGCCGCAGGTCAAGATCAAGGACTTTTGTCCATTCTTGTAGGCCCCTTTGAAAATGAACAAGTGAGCTTGTTGTTTCCTTGCCTTCCCTCTAACTTTGTCATCTTGTCTTTTTCTCATTTCACACCGAAAAGGATTGGGTTGTGGAGTAGTACTATTTGAGTTCAAGCTTTCCCTCAGAGCAATAATGGCACATGTTGTGCTCCGCCTGCATTTTCCCTAATCACTTTGTGTGTGTTTGCAGTTTGTCTCCCTTTTCATCTTTTCGCTTCTCTTACAATACAGCTGATGCTAGGAGGCCTCACTCTGTCGTCCTTCACCTCATAGGAAATCCCACCACTGACTCTCTGATCATCAGTCTAACACAGTTTTTTTTTAATCCGTCCTCCCGCTCCTGCCTTTGAACCTGTTTACTCACAGATCCTCAACCTGCTGCACAGCCCCAGAGATAATTTATGCTAATTGATGACCGGTTTTTCCATCCTGACCCAGGGCAGTGATCATGATGGTAACTAAGCACTTACAAAAACACCACCTGTCACCCTGAAGACATGTATATCACCAAAATTAATGAACTGATGCTAGGGCATGCATAAGCAACCATTGTTAACATTGAAGAAATACATACAGTACTGAGCTATATTCTGATGTTCCCCAGAGAGAGTTAGGTAATGGATTTGTTGTATGTAAAATGTTGAAGTACTTATTAAATCATGAGCAGTTTTACATGATTCACAATTCTAGTGGCCTATGATGTTGCTGATTTGCTGTTGGTTTGCAATGAGATGTATAATCCACGTCATGTTTTGAGTGCCTTGGACTTTTTAAAAAAAGGCTGTTTTGCCTATCATAATTTCTCCACCATTACTGAATATTTTTCAAATTGATTTGGCATGTGTACTCGAGTGATGACAGACTAAATATAGGCCAATTTTCAGAAAGATCCATTCAGCCGTTTTCATTGAAACAGATTGTGTAAAAATTTAGCATTTTTTGTTTTAACTTTGTTTACAACGAGCGCCCCCTAGAAAACGTGGTAGTAACATAAAGCAGTGCATGGAACTGAGACCCGATCATTTCTGCTTTTCATTGACACTAACCACTATATTATTCTCATCAAAAGTCACCAGTGATATGCAACACAGTCCCCCCTTTGCTCCCCCCTCACAATATTTTAGGCAGAACCTTCTCGCAAAATATACTTCCTACATCCCTGGACAGTAGGTAACTACAAATTACTTGTTGGATCCGGCCAGTAAAACAGTAAAAATATATTTAGTTTTATTCTCGTTACTGCACATGGCATGTAAACATTTTTGATTGAAAATGAGAGCTTTCATGAATCAACCATGTGAAATGCGTTCAACGTGAACTCGCACTGCCAGAGCGATCAGGAACTGAGCTCTTTGCTTTGTGAGCATGTTGTATCTATACAACCTACTGCTGAAATGTGCGGAATCAACTGAGAAACATTATCACTGAGTTAATAATATGCAATTTCACGGACACACACATTCCACGTCTGACACAATTTTGTGTCCATGAAGACATGATTTGTTCTAAATTAAGGTTTATCATTTAGAATTTCTCGGACCAGACAATAATTTGTCCTTTCCCAAATTGAAACAGCTCATAAACTATTATTCACAGAATTCATCAGGCGGCAATTTTGTTAACATATCCATCATGCTCAGCGATGCCTCCTGGTTTTGCCGAGGTGAATGACCTGAAATAAAACTCACTAGTGCGGTCGCGGTAGTCCTGCAACATTGTCAAAGTGGTGGCCAAATTCAAAACTTTGGCCTACTGTAGTTATACACAAGCTCAACCTACCAGCTAGCAAGCCAATATTCTTTTGCAGCACTCTGCCGGTTGCTATTGCCTGATACATGCACACACAAGTTTAGCCTGTTACTACTTGTGTGCAGGCGCATGTATCCTATACAGAAGTGACTGGCCTGGTGTGTGTGTGTGTGTGTGTCTGGAAACCATCTGCAGAGAAACCATGGGGATGACATTCAAACCTTTGTATATGACTTCAAACTTTAATTTACAAATTCTTTGAGAATACAAAAATAGTTGATCAGATTTAGTCATTGAAATAGATTTTTGATTAATTATCCCCCAATGCATTTACGATCAACCACCTTTCTGATTTAGGACAGACAATTTTGTGTATACCCACCTTTTCTCCCTTCTCTCAGAAATTGAATCACCTCGCAGGCCAATGTGAAGCTTTTTGAAGTGAGCCTCCTGTGGAGAATCCAAATTGTAATTGTCACCGCCGCTCCGTTGTTAGCGTGTCTGTTCGATAGAACACAATTGCCTGGAGGGGGTTTGTATTTTTTCGGCAATGTGCGCAGGGCACTCTGTGGGACTGTTTCCACTGAAGACAATAATGAAGGTTTTGCCACATGCTAAAGGTCGCTGCATGTCGGCTCCTCTCCAGAGTGTCCTGCTCTCACATCAATCATCGGGATAGGATAGAGACAAAAGATGGAGCAGGCTGGGCTGGTCTCGGCCTGGAGGGCAGGCAAAGATGGTGGTCCATGCATAAAGATAATTGTCAGTATCAAAACACTATCCTCCCACCCCCACCCCCTTATAAATTATGTCCTCCACCTTTTGATGCTTTTATGTTGACATTTAAAGATGCCCATGGCAATGTGTGATTAGTGTTAAGTCACTGATAGCAAATGTTAACTGTGTCTACACTGTGAAATCGTGTTCTTTATTTGAAGGAGAAGACACTTCAGAAACTACTTCTTACTTTTAGCTATTTTATTTATATGTCAGAATTCTAGGCTTGTACAAGGACCACTCTTGGAGAAGAAAATCACAGTCAGCAAGCTGTTAATCTGTAACCAACCCTCCAAAAATGGATGCATTCAAACAGTCAAACAAAGCATTTACAGTAAAGAAAGTGATTGTGATTGGCTATTTGGTTGGGGAGGAACCGTCGTTTAGACTTGGCTCATCCCTTGTTGGTTCACGGGCTGGTCACACGATTCGTCCCATCTGCGGAGTCAGCACCCTGTTAGAGATAAGATACCTACTCTGGTATGTCCTCCCTAGCCTGGTACTTTTCCACTATAGCTCTTTGTGTAAGCGTGTGTTGCAACATCTTTCTTGATGTCCTGGTTTAACCTCTCCATGTATTAATCCAACGTACTACGGGACTAATGCTTGATTCATCTCTCATTTATCAACAGGCCATCACATTAGTAAATTTAGCACACTGCAGTAATGTATTTTTCTTATAGCAATAATAAACTGTTTTTATAAAAATAATTTCTAACAACACTTTATTAGGTACACTTGTTCAACTGGTCGTTAACGCAAATATCTAATGGTGTGGGGGATATTTTCTTGGCACACTTTGGGCCCCTTAGTACCAATTGAGCATCGTTTAAACGCCACAGCCTACCTGAGTATTGTTGCTGACCATGTCCATCCCTTTATAACAGTGTACCCATCTTCTGATGGCTACTTCCAGCAGGATAATGCGCCATGTCACAAAGCTCACATCATCTCAAACTGGTTTCTTGAACATGACAATGAGTTCACTGTACTCTAGGTCCAGAGGAGGAAAAGCAGCCCCAGATCTTGACATTCCCACCACCATGTTGATGGGACAAGGTTCTTTTGGTGGTAGGCAGTGTTGGGTTTTCACAGAACATAGTGGTTTTGATTGTGACCAAAAAGGTAAATTTTGGACTCATCTGTCCAGAGAACGGACTTCCAGAAACCTTCAGGCTTGTCCAGGTGGTCTCTGGCAAAGTTAAGATGGGCAGTTTGGTTCTTTTTTGACAGCAGAGGCTTCTTCCTAGCAACCCTCCCATGAATGCCATTTCGATTCAGTGTTCTTCTTATTGTTGAAGCATGCACAGTTACCTGAGAAATCTCTAGATATTATGTTTGGGTTGGCTTTTACCTGATTTATTATTTTTCTTGTGTCTCTTGGGGATATTTTGGGAGGGCGTCCACTTCTAGCCCGAGTTGCTGTCATGTTAAATGCTCTCCATTTGCAAATGATTTGCCTCACAGTGGACTGATGGAGCTCAAATCTTGTTGAGATGATTGTATAGCCTTCCCCAGACTGATGTGCTCTCACTACCCTCTTCCTGATGTCCCCTGAGATCTCCTTTCCTCTCAGAATGGTGTGTTTTGCATTCACCTGTATGGGTAACACAAAACTGACCAGGTTTTTTATCTCTATTTATCAGAGTCCTGCCCAAACTCATTCCTAAAGATCCTTCCTTTGATTGGTTCATTTGGTACCCAATTATTTACCCACCTGATTCTGCATACCTACTTGATTTAACCAATGCAATTTGGGGTTCATTTATTTTTGCACCTGCACTAATTTCTTTATAATTTAGTTTTTCTACTACACACATGATTTCCTCTAAACCAATATATGGAATTGGTAAAACAAAATCTGCTATATCAGATAAAAAAAGATTGGTTCTGATTAAATAAAGATTTCACGGTAAAAAATAAAAAAATCTATAATTGCACAAGGGTTTCACATACTTTCAAGCAGCACTGTAGCTCCCATCCTGGAGAAAATTGGCAATATGATCCGAGCAATGCAAAGTCTACAATACCACAACATAATTGTTCACATGGCTTGCTTTGTTCATGATTCCTACACTTTCAATTGAACTCACATGCACATAAGTGTTCCTTTCTGAGTCTGTATTATGCATAACAAAACCGATGATGCATACGTAAATACCTGCATACATCAGGTTGCAATGAATCTTAATGAATCTTTTGGGCCATGCTGGATTTTGCCTCAAATTCAATATGGCAGCCATAATACAAGTGGATGGAGGGTTAATTGTCTACAATTGTAAAAAAGCAGTTCTTGTACCACACCTCGAACCGTCTCATATACTGGTCATATACTGTAAGCCTCGAGTGGAGGGGACCCTGGCACTCTAAATTGTAGCAATTACAGCTGAGGAAAGGCCCGCCAAGTTTAGATTGGGCCTCACACAGGCCAAACCCAGAGATCCATCAGCTCGGGGTGAGGGTGGACCAACTGGCCCTGGGCCTGGGACAATAGGTTTCAGTACAGGAGAAGACACGGGCAAGACATGGGCATGCGAAAAGAAGCTGCGCAATATCCGCTCACCACAGACACCCGTACTAGTCTGGGGTTATCGAAGCTCTGCGTTTGTACTCTTTTGAGTGTAGTTGAGATGAGACCCACTGGTGGGAAGGCATAAAGGAGTGGGCTAGCGTGTCCACGCCCAGGGGAGCGGTGTGATTCGACATTGAGAAGAACAACAGGCAGTGCCACGACTTGCGGGTGGTCACCAGTTCCCCGGGAGGAGACCCCCTTGTGTCAGCAAATCCGCTCCTGTTCCTGCAGAAACAGACAGGAGTGCCGAAGGGCTAGAAATACAGCATGAAGTTCAAGGAGGTTCATGTGAGCGAGCGTAACGGACCCGACCAAGTTCCTCTTACAGAGCACCTGTCCCGTACACCCCCTATCCCCGGAGTGACCCAACTGGCATCTGTCATCACCAGTTTGCGCGAGGTGACCCTCCCTAGGGGGCACCCTCGGCTCAGCAGGGAGGAACATGTGTGTGCAGTTGAATACTGGCACGCGTTTGTGCCGATGAAGAGACGGTTCCAGATGGAATGACAACACCCAGAGCTGTAAATCTCTCATGAGGAGGAGGCAGAGTGAGACCACCTCGATCAAGGACGCCATTAGTGTCACGCCCTCCACTTCCACCTAGCTGGTGGCAGTCTCTCTCCCTCTTCCCAACCTGGGTGTTTGGTGTGGGCGTGGCTGCCAATAGTTAACGCCATCTTCTACACACCTGCGGCTCGTCTCCTCATCACCCTTCTGTGATTTATACTCCGGTTTTCCATTCATTCCCCGCCAGTTCGTTTTAGTGCTTACCTCTATATGTCCCAGCAATTCCATGCCTGTTGTTTTTCCTGGTTTTTGCCTCTGCCGGATTATCTGCTTTTCTTAGGACTGCCTTTTCATGCTTCGACCTCCGGCCTGAAAACCCTCTATCGGAAAATGTGGACTACCTTCTTGTGTACCGACTGCTGCCTGATCTACTCGCCTGCCTGCCCAGCCCTCCTGCCCTGTCTGCTCTGCCTGCCCTGCCTACCCAGTCAGCCCATTACCCTTTCCTTGTTTTGTTCCTTATTAAATATCTATATTATTTTATACTTGTGTCCTGACTCTATGATGCACTTAGGTTCACTAGTCCTGATACTTGACAATTAGTCTGAGTAGTGGAAGAGAGCAGCACGTCTGGGAAAAACACCTGGACCATAGCCATAGACCGTTGTCTCACTGTGGGGAGAGCAGCTCTTCCCACGACCAAGTTCAAATACACACCTATGAAGTTCTATGGCTGGGTCGGCGTGAGGGAGCTTTTGGTATAATTGATCTGGAAGCCTAGGCTTGACAGATGCTCCACCAGCATTGCCGTGTGCACTGCAGCCTGCATCCTGGTATCCGCACATAGGAGCCAATCGCCAATATACGTGTGGACCAGTATGCCTCTGAGGGCTAGGGTGGCTTATCTTATACACACTTTGTGAACATCCTAGACCAAGGACAGATCAAATGGGAGGTCTAAGAATATGTAGGTTAGGCCGTTGGAAGCGCACAATCAATCCAAAATACCTTTTTACTAATAAGATCTACTCCAAATTGGCACAAAAAACATTTAGCAAATGTTTTAGGACATGAGAATCCAGTCTTGAACACACAAAGGCAATTTGTACTCAGGCAAAGGTATTACAGCTTGTTATGGTGGCCATATCGGTTTCACAGTAATTACACAAAATAGTCTGTATGGACACAGATATATAAAACAAATGTTGTTTTTATCAAAAAAATATTACATTTGTAGGTGATTAAACCTCCATCCAATGGTTTTATGGCAGCCACATTGACTTTTGGCCGAAAAGCTTAATTGCAAGTGTAGGGGCTAAACAAGCATTATCCAATGAGAAAACATTGACTGAGCGAAATGCCAGTTTTGTCCTGACTGGGCCCTGCCTATAAGATGTCCCAAAAACTGTGCAAGTATTTTCCCATACAGTCCATCACCATAAACATTGCATCAGTGGTGCTACTGTAAACTTGCCAGGCTTGGCTGGCTTTGCCTGCACGCGCTCCTCGGCGGATTCCTCCAAGGACCCCTCTGTGTAATGAGGTGGCAGTGGCATTAGCATGAGGGGAAATACCCCTGGAGACAACTGCCTGCTCTAATGAAGGGGGCTGAGCACCACTGTCAAACCCTCTCAGGGGAGGGTGAACAACAAGAGACCTGCCTAAAGTATCCCTCTCTGGCCCACACATTGTCACATCCGGATGAAGAGTTGGAATGATTCAAAAGATAGTTGTAGGCAAATAATGACATATTGATACCAAGTCTTGCAAGGACTATTCCCTACAATACATTGTTTGCTTCTTGATAAGTCTTTGATGTGTAACTGATGACAATGTGTAATCTTTGGTCCTACTTTTCCCCTTTTGCTCTCTATATTTTGCTATAATGGCCTCGCTGCTTTGAGGATGAAAACAGCAAAAACACAGGAATAAATGTTACATATATAGGGTCATTTGGAGGTATACCACTTAGGCCAAAACTGAAAAGAGTAGTTTTTTTGTCAAAACTCCACAAATCTCTTGCAAAATGAAACTCAAACGGAGAGCACTATTGGCAATCACCATATTCACCAGAGCAGTGTCCTGCTCAGCTGTGAGAAGTCTCCACCTATCTCCAACCGCCTCAGTTCTGCAAAAATTAAATTTGACCATTACTGACCTATGGTCATCCATTACTGTGGTAAAAACTACACTGAGAACAAAGTGGAGATTCAGTCTATATCCACTACAACATTACATATATCACAGTAACAACAAGGCAAATGACCTGTTTTCCCTTCTGAAAGTACAGACAATGGATGCAACCATGTAACAGCTTAGGTTGGGTTGCACTAGCTGTCCAGCTTCTCTCATAGTCCTCCTATGTATGGGCACATGATGAACTAGGGTGGCACGGATTTCATCTGAGATTACTTGTCTTTGTTGTTATCGTCCTCATCCTCATCCTCTTCCTCATTCTCAACCTTAACAAGACTGAGCTGCTCTTCCTTCCAGGGAAAGCCTGCCCTCTCCAAGACTTCTCCTCTCATATAGCCAAGAACCTTGGGGTGATCCTTGACAACCACTTATCCTGTGTGGCGAACATCACAGCGACAGCATGTTCCTGTAGATTCTTCCTCTACAACATCAGAAGGATATGTCCATTCCTCATCAGAGAAGCAGCACATTTTTTGGTCCTCACACTTGTGATCTCTCGCCTTGACTACTGCAACGCACTCTTGGCTGGGCTCCCCGCCTCCACCATCAGGCCTCTGCAGCTCATCCAGAACGCTGCCGCCCCTCTGGTGTTCAATCTCCCCAAATTCTTCCAGGTCACTCCCTTCCTCCACACCCTTCAGTGGCTCCCGGTAGCAGCTCACATCAGATTCAAGACCCTGGGAAAAAGGTAATTTTTCCTTCTTCTAGCATTGTGACTGCCAATGGCCCCTGGTCCGAGCATTAATTACTTTTTTCTTATGATGACTGATGGATAGATGATTCACTTACTTAAACAAATGTATTTGTTGTAAGTCGCTTTGGATAAAGGCATCTGCTAAATGCCATCAATGTAAAAAAGATGTTCCTCATTCTCTCTGTTGTCTTGCAACTTCGGCATTTCTAGGATCCATTGTTCCAAAGCACATGGACATGTCTCTAGGCCCTATTTATCAAACCTGCAATTCTGATTGGTGTGTTAACAATTTTGAGGCTTAGTGTTTGCACCTGGAGAAAGATGTGCTCTTTGAGTTTAGGTTGTGATGACTTGAGTTAATTATATTGAGCGCATGTGTTTGCTGAATTAACATATAGTGCAATGAATGGTTTATTTGGCCACTTTTGTGTAAGGTTTTGCAGAAAGAGTTTTGAATATTGAAACATGTGTGGAAACAGGTGAATAGTGTTTACGGTTATGGGAAATGTGTGTGTGTTTTTGGGAATGATGTAAGGCTATGGGTTTTTGTGCTACAGGAACCAGTTTTTGTGTTTTAGCAATCGAGAAAAACTGTAACTAATAGCTGCACACATTGTTATGTTGCCACCACATTGTCCCAGGACGCTGATGATGGCACGGTGTCGATGATATTTCTGCCTCGGCCCCTTGTTTGAAACCTGCCTTGTCCACATATATTAGCTCATGATGCACTGCATCTGCTTCTAGCTACATGACTCTCTGAAAGAGCCAAGACAAAACAATGTAGCAGAGTACGAAAAGACAGGCATCAGTCAATATGATGTAGCACCGTACACTCTGTGCAGCTGCTTCACCCTAATTCTATTGCGTTTCAGTAGACGAGACAGTGCAGAGAGACTCACTCTGTTGATGTTTTGGAATATGGTGTTATCTGCCATTATGTTGTCCTGTAGTTCTCTGAGTCTGATGCAGCTATTTGCAATGACCATATTTACAATGTGGGTCTCCTGCTCGGGGTGAACAGTCAACCTCTTTCACTAGATACTGGTTTTCTTGCAGTTCTGTAAAAACATTTGAATGGTTTCAGTGATAGATCCTTCTCATTATGAAAGTACAGTACATATTACTGTACCAGTAAGACTACAGCACTTACAGTTATTTCTCATTTCGAAATATCCGGATGATACCTGGTACAGCGGCTCAGATTTGGTTGAACCCGTTGCCCAGCCTCCCTCATGCTCATCCCATGGTTGACCACAGTCACTCTGATTTCATCAGTTATTGTGTTCCTGACTCCCCTTCCTCTTCATCTTCCCCGTTCTCTCCTTCTCCCCTGTCCTACTTCACCTCTTCCTTCTCCTCCTCCTCGTCCTGCAGTTCTCACCCCTCTTACTCTGTCCAATATTGGCCTCCATTGTTGTTGAAACCAAATGTTTACCTGTGGCCTATTTATAGTGCTCAAGCTCTGATTTGTAAGTGAACTCATTATCTAAAAATGTTTTCATGTGTCAATGTGAAAGGTAATTGGCAAAATTGTGTAGCAATGTAGAGACCAATGTTTACAGTTTTGCAAAAAGTGGGTCATAAAATTACAAACTGAGTGTAAAGCAGAGAACATGCATTCAGTTTGGCACACTTGGTAAATGATTGTATCCATTCATGTGTCGATTGTATCCATTATCCGTACTTTCAGACGGGAAAACAGGTAATTTGCCTTGTTGTTACTGTGATATATGTAATGTTGTAGTACATATAGACTGAATCTCCACTTTGTTCTCAGTGTAGTTTTTACTACAGTAATGGATGACCATAGGTCAGTAATGGTCAAATTTCATTTTTGCAGAACTCAGAGGCGGACATCTGTTGGAGGTAGGCTCACAGCGGAGCAGGAGACTGTCCTGGTGAATATGGTGAGTGCCAATAATGCCATCCGTTTGAAGGAAATTCAAAACCAAATAATTGAAGACCAGGTAGTTTTCCAAGGAATTGACAGCATCAGCATTTCCACCATTGACCGGATCGTTCAGAAGAACCACATATGGACAAAGCAGCTGCACCGTGTCCTTTTGAAAGGAATTCAAACAGAGTTAAGGAGCAACGATTCCAATATGTGCAGGTAATTGCTATACTGTACAGAATTTTTATAGCATGTAGATCTCTCCAGCATATCAATACAGTACTGTATAGTAATGTGTTACAGTAACTGCAGTACACAATCTTTCATTCCAGATGAGAGTCGGGTGTAATTAGTACTTCAAATAGAAGATGTTTTAATAACCAACATATTTTCCTCGGAAATATGCCACCTCTCACCACATTATATTCCTTTAGCTAAGTATGTGGCTGACACACTACAGTGATTTTTCTGTAGTTAAATATTGTCCCAGTTAAATCATTTTGCCCCAAGATATAGAGAGAGATTGATGTCAGGTATTGCAGCGCAGATATGATTTGTCATTCTGATACTGTCAGTGGTGGCAATACAATTATAAATGGTGAGGATAAAACAGAGAGAAGGGTCAAGCAAACATTGGTATTGGAAGAAAAAATCATTAGAGAGTACAAATTAATGTACATTGTAAAAACTGCTGAGCATTACTCTCATGCAGTACAGTAAGATTGCATGCCAATGATTGTTTGTCCATAATGTCCTTGATGAGACTCTGGGGCATTGGTGGGGTTGGATTACCTGACAGGCTGACAGAGTGAGATAGATTGAGAGATAGTAGTATCAGACTCATAGAAAGATGAGGCTCCACATGGTCAAAAGTGCTGTATTATGTATGCAATAATATACTCTATTTACATACCGATATTGTGTTGTGTTGTGTCCCTTTCTATATTCAAAATATTATTATAATTGTTTGTACTTAAACCCAGAATACAAAAGCTACATCTCTATTTGAATTGACTGAGAATAGATTTCATCTTTGAGTTCATAAATCAAATCCAATCCTTCTGCTGTGGCTGCAGGCTTTTAGAACTGTATGCCTCCACTATACAATGTGAAGGCACTATTTGGATAGTGCCCTACCCTGTACGAGGTTGGCAAAACACACCAACAGTTGATCATACCCCCAGAATGCCTCAGATCTGTTCTTGTAAATGCGTAGTGGGCGCACTGGGCAGAGAGTGTTCAGGCACCTATCCTCCAGAGAAGAAGCGGTGGGGATGGAAGAAAAACAGTTCAGTAGCACGACTACTGTACATCATAGAAATTACTTAAGGAACAAATGCGGTGTTAGGACATATCGTAACCCTAAAGTCGCCAGGGGCAACCTGAGTGCATGAAGGACGGACCTTCGACCGCCTCTTCCCTCTGCAACACACTGAGTACTCCCTTGTCTGACAGAGGCTGTATTTCATCATAACATGTAGACACACCATCTGACACACAAACTCAAGTTGAACTTGAAAAGAACTAGCCAGGTAGTGATTTATAGTATTTACCTAGTGTGGGTTTATTACTAGCTAACCACTCTGTTGTTGTTAGCCAGCTAGCATAGCTTCATGTAGTGTGGTGAAGCTAGCAAGCCAGGCTAATAACAATAAAGTGGGGGGAGCAGGCAAACGGTTGTGTATCGTAGGCTAGCTAGCCAAGCAATGTAGCAGTAGCTAGCTAGCCAAGCAATGTAGTTAACTAGTGTGGAAAACACAAGGGAGCAAACTAGACTCTTTCGTTTACTTGGTGTAGTAAAGATGTCTTTCACTTCAATGGTGGTCTAGATAACAAAAGTTCACCCACCAGCTAGCAACAAACTTGCGTGGCATCCTAGGGGCACGAGAGAAAGTAGCTAGACTAATTAATTCTATTGTTGGCAAACCAAACTAGAGAGGACTTAGCTCGGTAAAAGTGAAGCCTATATCAGCAGGATTCCTGTCAGGAAGAATTAGTGACCTATTGCCCCGTGGAAAGCTATTAACTTTACAGTGGAAGCTAAGTAGCTAGGTTCTATCGGAACACTACAGACGGGCTTGTGAATAAGTGAAGAGGGAAAATAATGAAGTGGGAGCTGTGCATGAGCTTTTATAAGCTGGCTGGGGCAGGGTCGGTCATGTAAATCGCTCCTGGCCTGTTCCAGGAGTCATCGAATAGGATTTCAGCGAATAGGGTACGCATGACTGAGTTGACTGAAAGAGAATTTAGGTAACAGATTAGGCCTTCCTGTGGATACTGGATGTTAGCTGAAAAACAATGGATATTGATAGGCATTGCCTAAGCTGTCTCCAATTAGTCCCAATGGATCACATCTCTTTTGAGGGAATTGGGATGGATTGTGGGATGGATGTGGTGCTGAGATGGCAAGGGACTACAATTGGTTCTTGGACTGGTATTGGTTCTGCAAACTCTTGATGAAGTCAAGATGGTTGCAATAACACATTTGTTAGCTGTAATGACACTACCAGTGGGTGGCTAAGGAATTGGTAATAGAAGTAGTGTGCTCCAAGTGGACCACCCTTTCTACTTACTAAAATCCTGTCTCACAGGTCAAATTAATCTGACCACTCTCCTCATTGTCAACAGGGGACACTGGGGACAAATGTAACGGGTCAATTGTAACACCCTGCTTTTCTCCATGTAAAAACAAGTTAGAGCGATGAAACTCACTCAGTACATGCACAGTTCAGTTTGCAGTCATATCTCACCATCTGCAGGTTTTATTGGGAAAAGTACTTTTTGAGGGGTAAATGTAAACTTTTTTGATCTCTATAAAAAATGTTATCTGCTGTCTTAAGGTTTAATGTCTATGAATCATAACTCGTATCATTATAATAACTGATAAGGTACACAGAGGTCATGTCCTATAGTGAGGGGTCGAACGGAGTCGACTGAAAACATCTTTATGTCTCTTGGACTTTACTTAATATTGATGAAATGATTGATGAAATTAGGCTAGATATATCGGTAGCAATCACTGAAGGAGGTTTGGTGGGAGAAGTTGAAGGTGTTTTTGATCTATACAATTTCGAAACATTTCAAAATACTCTGATTTATAAACACCACCCAAATGTTTACTTTACCTACCATTTTTATGTTTCGTTTGTTTAGGACATGCACATACTGTTAAGAAAAAAATGCAACATATTTATGTTTTAAAACGTGGGTAAAGCCACAGAGGGCAGCAAAGTGCAAAACTACACCCTGCACATTGAAGTGTGATTAGAACTTGAAATATCTATAGTGTTATTATTATTAATTTTGCGCACTGCACTTGTTTTCCTCGCAGGCAGGCTGATAAAGGGTCTCTCAGCCCTCTCACTACCAACGTTCACAGCCAATTTATGTTGCCCCTGAAAGGACCAGGCGAGTGACTTATTGAAAGATGCGAGCTTGAATCCAATTTGTCTCCTCTGCACTCCGAGTACCCCCCTAGTAATATGTGTTGTCTTCTACCTCGGTTGAATAGGAATTAACCTTCCTTCGTCTCAGCGCTTTATTATAATGCTGTCCTCAGTGGCTCCTATTTTGGCCACACTGTCCAGGGTTTCACCTCATCCCGCAGATGGGTCCATTGACTGGGAGAGTTGTCTTGTGTGGCCAAGGTCTGAAGCACTATTAGCTGCTGCTTTCATGTCTTTGTGGGCCATCGCACTACAGTAGTTGTGGTGTAGTTTATTATTGTTTAGCCATGTTTAGGTTCCATACCAAATAGGGCTATACAGTTTGTGTCCATTGTGTTTACATTAACTCATCTTTGCGTCATCTTTAGTCAAGGACAGAGTAAGGCTCTAAGCCAGCAACCCTTCCTCTCCCCTGTAGAACATTCTGAAGGGAGATTTGAGCATTGAATGCCCTCCTGTGGCAAGCAGTTCCCCCTCTGTGAATGCCAAATGCCAATGAGGGCTCAAATCGATTACCCCGCAGAAGAGCCCTGGCAACTCAATTACTGCACAGTAAAGATATTGGCTAAATCATGCATCCATAATGATTTTTTTTTCTGCCGGTATTGCCAGAAAAGCGCCATATTTTATATAACAAAGGTCATGTTAGTGCCAAGAATGCTTTGCTACATGCATATGTTAAAATGACACCAATCCAATAACCTCTCTGCCATGCATACATTTGTGAGCTTAATTGTATTTGTGAAGCGTAATGTTAGCAATACACTCATAGTGGAACAGATAAATCATGACTAATAGACTAATCATGTGTATTGCAAGTCTAACACACACACACACACACACACACACACACACACACATCTCATACTGTATGTACTTTGCTCAATCTGTGATTTCCTGTTAGTAAAGCCATCAGAGGGAAGCAGAGAGGTTTCCCCATGGTGCGTTTAGACGTGTGCCAGAAAAACTGGACACATGCTGATAATCCACACTGATGAGGGACATTGATCTTCGCCCATCCCCTCTGGACACTCGGCATTTCACCTCTGATGAGCTGCTCCCACCACACTGCAATATTTACCTCAGCCGATATTGACAAGGTATACAGGGCCTCCAGAGAGAGATATCCAGAAATGAATACATGCAAAGGTACTGTGTAGCAAATGTGTTTGCTTTGCTTCCCATTGAAGAAGCAGAGAAATACTGTCTGTTGTCCCCACCTGATGATAAAGAAATCACATCAATATACCTGAAATCATATACCATATGAATTTCAGAAGAGAATAAATACCAAATTCAGATTGGTGGACACAAAAACAAAAAAGCACTGTGAAAAGAGTTGACTAAGAAATTATATAATCTTATAAGAATGCTTATATCTCAAAAAAGTAACACTCTGGGGGGGATTGTACATGCTAGGTTTAAGCATTTAACACATTGTCACAGCAAATAGACAAGTGATGCTTTCAGTGACTCCAGAAAGTGGTTTAACAATAGCAGTGACATTAATGGTTCCTGATGTGGATGTCCTTGCTGAGAAAGCCATAGTGTGCATGCTTAAAATACGTCATACGTCAACAGGCCAATTTCAGATAAAACCAGCAGTGTTTTTCTTGTCACTGCGAAGGTTTTGGTGTGTGTCTATGCCACACTATTAGCTGCTTGACAGGAAGTACTTTAAGGTCATGTTAAAAGGGGCCCTCATCTTAAAGCAGAGGAAAACATCAAAGAGAGAAAGTATATATCTGTCTGTATTGGGTAATATCTGTGTCAGGTTTTAATGTATGGCGCTTCACTTATATACTGTAGGCTGTCTGTGTAAGCCTCCTACATATGAGCAATTAGGCGCTGTGATTATTTCCTTTTATCAGGAATTTCTAAACATACACATCAATATAAACCTAAAAGCTGTGGCCTAATCATATGCCAGGGCCATCCTGCATTGTGAGGTAATGAGAGTAAGAAAACATGGTGTGATACACCAGAAATCAAAAAAATATTGTAAGAGAATATATACTAATGATATATTTGACTGATAAAAGCTGTGGTTCTCAGGTGGGAACATACTGTATCATGAGATCTTTCTAGGAAGTCAGAAGAGGTATCCAAAGAACACAAGCTAAATGAAAAGGTTAATTCAATAACACATTAATTTCAGGAATGTAATCTAAAGCCAATCAAAACCCAATGAACCCTTGATATCTGTCTATGTCTGGGTCGGGAACCAACATTTTCTTTAAGAAATATACCAACATCGTTTTAAGTCTGCCAAAGAAAAATACTTTGCTAAGAGAAGCAAACAGTAACATATTTGTCTTTCATACAGTATATTCAGACAATAGAGTGGGCTGAAAAAATGCATGTATGCGCTTTGCTGACAGGAGACTTATTCCCGCTGGCAGTGGAAGATCTATTTTATATATACGATGCAGCCAGCATCGCTGACATTTATTGATCAACTGTGCTTTATTGAAATGTAGAATAGGCTCCACTTACCGCTAATAAGAGATGGTTTATAAAGGATGTTAGCACATCGGTGTTCAGGGCCCAGTATGCCTGAAGACCAGCAGCAGGCCACTTTCTCCTCCGGGTTTTGCTTGTATGCATTGATCTTTTTCAAAAAGTCAACTGAAAAATGGGCCCGTTTATTCTGTTTTTGTCTTCGGGGATGCTATGGCAAGTGAACCCTGCAGACCCAAAATGATACTCATCCATTAGAGACAGAATTGGCTGTTTTTTGGGGCTATCCATCAAGCAATCAAATTTTCCAAAATATTATCTACATTTTTCCCATTGCTGGATTCCTAGCAATGTTGATCAACAGAAGCTGACCAGTTGGACTATTGTACAGTACCTTTCACAACATTACACAGCAATGAGATACCTAATTAATCAATCTGTATGGCTGGTAATACGATTTAAGTCCAACCTTTACCACATACATTTATGCAAACCATCCTTTCATACTTTTTTCATCTCATTTTTCATCTTCAGTTTTGAGGTCACATCCTGTTCCCAGTGGGTTGAGCACCAAGCAGAGCTTCCTCCTAATCACTTTGCACTGCATTTGATTTGGCTCATTTGTTCCAATGAAAAGCACATCCATCAGGAGATTTCCCATGAAGGTTTGTGTCGCCATTGCTAATATTTGCCTTTGTGTTTAGCCCTGTGGTGTGGACTCTTCAGGGCAGACCGCATCCCCCTCTGTCCCTCTCTTCCTCTCTCACACTCCCTCCATTCCTGCACACACCATAATAAGGCTTTTTGGCATCGTATCCACTCTCCATGAAATACCCAGGCAGTGACTGGAAGCAGATGGCAGTGGTAGAAGGTTATGATTTAGGAACAAAAGGCTAATTGATTCCATTGCCAAACTGAAAAAAAGAAGAGTTGGGGGTGATGATGGGGAATGCTTGTTCTTCTCTTTACAATCAAAAGGGAAAAGTGTTGCAGGTGTTGGGAGTGTTAAAAAAGATTTATGCTTTTAATTCCACATCCCTCTCGTCTTTAATCTCTGGCTGGTGTTCAGGGGAGTCCTGACTCATCGCTTTGCACAGCTCGGTGGTTCTGCAGCCAGCAGGGTGGCCAGTGGGATGTACTGGATGACAGGCTGACTGCAAGGACATCCTGGACCCCCCCCCCCCCCCCCCCCGAGTACTCAGGCCTTCACAGCCCTTCTCCCCAAGCAAAGACTCCTTGGAGCAATGTGCTGTTCAGCCTGAAAACCTGTTGATAGATTGCCTGAAGTGTGGAGGGGAAGAAGGAGGGAGTACAGAGGCCAGTCAACATCTGGTGAGGTGTCACATCTATTGGAAGAATTAAGTGAAGTCCTAGGCGACTGACATTATCGGCTTGACTCCGGCAGCAATTATTTCAGTGAATTCAGTGCATACTCAGACAAAGCCTCATAATTGCATTTCATTTGTCGTACCTTTGCCGTTAAGTTAATTTGCATTTTATTACAGTTCACAGCTGTGAGCCAAAAGTTTGTTAGTATGTGAGTGTTTTGTGTGTGTGTGTGTGTGTGTGTGTGTGTGTGTGTGTGTGCACGCACCCAATTACTGCTATTGACCCATCACATCTATAATATGGCACACCTGTGTAAAGGGAGGAGCTGGATACCCCATGTGATGAAAAAAGAGACATTATATCTGCAGTTGCATGCTGTGCATTCACAGCCACCTTCACTGTACCTGTCATTACTTTCTCCCTTAAATTAGAATACCTAAATCCAGGTTCCCCCTTCCTCTCTCCATTCTTTCGTACATTAGCTTTCTCTTTTTAATGTAAGCTCTCTGCAGGAAGAGAAACAGTAAGGCCTACTAGCGGTTATTGTATTTTCTGCTTTTTTCTCATTTACAGTGGATTAAAACTGAAATCCTGTCTTCTAAAGTATATAAGCTGCTGCCTATTGTAGGCTTCTTGCTCATTCAGCTAATCCCTGGTTGACAGCTTCCGCTCAGCAAAGACCTGCAGCGTGGGTGTCCTCACATTTCCCTGTCCAACCCTCTGCTCGCTCCCTGCTCTCCCTCTCTCACTAATTTCCACTAGCAGTCACATGAACTAGACCTAATCCATATGTTTTGCTCTGCGTTTGAAATGTTAACATACATTCATGGCATTGTGGGTGTTGTTGGCAGGTGCCACTGATTCTCACATCACATAGAACAGTGTAGTGTACTATAGATGTGGTAAACATGATGTGTAGAACAGCATCAAAGGCATGTTAAAGGCCTATTATGCATATAAACGCACATGCACACACACACACACACACACACTGACGCACGCAATTCACACAATGGTATTTTTGTAGGCCTTACTTTGTTATTGTCACTGCATAGAATTACAACACCACTTAACTAGTGAAAAAAGTCTGTGGCACGTGAGGGTCAGTTGGGGGTGGCAGGACTATGGGGACAGTGATAAAAAAACGCCTTGATTGGAGCTGATTAATGATTTAGAGAATGTCTTGCCCTCCTTCCCTTGCCATTCTGTCAGGCTGTTTTATGAATGATGGATGAGACCAAGGTCACTTTAGGGTAGAGAGCTCACTGTCTGCTCTGTGTTGGCAGGACCTGGCAGGGGATTTACTGCAGTGTATAGGACTGCCCAGACCAGTCTGGCTCTACCAGTCTCCAGCCACCCCTGCCTACCTGGCACAGGATGGTAACCTTGACCCTTACCCAGCCACACCTCCCGACCCCCATCCCCTTCATCACTTTATGCAAATGAAGTGATGTAATCTCATCTAGACAACGGCATAGACTACTGCCATTATTTATTTTATAACACTTGATGGTATAAAGCAAATAAAACAGTTTGTGATGTTTGATAATGTATGTACTTGACTGGTAATTACAATGTGGCCTTGAAAATGTTTCATTTCTGCATGTGTTTCAATCGTTAAACAGTTATTTATTCTGACCGAGATGACTTGAATAGTTCTCTTAAGTATTTAAAAAAAAACTTACTTCAAGAGTCTTTATTTGGGTGACTGCATTAGATTTATTGTATTAAGCTTCAGTCTCCAACTTTCTTCAACAAGCTGTTTACCTGTTATTTGAGCCCACCTATTGGCCTGTTATTTGAGCCCAATAGAAATTAAGTGTTGAATAATAGGCACTCCATTGACTCTGGATACCCAAATGAGGAACAAATAGACTTTTGAGCCTTTCTTTCCTCTTGAGTGCAGAATCAGGCCAGTAATAATTTAGCACCCATTTAGCAGGCCTAGTAAAGTGCATTCAACACCTCCATATTTCCTTATCCTCTTAAATACCAGACTGTGAGTTTTACTATCTTGTGTAGCTTACAGATGTCACATGCACATGACCCCAGGGCTTGGAGGTCAATGCTTGGACCTGCCCATCAACTGGCCAGTCATAGACACAGTCTGCTATCCAGGCTTGACTGATCTGTAAAATGTGATTGATGAGCAAGAAGATTGTTTAACAACGAATGTAGTGAAGGAGAGGGGGGATTTACTTTAAACAGATTGAACCACTTGCTGAAGTCTTGAATGGAAGCTCAGGGGGTTGGGCAGAGCTGTCAGGCAAAATAGGCCGCTGGTAAATACAGGCCCTGTGGAGAGCAGATACTGACTTGCCGTGCCCAGCCAGGCAAACTCACACTGAGGCAAGTGGGTTCAATCTCACCCTTATATTTTAAAGGGATTTTTTTCCTTTTTTCTCTAAATGCTAAACAAATAAATGAAGAGGGACACATGGTTGATGAGTAGATTTGTGCCTCGTGGGAGAAATTGGCTCAACAACCCATACAAATGTTTCAATGGACTGTTAGACAGACTTCATTCAGACACAGCTCAGACATATACCATTCATCAAAGAAAATTCTATAGACCTTATTCATGTGTGAATTGACGAATGACTAATGCACAGCTAAAATATGCAGGTACATACTGTAGTCCAATTCACATAGTCAAGCATTGAATTGAAGCACTGAATGATTAGATCATGTACATTATCAGGCAGATGTGGTTACAGGAGCCTTGAGGATTACTGAGTAAAGTATAGTATTTCACACAATAAGACTGGTAAGGTATGCATAGAAATGATACATTAGGTGCATGTGAAGTGTCAGTCAGATCTAAAGCCCTCAGAGCTAAGCAGCACAGCATCACACTGCCTACGCAAGAAACTGACACTCACCCATTGTGCTTTGCATTTAAATGGGGCTTAAACACAAAAGCCAGATACAGTAGGTACTGTAGTGGGAGTTCATGTTTGGAAGTTGCTGTGCATTTCTCACACATTCAATTAACTGTGCATGGAAGAAGCAAGATTTGGCATTTCTGACATACTGCTGTTCAATTTATTTGTGGATGTAACATGTCTATATCTAGATGCCATGATAAGCTGATATGAATTCCCATTATGGTTGTTGGCTTGATTAACACAGTGCCCCACTCTGCTGTGCGCAACACGTTGCTCGTACACATGTTGCGACGCCCCAGTTAGCTGTGTTGGATTGGATGCCACCGCAGCGTCTCACAGGCTCCCCCTGGCTGGCACGCCGCTGTGTAGAAGGGTGCTGCCGCTGTCGGCGGTCCGGTAGCCAGGCCTTTGCGCAGCAAGGAGGGCTTATGCCAACCCTGTAATCCGATACGATCAAACGTGGTGAACAACCTATTGCACCGATGAAAACTGAGGGTGTGTGTGTGGAGGGGGGGTGTGTGTGTGGGGGGGGGGGGTTGTGTTCGTCCATTTACAAATGAGGCTTCAGGGACAATTCATCTGTACCCAGGCTTTGCTTGATGGAGGCGCTCAGATGGGTCTGGGTTTAAGTTAATCTTAAACAAACACAGCTTTGCAGGATGGTAATTAACGGACCCATAGGCCTCACATAGGGCCACTACCTTGCTCCAATGTCTGCCAGTCAAGCTGTTAGTTGCTCTAATGGCTGCCTGTCTATCTCATTGATAATAGGAATATATTGAATGTTAACAGCCTTTCCCTTCAATGGAGATCTCGGTAAGTGTGATGTGAGGCACCATACACTACACCACTTACAATTGGGTAGACTGGGGCCAATTGTACCAATTTTTGCAATTAACTGTATTACTCAGAGACCACTCAACTGAGACCAGTAATTTCTTGATATAAGAAATCTCCATCTGTACAAATCATTCATACCATTTATAGGTCTCTGTAGATTACGGTTTGACCACAGTATTGATTATAAAAATAAAACAAATCTAGCCCCTGTGCTTGGGGGCAATTGTAACATTGGATAGGATCAATTGTAACATGTACAAAATACACCAAATAAACTCACTTAGCTCCCAAAATGTTTAGCTGTTGTAGAGTTCCCAGTCAAATGTAGAGGCATTGAACAGCTCTATAATGGTCTCTAGGTCAAAACAGCAAAGACAAAGTCAATCCCAAGGCTATCAAAAGATAAACTTTTGTATAATTCCAATCTGAAAGTTACAATAACACGTTTTGTCTTGGTTTAGAAGAAATGTAACATTGTGTTACAATCCCCCGACCCTAACAGCCATGACAAAAAAAAAGAAATGTGTTAGAAAGACACAAAAATATTGACACGTCAGTCATGTGAATGTTAAGCCAATATAACAATGATCATAAAACATATTGATTTGGATTCTTGAATATCAAAACTCTGGACAGTATCAAAAGCACAGACAGTGGAAAAAGTTACATTTACCCCTCAAAAACTACTTTTGCAATAAAAAGTGCAGACGGTGGGATATTTTAATTTTCATTCAGGGAGAAAAACAACTTGTTTCTGATTAGAGAAACGCAGACTGTAACAATTGACCCCTGTTACATTTGTCCCGGGTCTCCCCTATATGTGTAAGTTCGCTCACAGAGGTATACTTTGCATATTTACATCTTTACATCATTGTTACCTCATTGTTTTTCGTTTCATTTCATTCATTACCTCATTGTTTTTCACCCCCCCCATACAGCAAACCATGACCCGTCACAATTAGAGTTCAGCCTTTTTCTCCCCTTTTTTCTCCTCCGAACGCCCCCTCATTGAAAGCCCCGTCACCAGGCCCTGACCTGTGGTCTTTATTCTGTTATTCATGTATGCAGAGCTGGTTCACTTCCTCAGAAACAAATATGTGCATTTATAAAGCACTTCCCAGAATTTTAAGAGCATTATGGTAATATAAAGAGGAGTTATGAAAACAAAACAATAAACATAATGCACACCCTATACAGTGAGGGATGAAGAGCGAGTGAGGGATGTCTGGGTCAATGAGGCCCAGGTCGTCTTGATCTTTAAGCGTACAACAGGACAACACAGGCACTTAGCCACAGGGTCAGGGAAAGGAGAGGAGCACTACATTCTCCCCACTCCCATGTCTCTCTGTATTGCCTCAAGTGTCAAATGAACGATTCACTGTCACTGAGTGTCCTCTGACAAAATTTACATTTCCCATCAGGTGTGAGTCAAATTCTGGGCCATATGTCTCATAAATATCCTTCACCTAAAATGATCACACCTGCCGCCGACAGCCAGACTCCAACTCTCTATTGAATTACAGATGTTATTTTAGTGTTTTTTTAAACACTGCTGAAGGTGGGCATTAACTATTACTTCATTGTGAAGGACAATGTAACTCACAATATTGTGGTGATTTCAAAACATTGGAAAAGTGCCTGTGGAATTAAGATGGATGAAAAAGAAAAAAAAAAAAGAAAAAAAAGCATCCCCAAGGAGATCTTATTGTTACAATGGGTTACTGTGTCTCTTTAGCAATTAACATGTCAGTGACCATACAGTGACTGACATCATTCTACATGAATAGTCTTGATATTCTAGGTCTTTTTTGCTTGTTGTGTAAAGGTTTTAAAATGTGTTTTGAAAGCCTGTATTATGTACATATGACTGCTGGGTTGAAGGTTTCTTTGTTCCACAATTTCAATAGTGCTCTGCCAACGTCTAATGTAAAAATATCCTCTGAGGATAAAAGGTCTGTTTAAGAACTCCACCGCGTAGCACAAAGACATTTCTCCTTTTGTTGCAGGTTTATCTGCCTCTCAAAGAAGTCGTTGAGTCATTGTGTTGCCTAGAATTGGATTATCTTAAATACTTTGTTTCATTATTGATTTACTTATCCATTTCATTAGCACTTAAGTGAGAGAAAGACCCACATTAATTTGCGAAAGTTCATTAGAGATTTTTGTACAAAACTAAACTCAAGACTAAACTTTATCAGCAAGTGTTCATTCAGACCATTGAAATGGCTACAATCCAGTATTGTCTCACTTGTTGTTTCATTGAGAAAACATGTAGTATAAAAGTGTTAAAGGTCCTGATCTGTGTATTGCCTACGCACACTGCATAGGAGAGCTGGTTTCGATGTAAAGGTGAACTCATATTATTATTTATTTATTTATTTACTCACTCCAAGGACACACACCATTGTGTACCTTTTGCTGAACACCTCAATTCAATCATGCCTGGTACAGGCCGGTGACACTTGCAAGTGATAGCCCCACCTATCACCCGCCCCAATAAAGGGATGCTGCACACACACCATTTCATCGTTTCCACTCTTCACTCATCGACTGTCCGAAGCATACCGTACATGTATTCTTGTAGCTAGCTAGCTACAACTTTTATTTTAACAGTTCCACTGGTAATCCTATGATTCGCTTGGGGTGTTGGAATTGTTTGAACCCTTGCAAGCTTGATGATAATTTCTCAGGTTATCATTATAACTTGATAGGTCCCTTGTGTAGGTTAAGGCTAGCACTTGGATGGTCAGCTAACTAGTGACTCATTGTCCTTGGCTAGCTTTGACAAGCTAATTTCCTCTCACATAGTGTGAGAGATATTAGTGCCATGTTCACAGGAGGGTTGGCTTGCTCATGTTAGTAGTCCAAGGACTACTAAGCAGTTTCTAGTTCAACTTAATTCCTAGCAAGTTACCTTGAGTAACAAACTTTGGCTAACCACTAGCACAGTTGGCTAGCTAGCATGTTCGTCATCATTATGACTTTAACAAATGGCAGTTGCTAGAATAAAATAGCAACGCTACAAATTGTTCGACTAGATCCAGGAGTCACCGCAATAAGAAGGTGAGCCCTGTGGCCTGCCCAAATAGATGTGCCTTGTGGAAGCAAGACTCTTAAACAGTATGCTCTCAACTGGATACTGAGGTACCCGAGCGCAGGGTCATGTACATGGAGGGCGTCATTGCTGCGTAGCACCTCGATGAGGGCGAGGCACCACAGCCCTCCCATGGAGATGCCCCCTCGATCCATCATCAGTCCCGCCTCGAGACCCATTTCGGCGACAATGCATTTGTAGTTGATTGAGGAGGACAACGGCAACAAGGCTAGCAAGCTATTTGGCTGTGCCTCCTACATGTTCTCTGATGGAGATGATGGAACTGAACTGGACTCACTCCTTCCTGTCCAACCTGCCAAGGCGGTGTGGAGGCAGAAGGATGCGGTCTTTCTTGAACAAGACCCAGTCGCCCCAGGCCAGCGACCTCAGCCGTCACTCCTTTCGGAGTAGTGGGGTGCATCTCAGCTGGGCTTCTCTCCTCATACCTTCTGGGTTTGCAGCCTGTGCAACCTCTGTGGTGCACTCTTCTATGGGTACAGGTTTCCAATTCAGACCAGACAATCGGGTGTTTTGGGTCCCATCGTGAGTGGTCAAAGTCAACTAAAAGAGAACTAAAGGTTACAAATGTAACCCATGTTCTCTGAAGGAGATTAAGGAGACCCCTCACCTCATTGCCCCTCTCAAGCTGAGCTTGTGAAGAGTGGTTCACTGGATGAAATGGTGTGCTTGCAGCATCCCTTTGTTGGACAGGGTGATAGGTTGGGCTATCGTCAGCGGCCTGTACCAGGCGTGATTGAATTGGGGTCTTCAGCAAAAGGTACACAAGAGTCCCCTTAGTGACCCTAACCCTAACCCTTCCTCATGTCTTTCAGAGATCCTGGATTACATTTGTAACTTTTAGTTTAAAAAGAACTGCTTTATATACAAATATACTGCAGAGCAGAGTGATAAACCGAGTCTAGTGGTTTAAGAACTTAGGCTGCCATGCATGTAAATTGTGTCACCTTAGTCGAGGACAGGGAGGAGCATTGCCTGGACAATCTTCTTCCTGTTCTCCAAAGGGAAGCAGAACTTATTTCTATACAATACAACAATTTTACAAATTCTTGATTAATTTTTCAACATACATTTAAAGTACAGTTTATCATCAATCCAAATGCCCAGGTACTCAAAGTGAAGGACTTATTCAATTTGGCTCTCTTCAGGGTACAAATATGTACAGTAGATCACTCAAACCAATATCACAGGATCTAGTGACTTAGTTGTGTCCTCATTCAGCACAAGTTTAAGATTGAAAAGTGATTTCTCAATAGAATCAAAACCATGCTTAAGGTCAATAATGTCCTTAGAGAGCTCAATATAGAGGGCTGCACAATGCTGCTTCTTATCCAGAGCGATCACAATGTCAAAATGCAATTTATTTGTTAAAAAGGTTGCACCTGAGAATTCATCTGAGGAACTCGAATATTTTAGCTAAACAAGAATGCCTTGAGAGGGCGGTAATTATTCAAATTGCTGGGATCACCCCATTTATGAAGAGGGAGTACATTGGCTGCTTTCCACACTTTGGGAATTGTCATGTTAAAAATATAAGACAGAGGGGTTGGGCTGTTAATAGGGAGAGCTGCAGGAGATACGGATTAAGCATGTCAACCCCTGAAAGTTACCTTATTTGGGCCAGTGTCCTTACCCCTTCACTTTCTTGTTTTTCTGGTATTGTCTCTGATGTTGTGGGACAAGACACCAGTCCCTCTCCCATTAGGATTTAGCCTGTCCCTTTTATAAAAGTGTGGCCTCTTCCAAAAAAGATCAAAGCTGCCAACATAATCCACATTTTTCAATGAGCAGTAGGATTCAAGACAAGTATGCAAGAGCAAAAGGCGGCTGAATTTTTCATCCCACAGTTGTACATTGGTACTGGCCCAGAGATAAGGCATGCCTTCCTGAGTTCAACATCCTGTCAGTAGCCACTGCAAAATGTTCCTTAAACACCTCTAATTCACGTAGCTTGGAGATGGTTCTGGCTCCAATGATCATCACATCCATAACCATGGAACCAATTACGACCATTTCTGGGGTTTGAGAAGATCTCTGCCCAGGAGGACCAGGCCTTACCACGGGTGCCTGAGTCCATGGGAGGCTAAGATGCATCTGTGTGTGATGGACTATCAGTGACTGTTGGGGTCGTTCAATAACAGGACTGGAACCTCTGGAACTGGTGAGGGCACAGAGAGCATCGGAAATCGCTTTGCTCTGGGTCAGCTACAGAGGTAGAGTTCAAGGTTGTTAGTTGTTCTCCCTTAATTTAGTGATGAGACCATCTCTTCATGGAGGTGTAAAATGCTGGCTTGGAGCTGTACAATCCATTCACATGTACCACAGTTATATGTTTGCCCATTTGGCAGCTTGCCCTCTTTTACTACCGTAAACCGCCCACATTTTTGGACTGCTACACTTTCAATGTCCGTGTCCTGGTCCAATTCAAAGGACACAGGCATTTCCCCCATATGCATGGACACTTCTAGGCTCGCCATTTGCTCTAAAAACACTCAGTAGCTGAATAGAATTTAATTTAATAGCTGAACTGCTAACTGCAAACCGTGGTTAAGATGGAAGTATGTGAGAAAAGCAGTAGAAGGTTGATACAAACAAACATTGGTTAAAGACAAACAAATCTAGACAAGAAGAGAATTAGGACTTTGAAACAGTAACCAAAAAACTGTTATTATATTAAAGACTGTTATTGTTGATAAGCTTCCATTAAACGACACAACCTATTTTAATCATTCTCCTGTCCAATGAATCCCTCTGTTTGCACAAACGGAACTTAATATGCCAGTTAAAAGAAAACAGTGAAATACTGGTTTAGAGAAGGAAAGAAAAAAAGAAAAATTGAATAATGAAGAAATGTTTTTATGTTCACCCTTGTTTTTAGTATTTTATCTTCTATGAAAAATAACAGGTGCAAACATTCCACCTGGTGCAAAAGCTTAGTAAATTTGGCCCAATATATACGTCTTAATTTGTCTGGGCTTTTTATCTGAGATTTTCTTTCACAGATGTTTTTTGGAACAAAAGAAAAGTAACTGGCACCACATTAAAGCAAACTAAACAAACCCTTTGTTTCTTGCAACTCTTATTGTATCACATGGCTTGGCCCTTGTTCATAAATTATTATAAATGATCATACCTTCAAATAATGAATACAGAATAAAAGTATGTAGACTGCTTCTAAGACCAAGATGGATGGAAGAAAGACTATACAAAGCTAATCCATTGTTCCATACTGTACATAACAGTGCATCTCTCTCGTATAATTCAGCTACTATTGTACCTCCTATCTGGCTGTGTTAGCATGTTGGCAAAATCAGTTCTATTTCCACTGTCACACATTCACCGTTCCAGGAAAAGCAGAAGTGCTATGGTTTAGTCCCAGTTGTGACGTGTCACCTCACTTCATTTCCCCCTGCTCAGCTAGTGTACACACACACACACACACACACACATACACACACATACACACACGAGCAGACGTAGGAAGGAAGGGAACAAACAAAAAAACAAACAAAAAACACACACACACACTGAATCTTATGCTGATGAAAATGGACAAGGGGGGGACCCACAGCACAAATAAAGAAAATGGATGATGACTTGATCAGATTTAAAATGAACACTGTTTGTCATTGACTGCTCAATGCTTGATGGGTACTCATGGACTTCGAAGAAGCCCTCTGGGTTGCACACCCTCAGAAGTGTTTATGTGGGAATGATCACAGAGGCTTAAACTCTGTTGCATCCATTGCCACCATGTCTTCCTCTGCCATAACAGTCTGATCAATGAGAGGGAAGAGAGGCGTCTCTGCTTCTAACATACATTCCCAGCAGTCTTCATAGTTCTTGGAGACAGCACAGGGTTTCGTTTGGCATCTTGCTCCACTTCACTTATTTGCCAGGCTGATGAGGGATGGATACGAGAAGACCTGAAGTCAAGCCAAAGAGGGTCAGGGAGGAGAGAAGAGGACATGGCTTTCTCTCACACTCCTGGGCTGGAGGTGAGAAGAAGCTCTAAAACGCTGGATCTTGTCATAGTCTGTTATGCTTTCAACCCTCTAGCCCTCAACAGAATTCTAGAATGCTGCTGTAGACTACTGAGAATTTCCAGTAAAATGCTAATTTTATCACATATTCTAAACAAACAGGTATAGCTATAAAACAAAGGAAAATGCGCCATTACAAGTTTGTTTAGTTTAAAAGACCACAATCTCCTCTTTAATATGCAAGTCTATGGAAGAATGATTAATATTTATATAAATATAATTTATATTCATGTTGACTCACTCCGCTTTAATTCAATGATACTTATTTCATACTCTTTATTGAAATTTGATAAATGTTTACAGATTGAAGGCATCAGACATAAATAATGATTCGAGTCACAGTTATCTAGCTATCTAGCTATCTTTTATCATGATAGTATGGTTATGGTAAGAGACACAGAGGGGAGGAGTCGTTGAGTGACACCTACACGATCTCAGCACAAAAGGTGAACACTCACTCTTTTAGTGAGTTAGTTTTTCCAAAATAGTAATAAAAAGTGATTTTTTAAAATAAAGTAATTTTAATGGAACTTCTCAGTCAAAGTACATGGAGAGAATCACTCCAACTTGAGATTATGGTTCTCATATGTGAGCCTGACTGCAGTGGTCTCCACCGCCAAAAACAGTGCGGCCATGATGACGAGACAGGTCTTGCTATTGATAGCGAAGTTGAAAGTTGTCCGTCCCAAAACATTTTAAGTCACACAGTCACACAACAAGACAAGTTGAGGTAACTTCCTTGTCAAAACTATATGGTGAGAAATTGTTGCAACTTGAGAGCTTATAGCTTTCATATGACCACTACGGCGCTTGGTGACCTCTGCCCCTCGGTCACCTCAGCGATCCCTCTTCAGGTATGATGAAGAAACAGGTCCCGCTAGATAGGGAAAGACCCCCTCAGGGTTGCTAAGAAATCAAACTGAAGCTTAGGCTGTCTATCCACAAACTTTCACTCACAATGTCATCACTTTCCATGGAGAAAGAGACAGCCTCCTCCAGACATTTTCATGACTATAGTGTTACAACTGAGAAAAACTACAAAATGTCTAATGACAACGTAAACATTTTCTGGTTCCAATTTTACAGTGACAACCTTGCGTGTACAATGTACTATTGTTAGCTATTGTTAGCTTAAATTTCTTGATATATTTAATAGGGTTAGAAAATCAAGGCCATCTGCAGGTGCTCTAGTAAAATATAGAACAGGCGTGGACGCCCGCTATGGGGTCTAGAGGGTTAAACACAACCAAAGGCTTCTGTGGTAGAATGGATACATAATTAACTGTCATAATTTGTATTTGAGTGATTATTTCTGTTTATTAGAGTGTCCTTTTTTATGATGTGTTTTCTCAGGTTCTAGCTCATTTACTTTGCTGAAACGTTAGTTCGGCAAGGGTGTTTCAGAGTGTGTCCCCTGTGTGTCCCCTACACCACTAACACTGCGTGACACAGATAGGCCTCCCTGCTGCTCACCAGCCTTGAGAACAGCTTGTGCCTGCAGCTTTTCAGTGGGGCATGATGGCTGCAGACACAGGCAGGCACCTGTACCAGCCGTACTGTAGTAGCGGCCTCCAAGCTCTGCTCTCCTGGCTCACACCACTCATCTGACCACCCAAGCACACAGAGCAGCCTATTTCCACAAATATTTGTTCTCTTTCTGGTCAGACCCAGGATGAGTGACATATCTGAATAACAGATAGTCACAACAATAGCAATTGATATTAGTAACACAGTAAGAATTCAGTAATGACACATTGATTCCAATGTTGGTAAAAGGTGAAGAGTAAAGTAATACAGTATCATTACCCTTCTAATTATAGCTATACTGATACTCATAACCATCATGATATATTTATTTTAAACTCAATTGATTGGACATGATTTGGAACGGCACACACCTGTCTATATAAGGTCCCACAGTTGACAGTGCATGTCAGAGCAAAAACCAGGCCATGAGGTTGAAGGAATTGTCCGTAGACCTCTGAGACAGGATTGTGTCGAGGCACAGATCTGAGGAAGGGTACAAGAAACAATTCTGCAGTATTGAAGTTCCACAAGAACACAGTAGCCTCCATCATTCTTAAATGGAAGAAGTTTGGAACCACCAAGACTCTTCCAAGAGCTGGTCGCCCGGCCAAACTGAGCAATAGGGGGAGAATGGCCATCATCAGGGAGGTGACCAAGAACCCAATGGTCACTCTGACAAAGCTCCAGAGTTCCTTAGTGGAGATGGGAGAACCTTCCAGAAGGACAACCATCTCTGCAGCACTCCCCCAATCAGGCCGTTATGGTAGAGTGGCCAGACGGAAGCCACTCCTCCACCAAAAGGCACCGAAAGGACTCTCAGACCATGAGATACAAGATTAACTGGTCTGATGAAACCAAGATTGAACTCTTTGGCCTGAATGCCAAGCGTCACGTCTGGAGGAAACCAGGCACCGCTCATCACCTGGCCAATATCATCCCTATGGTGAAGCATGGTGGTGGCAGCATCATGCTATGGGGATAATTTTCAGCAGCAGGGACTGGGAGACTAGTCAGGATTGAGGGAAAGGTGAACGGAGCAAAGTACCAAAAGATCCTTGATGAAAACCTGCTCCAGACTGCTCAGGACCTCAGACTGGGGTGAAGGTTCACCTTCCAACAGGACAACGACCCTAAGCACACAGCCAAGACGCAGGAGTGGCTTCTGGACAAGTCTCTGAATGTCCTTGAGTGGTCCAGCAAGATCCTGGACTTGATCCCAATCGAACATCTCTCGAACAACATTATTGTGTGTAGATTGATGAGGGAAAAAAATAATTTAATCTATTTTAGAATAAGGCTGTAACATAACAAAATGTGGAAAAAGTGAAGGGGTCTGAATACTTTCCAAATGCACTTTAAGAGTGCCTGGCATAAATCTGTGTTCAGCCACAGACACAACTGAAATATCTGCAAGATCCCTCAGCATTAACTGCCAAACTATACTCCAAGTCAACGTTGCCTTGTTGTCACCTTAATATCCAGGATGGCAGCTAAGAGTATAAAAGCTTGGGGTAACTCTAAAGCCCACTGCAAGAGAACAAAGAGAGGAAATGCCAGCTTGTCTCTACAACTAGTTCCTGATGCTGGGATAGTTTTGGGGGACATTAGTCCTAATCTTACCATAGGGTGCATATATCTATTATTTCTCAATTGCTGGGTAGAAGGTTGGGTTCAACCATTACCTTGTCCTCCTTAGGTAAGACCATCTCAGTCAAATGGGAATGAGCATGCTGCCTTCATTCAAGGCAGTGCTCCATAGTAAATAGGGGTGTTTTGCATTTTCATATTTTTCCAAGGCACTCTTTCATTTGATGTGAAAAGAGGAGTCAACGGGATTAAAGTGAATGAAGGAACTCGTGAATGAAGGAGAATGAAAGGATGGGAATACAATGTGCATATACCAGCTAATTCTGATGTAGTGCGCATGTTCAGGGAACCATGTCCTACCCTGAGAGAATATTTATTTTTACCAGGGTAACCCGATTAGTCCAGAGCGTATCTGAGATGTTTCCAAAGGGATGTATGGCAAATTTCCAGGCATCCTGCATATGTTTCTTAATCCAGGTCCTACCAAGGGTGTTTTGCCAATTTGAAAACATTTCATGCTAAACAATGAAACACTTTTTTTTTGTTATCCCCTTGCCTCAATACCTTGTTATTAATACAGTACCTCAATCCTTACTGTCAGCCTTTTCGCTCTCTCTATCTCACCACCTGCTGTGGAGATTTGCTTAGCTGGAGATTAAAGAAGAATAAGATTAGACTTTTCTCTAAAACAAATTTCAAAACACAGATGCACTAAAAGCAAATCCAGGCCATGCTATCTCGAGGAAATGCAGACTACAGGAAAGAGAGGATAATAAAATAGAGGTCTAGAAACCCATGACGATGCCAAGAGCTGCTTTCAATGTAACCATGATTGCATAACTGCAGTCACTCACCATTAAAGAAACACGTACCAGGTATTTCTTACTTCCTCAGCAACAATGTGGGCACTTTACCCTGTATACCAAATGAATTAGTCAAGGGAACAAAGCAACAACTTTAATGTTAGACACTGAAATGTCTTGTTTATTTGTAGTCCAAACTATTTGTGTGGAGCTGGGGAATGTTATTTCAGGGCCATTTCTAGGATCACTGGTTGGTGGCAGCGTTTAGCGTCCTTGTGTCCTCTGTGTGCAACCTCTCATATAAATGAGGGAAGCTGCTCTCAGGTAGTTTAAAGGGTCCCTGGTGTTGTGGGTTGTAGGACATGTTCTTCACCTTTCACATTTACTTGGTGTGCTGCCCAAGCTTTTAACAACCTCATAAGGATACCTTGTACCACAATGATTAAGCGCATTGATTTTCCTGTAATTGCTATGCTCACCCTCTTTTTGGGGGCTGCAGAGAGCAAGAACAGTGGTATTGTTAAAAGAATAATGGGTAAGGGCTATTTACATTGCTCTGTTTGTAAAATAAAGTGTAATTAGGTTGGAGAGAGGGATGAGACACTGCATCTGGCTTCCAATGAGAGACTCGCTATGTGTGATTAGCTGCCAAGAACATCCCCAGATGGCACCTATTACCTGAGCGCATTAATTAAAGATCCAAGCAAGCCCCCCTACTCCCCCTCCCTTTAGAGTCATACACAGGCCTGAGGACACTGGCAGATGCCCTTCTGCAGCTACAACATGAGTGTCAGCACATTAAAAACCGCAACCCTTACTACCATAAAAGGGCCCCCTTAGTAAGAGGGGTATGCCAATCCAAGAACTGAGAGACACGGAAAATTGACACGGAAGGAATGTAAATGAAAAGGAACAGCTGATGGTTCCATATGCATGTTGGTCTCTTTCAGTCACATAATGTATGTGTCAAGTAAAACCTACAGATATGTGATGAAATCCACTGGTGCTCATTATGAGTTGGAGCAAAGAGCATAATGACTAATGTCTAAGGTAAACATCATTGGCAACATTGACATAGAAGGAGAGGGATACTGTATAAAGAGAAATAAAAAGCATTAAGAATGCATGTGGGGGAGAATTACAATTCTCTACTGTGATCACAACAAGTAAAACACTTTCCCAGCACAACAGAGAAATCCAACTTAAACGTTGTAGGGCTATTGCTCTGTCACCTAGCGTCTTTCCTGTTTAACCTTGCCTTGAGTGTGTTCTCCAAAAATGGACAATTTGGTGGTTTATGGTGCATCTGAATCATGATTGCTCTGTCAAATCAATCATGGGTTTAGCTGATTCGCACACAAAGTTTGCGGTTAAGGTTTGTCTACCATTTACCATTGGTAACTGTGTCCTTCTTCTTCTTCTGTTGTTATTGCCAAAATGTTTGTACCAGAGTGTCATTTGCAGAAATGCAAATAGCAGATTAGATCAACAAAAATGGTGCACATTATTTGTAAACATTGGTAAGACTGCATTATCCTTTACATTTCTAGCATTAGAAGTGCACTGACACTCAAATTCATTGTCATTTTAAGAATTCTGACAATTGCCAATAATTATGCTTCATTTCATCTTTTTAGGTGTGCTGTGCTTTACCACACATTGTACTTCAGAACAACAAAGTAAAGATGGAAAACGTCAATAGTGGTCAAAGTAAGCTATTTAAATTGTAAAGCTAGAAGACATTGGGTGTAGTCTTGACATCAAAGCACCTACTTACAGTATAGGCCTACAACAGAGATGTCGGATTTGCCTTCCGAACACCGATATTAGTCCATTATTACAAAGCAAAGAACATCTCCTCCTTCCCACTCCTCTCATAACATCACTTTAAAGCTGATCTGCTGATTGTCAATCAAGGTGAGAATTAGCTTACTTCCTTTTCATAGTGATTAAAAGTTGCTTGTTTGAATTAATGAGCAACTAAAAAGCACCCCCGATCTAATGGAATTACAGTAGAGCGTAACGGAATGAAATTGTTTAGTTTCAGTTAACTTTAGTTTATAGAGTGCAGTTCTCACCTTTTACTTTTGACTGAGTTGACACAACATTCAATCAATCAATCAGACAAATGTATTTGTATTGCGCTTTTTACAAGACAATTGTCTCAAAGTGCTTTACAACAAGAACAACAGAAGAAAACCTTCCATTGTTGAACAAGACCCTCTGGCTGATCAGGTGCTGAAGAGTAACCTATGTGGCACGTGGTGTAGTGTGGTGCGGGGGGGAAAGACATTAAGCAGGTGGCCTGAGGCTCCCGGCATTTAAGGGACTTCTAAATTATAATAATAAAAGTTCATTGCTTTTTTGTTGCTCTGTTATGTACACTTTGTGCTCATGATGTGTAATTACACAATATATAATTTAAAAATAACATTCACAGAGAAAATCACTGCAGTTATACATTATGGTGACCTGACATTTTGTGGAAAGTGAGGTGACTATTGGGTGTAATTGAGTTCAAGGTAAAACAAGGTAAAAAGCGTGCTCTAACCCACAAGTGGAGGACTGAGCGGAACAGATCAATCGCGTTTAAGTTGCGATTCAGAGTCAAAATGTTGTACGTGCGTCTCTGTTGGGTTTAAACGGGATGACTATGCCTAGCTAGCTGTCAGAGCAATATCCCCCCTGAATTTAAAGAGGGCTTGTACTAACACAACTTTGTTTATTTTTCTTCTATTGCTGTTACACTCGCTTCCCCGATCTGTTGCTATCTCAACACTGTGCCAAGCTCCTGGCACACGCACCTTCACAAACACAATATAGGTGTCAATCCAACCATGTAAATAAACCCCTGACACACGCTTAACATGACAGGTCCAATGCAAATCCTTATATAACTGATATTTGCCCCACAAATCACAAATCAAATTTAACCGATGCCCAGACGCTCATGGGAAATGTTGGCATTGTGCAAGCCCAGAACTCTCAACGCGAGGCAGTGTGCATGTGAGGCACCAATAGAAAACTCAAATCCCTCACCTCTCTACACTGACTAAAAAAAAATGATGTGGATATTTCTGGGTAATCCAGGCTATTTTAGCCGATGGAGACAGAGGAGGGAGAGAGCAACTGAGAGCTGTGGCTAAACGTGTCTGGGAGAGAGGGAGGAAGCGCCATAACAGAGCAGGTACACAGCTGCTTGGTGATAGATAACAAATTGTCACAGTGGAGGTAACATGCACAAGGGCACTGTACCATTCATTTGCTAATTTCTCCATTTTCCACCCAGCAGAAGTGTTTAGGTTTGTTGTTGTACTGTAATTAATATCTCTTTTTCACCTAACAGGGGTAGGCTGAAGCAATGGGATCTGGTACATCCATCTTCTCGACACTGAGAGTGGCTAATCAATGCACAGTGGTTTGCCATAAGAGATTTCCCTTGCTACCCTAGCTCACCCACCCCATGTTATTCGGCCATCTTGGCGTGAGGAAATGAGATTGCGTTTGACAAAGACTGATCACTTGGCCATGAATACATTTGTACCTGAAAGTGAATATCTGTGTAAAATCTCATTTTAATATTAGAACTTGACGGTGGACACTGGTACATTGTGTTCCATAGGAGCTTGCTGGGGTCATGTGTCAAAGCTGAAATATTTATGGTGGAGCATTGAAACTCATTCAATATTAATATCTAGAGGCTCTCAAATGGAGTGTATTCCTGAAAAGTTGGAAATATATAGAGTTTGTGGTGTAAAAATATTTTGTATTTGTAGTCACTGTACTCTCTTTCCTCACAGTATCTTTATTTATTAATCACTCTAGCTTTTTCTGTTGGGCTAAAGCAGGTTATTTTCCAAATTGTGTATAAACAAGACTGTATGCCAAGAAAGGTTTGCAGGTTTTGAAAGTACTGTATGAGACATGATGATGGCTCTGATAGCCCACAGCGGATCCTCTCTGGTTCCTTCAGATAAGGGAACACCAAAGGAGTAGGGTCAACGGTATACTGTATGAAGATTCAAAAATGTATTCATTACAAACCAGCCAGTAGGGAATTAGCAGGTACAGTACAGTATCTGAGATCAAGCTCACCATTGTTATAGCACCTTACCTGCAGTCCTTGTCAGTGACACTGAGCCATGATAAACACAATTACGCGTAGCTGTCTGTCATCATGTAATTTAGTGCATCTCCCTCCATAAACTGTGGTGCAGGTTACCTGTGGTGCAGTTATTTCACTGTATGAGAAGAGATACGATATAAGATGAGCAGTCTTCAACAGTGAAAAGTGTTATTTAGCCAACTGTGATTTTATGTTCATGGATTTTTCACAGAGCGGTGTCCCCTGACAGGTACAGTATGGGTCATTTGCCATCAAGCATATACTGTACTTGAACCCTCTCTAATATTTTAACACCACGTTCCAGTCTGCATATGCTACATTGATTTACCTTACTGTATGTCAGAGTTTGGAGACACATTTGTTTTTTGGGTCATAAGAAAGCCCTAGTTTCATGGTCAATACTCTATCCTTTTAGATTATTATTACATTTACGATTTTAAGACCATTCCAGGTATCTTTTATTATGGAGATTGACCCATTATCCTCTGCAACAGGACATTCATTATCAATAGAGATGTTGTGATTAATTGTCAGAAAAAGCAATCATTAAACTTTTGGTTTAAGAAGAGTTTCCTTAGTGTACAACACAAAATGGTACAGATTTAAACAGTAACATATAAAGTAAATATGTTGAAGCAAGCCAAACAATGATCAAAGTGTTAATGTGTAGTTAGTGTAAACTAATGACATACAACATTATAGATCTGAGCTCAAGGAGGAGATGGGGAGTTGCTATTTTGATACATACTGTAGATCTATCCCATTTGTTTTCCATGATTTCAAAGATAAGGAAGGGAGATACATATTATTGAATGGGTCTATTGCAATATATGTCTCAATTCTCAATATACGTATATGCGGATGGATATGAGGATTACCCTGAGTTTATGAAAAATATATTTGTTTTGATTTCTGATAAGGTGAAGGGGCTGTTTTTGATGGGAGGAGACATTACGACGGCCCCCTTACGACTAACGCCCCCCCTATCTAGAATAAGCCGTACACACAACAATGGCTGTATAGAGCTGGGTCTAGTGGATGTGTGGAGACATTTGCTCCCAAAAACAAGAGATTTTGTTTTACTTCCACCCACATGCATGTTATTCTCATACTGATTATTTCTTACACACAAAACTGTTTTATTAAAAAATGTAAGATCTTAACCATTACTCTTTCTGATCATGGGCCTGTGTTAGTTGTTTTGAAATTTAGATAAATACTCATCCCCCACATTGTGGAAGATAAATGCTTCACTACTAGATGAATCTGAATTTAAATCGTATATTCACTTAGAACTTGAAGAGTACCGAGAGTTCAACCAGACACCTGACATTTCAGCTGCTGCTCTGTGGGAAGGGGCAACGGTTGTACTGAGAAGGAGTGTTATTTCATACGCGTCAGCAAGGGAAAAAAAGAAAAGAGGCTCGTAATATGCTTGATTCTCTGCTTGCTTAAAAGATTGAACCAATGTTATTATGAGAACAGGAAGAGAGCAAGTTGTTTACTTTCATTCTGGTTAAGGAAACAACAGGCATCCACTGTAATTCAAAAGGTCAAAACAAACAACATTGATGCACCCCTTGCTACAAGACCTTAGGATAGAGTGCCCTGCGTAAGTAATGGGACAGTGATGCATTTTTTCTTCTTTTGGCTCTACATTCGAAAACTTTGGATTTTAAATCAAACAATTACTATGATGTTAAAGTAGAGATTATCAGTTTTTATTTGATGGTATGTGTGTACATATTGGTTTCACCATTCAGAGATTACAACAATTTGTATGCATATTGTAGTCCCCCTATTTCAAGGTGCGCAAAAGTGATGGGACACTTTGCTTGAAAGGTGTTTCTGGTTCATTAGATTTGTTTCATCACATCATTTGTGCAGTCATAAGAGAGCTCTCAATGTCTGGTATTGATTCTAGGCTTTGTGTTTGCCTTTGGAGTCTGCTATTGGTGTCTGTTAACATGAGGACCAAAGACACATAATTGAAAACCAGGGAAGCCATTATGAGGCTGAAATATCAAAAACAATCTATCTAGAAACATAACCAAAACCTTAAACCTGCCAAAATCAACAGTTTGGAACATCATTAAAAGTCATCAGAAATCGCAAATGGCCTGGTAGAAAAACCCCAAAACAACTTTCCCACAATTCAGGAATACTCTCCAGGAGGTAAGCGTGAATGTGTCAGAGACTACCATCAGCAGAAGACTTCACCATCAGAACTACAGAGGCTACACTACATGGTGCAAACCACTAGTTAGCCACAAAAACAGGATGGCCAGGTTACAGTTTGCTAAAAAGTACCTAAAAGAGCCTGCAGAGTTCTGGAAAAAGGTCTTGTGGACAGATGAGACAAATATTAAAATGTACCAGAGTGATGGCAAGAGTAAAGTGTGGACAATATCCACAGCATACCATCTCATCTGTGAAATATGATAGAAGGGGTGTTATGGCTTGGGCATGTACAGTATGTCTTCCACTGGAATTGGCTCACTTGTCTTAATTGTTATTGTAACTGCTGACAGCAGCAGCAGGATGAATTTTGAAGTGTACAGAACCATCTTGTCAGCCCAAGTACAAGCAAATGCCTCCAAACTCATTGGACAGCGGTTCATCATACAGCAGGACAATGACCCAAAACATACTGCCATAGCAACTAGGGAGGTTTTCAGGCCCAAAAAGTGGAAAGTTGCTGACTGTCCAAGCTAATCTCCAGATTGAAATCCCATTGAACACGCATTTAGTTTGCTGAAGGGGAGACTTAAGGCAAATCGTCTGAAGATGGCTGCAGTACAGGCCTGGCAGAGCATCACCAGAAAAGATAGCCAGCATCTGGTGGGGTCAATGGGTCACAGTCTTCAGGCTGTGTGGACATTTGATAAATCTGTCCCATCACTTTTGGGTGCCTTGAAAAAGGGGAACTATGCATAAAAAGTGCTGTAATTTCTGAATGATGAAACTAATATGAACATAAATAACATCAAATAAAAGCTGTGAATCTCTACTCTGACCTTGTAATTGTGTAATTTAAAATCCAAACTTTTTGGAGTGTAGAGCCAAAAGAAGAAAAAATGCTTCACTGTCCCATTACTTACGCAGGGCACTGGAGAATTTTATAAGAAAGTATATTCTGGTTCAGAAACATGTCCTGAGCTTGATATGCTAGACATTTTTCTTCAAAGTATTAAACTACCTCAGTGACCATCTCAGCAATGGCAGAACTAGATAGATTCTTATCAGAACCAGATATTCTATAAAACATTTTTTTAAAAATGCCATTAGTAACAATAAGCTGTCCAGTAGGTAATGTTGCTTTGTAATGGAACTGTTTATGAGTGTAGAATGAATGAAGGCAACACCTTCAAAACCTTTGTATACACTTGTTGTTGGAGTTGGATGGAGTTGGCTCTTCTATTGTACTGAATAATATTTCCAATGAGATTCAACACAATGTTGAATTCACAACAATAACAAGAAGTTAGCGACACATATTAATTCATTAACGACATCATATTATATACAGTTCTCTTCTAGTCGACTCGGTTCGACCCCTCACAATGGTCACGCACTCTTGTGTAGCTTTTGCTGGAGACCACTATTCCTATACTGGGACAGGCCGGTGACGCTGAGAGAGTACATGGAAATGTACCCGCTCCACCCTACCCAGCTCCAGCGCCCAGAACTAAATGCGCCATAGAAGGTGCAGTAACATCCAGGCGGTAGAATCTCACTAAAGTATACCCTTGAACAGAGCCCAAGACATAGCAATTCCTCTAGTGGAATGCGCCTGGACTCCCAAAGGGGGCTGCAGGCCTTGAGAACTGTAAGCTTCTGTAATAGCCTCCACAATCCAGTAATAAAGGTGCTGTTTGGATAGCGCCTCAACCTGTGCAGGGTTGGCGAAACACACAAACAGTTGATCACATCTCCTGAACGCCTCAGTTCTCTTCATGTAGATGCGTAGTGCACGCACCGGGCAGAGAGTGTTCAGGTGTCTATCCTCTGGGGAAGAAACGGCAGGGGATGGAAAGAAACCAGTACATGGAGGCGCAACTGGCTGCAGCACAAATCTCAGAAATAGAGACGCCCTTGAACAGAGCCCAAGACGTAGCAATTTCTCTAGTGGAAGAAAACGTCGGGGGATGGAAAGAAACCAGTACAGTGGCATGACTACTGTAAGTTACAGAAATTACTTTGGGAACAAATGCGGCATGAGGATGTATCATAATCCAGTTGCTAGGGGCAAACTGAGTGCATGAAGGATGAACCGAGAGCGCATGAAGGTCGCTAACGCATTTGGCTGTGGTAAATGCTAGTAAGAATGCCGTCTTATAAGCCAAGGTCTGATTGTCAACGGTCTCCAAAGGCTCAAATCAAGCACTCGTAAGTGCATCGGGAACCAGCAAAAAAAGACGGGACAGGTGGCCTGTAAACCAGATGGATATGGCATACTCCTTTCATAAAATGACGCACAAGTGGGTGTGCCCTAATTGTCGTCTCACCCAGACCAACATGGCATGCCGAAATAAAAGCCAGGTAACCTTTAATGGTGTAAAAGGCCTTGCCCTGTTTGAGCAGGTCCGTTAAGAAGGAGAAGGCCATTGGGATGGAGCCCAAAAAAGGCACCACCCCACGTCTCTCACACCAACCCTCAAACACCCTCCACTTGAGATCATATAGACTCCTTGTAGAGGGGGGCTCTAGCCCCGTGAATTGTGGCAATCACATTCAGGGACAAGCCCTCCGCGTTTAGATCGAACCTCTCACGGGCCAAATCCATAGATTCATCAACTCAGTGGAATATTTGGTCCTGCGCTTGGGGTAATAAATCCTTGCAGAACGGAAGGCACCAAGGTCATGCGTAAAGAAACTGTGCTATCTCCACGAGCCAAGGTCTCCTGGGCCAATGTGGGGAAATCAGGAGAATGGATAAACCACACCTCCTCACTCTGCCCAGAGTGGGAGAAATGAGGCTGACAGGAGGGAATACTTAAGGAACATGTCTGACCACATGTTGTCAAACCTGACTAGGACATGATGTCCCTGTAGGAATGGACAAAAGTGCCTGAGGGCTAGTAACACTGTGTAGAGCTCGAGAATGTTGATATGAGCCGTGCTCATATAGTCTGACTATATTCCGCTCACTGAATGTCCTTCATGAACTGCCCCCCATCCCTGAATTGACACATCTGTCGTCACAACTTTGCACGATAGGACTCTTCCCATGGGGCATCGTTTCAGCAGGAGGGAGGGGTCTCTCCAACGTTGTAATGCTGTCAGGCACACTGCGGGGATAGACATGAGTCTGTGTGCACACCAAAGGCGTACAGGGCGATGATGAAAAGAGCCCAATGAAACCTCGGCAACAATTTTTTTCAGCCCAGGGCTCAGAGGGCTTTGGGGGGAATCTCAGGGGATCTCTGTGGTAATTTTCTGTGCTGAAGAAGGCTTGATGCCGAAACGCATCCACAGTGACTATGCCGATTATGCATTAAACCATAATTTTTGGGATTCACCTTGGGCTATACAGCACCCAAAGACACTTAAATCAAATACTGAACTTTATTTTGAGTCAGGCAGATCTTTTCCTTATTTTAGATCTGGTATACAACCTAAATCTTTGACTTATTCTAAACAATGAGCATAGGGTGACTGACTGGTTTTACAACATGAAGGACAGGAAACACTCCAGAAAAGTTCAGAACCAGTACCCATATAATTATATTGTATATAGATTGATGGCAACGTGCACATACCCCAGTGTGAGGTGACAGACAGGCTTTAGCAGTCCTGTGTCTTTGAAACATCACTGCATCCGAGAATCAGCCATTTCAGCAGCAGCAACAGCTGTTCTGTGTGTGGTCTCTCTGCCACAGTGGAGATTACTATCTTGTTTCCCCTCCACCCCTGGACCACCCCAGTGGTCCCCGTGTCCCTCCTCCAGGCGTGGTCCCCTGATCCCAGGCCTGACAGGAACCTGCCAAACATCAGCTCTGTCTGATCCCTCAGGCTGACAAGCCAATCCATCTTCACCTGCAGAGCAACTTTACACCAGCCTTTGTCATCATCAGCACCCGCCCTCTGCCAAGGAGAACTGAAATAGACATCACACCTATTAAAACATCCGCAATGCTATCTAATTGCCAACAGCGATGAAAAGTGAACGTCCATCATGAAAAAGTCAAACTTAATTTTACATAACAACTACTGGTGTAACAAATAATAATTTCTACTATTACTACTGGCAGCCACAACTTCTACAGGGCAACAACTATCACTAAACTCTACTGACTCATCTTGTCTCCCTCAAACTACCTCCAGTACTAAAACACAACTACTAACTATAACAATATGATAGCAATAAAAGATGACTGTAATAATTTAATTCAGTATATTTAGAGGGCAAACAGTTAGGTCCTGAATGTTCGCACACTGCCACAGAGCCAATAAGCAGTGTCAGGTTTGCAGCACTAACAGGATTAAGCACCAGGAGTTTATGTCTTTTACAGCCGCTGCCAGGCACGGGCCTGGAAATAATGGGATCAGTTCCCGAGCAGTTCATCACTGGAGAAACCACCTCTTCCCACATTAGCTCAGTATGAAAGGCCCTGCTGCATGTGTTGTCCCAGTGTTGCACTGGAACAAACCCATGAATAAATTGTAAACAAGCAATGACAACACAAATAAATACACATGGAAACAACCATGTGCAGAGGGGAGTATTTTCACGTGAGCAGTAGACAAACATGCGCTGCAGTAAGTGTAAAGGTTCAAAGAGGAGGGGCAGTCAATAACCTGCACTGAGCAAACTGATTCACCCGACTGCAGCTTTCACAGAGGCTGTAATTGATCCATGTTGTGATGAAACGGAATGATATGTGAAACACTTCTCACATGTCCAAGATTAATTCAGAAATGTCCCTTGTCATGTCCATGATTAGTGGGCATATCCCTCAAACTAGATCTGTTTCATCTGCCCTAATTTAAAAGGCAGCAGCGGCGGCGGCTACAGTATCTGCATGGCAGATGATGTAAAAGAAAGTAAAACAGGGAAGGGAGTAAAGAGGGAAATGAAGGCCAATGAAGGTGGATCATTAGAGTGAGTGAGATACGATTAAAGGCCTTATCAAAGCCAGTGATGCAACTGCACAAAAGAGATTAGTTTGGTTGGCAAACTAATTATTTGATTGTCAAACCATGAGCCTTACAGTCACAGAAGATAATATACATTAAATGTGGACAAGGACAAGGGCAAGATCAAGGCATAGCCTTGCGGTCAGGCTCAACTCCTACAGTGCACATGTCATGAATATGCAGAATGTGGAGAGCAATTTGTCAGTGTTGATGCATGCTTAAGGATTTTTTCTTGCCACCAAGATGTTCTGTACATATGAAGTCCCATGTAATTTTGCAGTGTCATGTACATTAGAATTAGGTGTTTGAAAATGTAAGTCTACAGTATGTACTATTACAATATTGTCCTCAATATCACAACATAGCATCTACAGTATTATTGAGATATACAGCCGCGTGTATTGTTGAGATATTTGGCTGTTTGAGAGACGGTGTGAATCCTAAACAACCTTCCCAGTGGTGAGTGTACAGTGTGTTGTTTAGTCGGCCAACAAACTGCACTGTAGCAGGAGTCAAAACTGAGTGTGCTGAAAAACCTTGTTGTATCATAGGGTATCGATTTCTGGGGCTCAATTGAATTTCCTGTCTTTTTTTGGCTATACAATCTTGTCACTTAAAACATAGTTTTTTGCATTTAATATAAATAACACATGTAGTACTTGCATCAAATAAAGCAACACTGATTTGAAATGTTTCATTATTTAATGTGGAATTAAGTGAGATCAAAAGTAAAGTGAAGTGTAAACAAACAAATAAACAATATAATCTATACAATACACTCTTCTTTGTGGCAATCACATTCAGATACATTTTCTTGTACAGGTGTCAGAGGATTAGAACCAGAGTGTGTGTGAATTCAGATTTGAAATTGGTTTTGCCAGTTACGGTAGAATAAATATAGCTAGTAAAGGGAGGAAGATGTTTGTACAGATGATTTTTTTACTATCACAGAGCCTTTGCTTGCTTGAGCTTTGGCTAGCATTTTTCATCGAAAGATATCTGTCACTAATATGGAACCAAGAGAAATGTCTACACTACACATAATTGTGTGGGCCATTCACAAAGAAAATTATAAGCAACACACGTATCTTGTCTTTGATAATGAAAAATGTGCTGACCTCATCCCTAATAGTTGGGAATAGCTCAGTGATAAGTGTCAATACTCCATTCATACTTAGTGCAGTCATATTTCATATACCTACAGTACTGGCTGTGCTAGTCCAATAATGTAGCTATAGGCCTATGTTTATGCCACCCATTATGATGCTATATTGAACACAGTCTGTCTAGTGATAACATGACATAACAATCTAATATAGGCCGACAAGAAGACACAGTAACAGCAAATATTGTGACATTTGTCTGTGAGTTTCTACTGTAAGCTGTCTTTCAATGATTCATCTTAATGAAACAGGCCCAAAGCAGTACTGCTATAAAACCTCCCCTTATCACATAGACAGAATTCTTTGTGACACACTCCTCTCCTCATTGTAATTTCTGTCACCATTGTCTTGGAGGCTTTGGATAAACATGGTGGAAATCAGGCCCCTGAGTGCATCCTGATTAAGCCAGGGGGAATGGTAATGAAATACCTGCTTGAGAGAAACTCTTCCTTATTACTCTATTATACATGAAAGGAGCACAGCGCTCTTAGAAGCTCTCCATCAAAGCAGACTCATTTCCATTCACTCCCATTAATTGCTATTTATTTTGCTTTCCCTCCCTGCAAATGACATCGAAGCTATTTCAGGTTGAAAATGGGAGGGATCTTTGCAGGTTTGCTGCTCAGTATGCATCTCAAAAGAAAATGAGTTAAAATGGAAAGAGAAGATGCGGAGGAAAGGTAATTTACATTGCTTCAAATAAAATAGAAATATCTGAAAATCTGTGTGTAGAATGATCTGTATTTGTCAGTGTTTGTGTGTGTGTGTGTGTGTGTGTGTGTGTGATGTGTATGGGGTCTGCTTACTGTATGTTGCCCCTGAGCATCAGCTGTGCCCTTCGCCATGTTTACAGCAGTGCCATTCTGCTACAGCCATTTGTAATGCTGTCAGGTGTGACTATAATTTAAGATCTCATTTGCCTTTCTGATTGCCGTTTTGTCGTTCATATGAATAATTACAGCCAAGTGTTATCAGTGCTCTAAGCACCTAGCTACTACACTCAAATGAAAAGTTGTATGTGTAGTTGAGTCACTGTCCAACTTCCATAAAATAAAATAAAAATCATTGATGCGATGAAATTGAATACATTAATTATTTACCTGTTAAGACACACATCTATTTTAGACACCCAGACGCAACAAGAGTGACCATGTGAAACAAAAAGGAAAGAAATGGCAGTAGGTACCTAATAATCCACACTCAGTGATCTGATTCAGAACCTTGCAGACAGATGTGTGCCACACAATGACTCAGAGGTGGATAGTAGGAGCCGTTCCCAACAACAGCTCAACATTCTGGGAACTAAATCTGTCAGTGCTGGAATACACTGGAGTGCAATCTGCCACCTTGATTTTAGCAGAAGGCAATACACAGGGGGGAAGGGGGTAGTGATAGGGGCAGGGATCAGGAGGTGCCCCCTCAATAGGATGATATGGTGGTTTCAGCACTTCAGCACAGCTCTGTTTGTGATTGAGTCAGAAAGTTCAGGGTTTATTGCTCACAACATGGGATGAAATCAAGACAGCCAACACTGAATGACAAAAACAAGGGAACCATGGCAGTCTCTCATCCTAAATAGTCTCATAGTCTCGATAAACTGGAGAGATGGTGAATTGATGTCCATTGACATCTCAATGTTTGTTGTCGTACATCTCTTTTTCTTACAGAAATCATAAAAATATAAATGGGAGATGATGAAGAGAGTAAAATCACTGAGGACAGTTTATATGACAGTTGTTGAGGAGGAGAAGAATAAGGATATCATTAAGGCAAAGTGATTGAGATAAGCAAGTCATGTGAAAATAAGTGAAATCAAACAGATTTTGGATGGCCATTAAAGACCCCCTCCAGTCAAAATCAAAAATTTTAGGATGGAAATAGACATTTTAAGTATAAGTATATGAATATACAACCATTTTGGTCCAAAATAAGTAATTTTGTTAAAAAAATAAATTAAAAAAAAGATACTAAGTAAAAATCCCTAAAATCTGAGATATGTCCTATTGATGATTGATGACGTGGAATTGATCTGACATCATCAAGGTGAGTTCTCTGCCCATCTCTTACTCTGACAGAGGACATTTCTTACAGCTTTTCACTGTATGTTATACATATGGTCATACGGTATGGGTACCAAACAGTATGGGAGATGAAGATAGAGTAAAATCCTTGAGGTCTAGTGGGATCCATATGACAGTTTGAGGAGGAGAAGAGAAAGGATACCATTAAGGCAAAGTGATTGAGACAAGTAAGTCATATGAAAACAAGTGTACAGTAAACATGTTGTCCCCCACAAATGATGTAGTGGCCCTGTCTAAAAGGAGATTGATAGAGAAGCCTGTGAATAAAGCAAGACATTTATTCATAAACTTTTTACTATGACATTCTGGTTGTCTTTGTTTTACAGTTCTCCCGTTGATGAAAAAATACGTTTTAAGTAGAACAATATCAATATACAACCATTTTAGTAAAAAATAAGCACTTTTGTTGAAAATAAATAAAAGACATATTTAGACCCAAAGTCAAAATCCCTTAAAATCTATGGGACCTTATGTAGACAGGTGTGTGCCATTCCAAATCATGTCCAATCAATTGAATTTACCACAGGTGGACTCCAATCAAGTCGTAGAAACATCTCAAGGATGATCAATGAAAACAGGAGGCACCTGAGCTCAATTTCAAGTGTCATAGCAAAGGGTCTGAATACTTATGTAAATGTGATATTTCATTTTTTTATTTTTAATAAATTACCAAACATTTCTAAAAACCTGTTTTCGCTTTGTCATTATGGAATATTGCGTGTAGATTGATGAGGAAAAAAATCAATTGATTCCATTATAGAATAAGGCTAATAACAAAATGTGGAAAAACTTAAGGGGTCTAAATACTTTCCGAATGCACTGTAAGTTATTTGTTGAATATTACGCAATGGCGTGAGTGTTTGTTCTTCCATGCTTATCCTCCTCCTGGTCCTTCTTCTCCAATACTTCAACAACAATGCTAAAATGTAAGAAAACTAAAAGACAGGATAACAGAGGAGGGAAGGTTTATTCATTCAAGTCTACATCAACGCTGTTGTAGCTGCTTTCTCTACATCAATACTACTGGTGTTGGAGCTGCTCTGTTACTGTTCACCATTGTTACACTGACGACGGATGGGGGTCGTTACTGCCCACTGTCTTGCATTTTCATTAGAGTGTTGAATTAACTGAAAAGTTTCGTCACACACAACAATTTTCACCCCTCTGGAGGGGGTCTTTAAACCTATTTGCTGAGAGTAGCACTGAGAGGCATAACAAAAACTTGAGAATAATTTAAACTGCCTCTTATAGTAAAACTAACTATACAGCATTTTGATGCAGCTGGAGCACTCTTTAAAAACGTAAAATGAGTCTCAAAATGACAACTAGAAGTATCCAGAAATAGGTTACCGGGGCTGAGATATATGATATGAGTTTAATATTTAATTAAGTGGGATATCAAAATTGTTTACCACATCGGTAACAGAACAGCTAAGCATTCTTAGTTGGCAGATTTATCTGTCATATTAGTTTCTTAATTATAATGTGAAAGGATTCACATGGATGTGTGACTGGAAGCATTGCATGCCAAGTCTTCAGGCTGTCCTATGTTTGGCAGAATTAGAGCTAGTTAGAACCAACCATATAAAAAGGGAAGAATTGCCCAAAATGTACTAAGAGGTTGCAGATTTCATTGGGTGAAATCTCCGGTTGGAGTCAAAAAATGTAACCTAAAAACATATTCAATGCATTGCTGGAGAAGGGGGTGGGGGGTATGATTGGTAGTTGCTAAAGAAATGTTTAAGCTCATGTACGAACAGCACTCGAATCCAATTCAAATTATAATTTATAGTAATGTGAAATACAGTCCCTCTGGTTTATGTCTGTAGCTAGTTATTCTTCTGATACTGTATGTGCTATCTATGAAGGCTGGAATCCCATCATCACTGTCAATGGAGCTATAGCCAGGTTCATTATTAAGGATGCTATTATCAATGGATCCACCATGCTCGCTATCCATGCTTTTGTTATCAGTGAGAGCCGTATCTAGCGGCGTCTGTCTTGCTGAGCCTTACCGCACAAGATGGGCTTTTAGCCCTACTGTCTGCAGGCTGTAGACCCATACACACCACAACATTGACACTAATGATTCAATGAGCACAATAATTGAGAGCCTTTCTCATTTCCTGGCAGCTAGAGTCTCAAGGAAGGGGGGTGATAGGGATAGGGATATAGACAGAGAGAGAGAGAGAGAGAGAGAGAGAGAGAGAGAGAGAGAGAGAGAGAGAGAGAGAGAGAGAGGCAGGAAAAGGGTTATAGAGACAACAAAGATATGGAGTGGGAGTCAAGAGAGTGAGGGACACGGGCACTGAAGAGAAACGAGAGGGAGGACAACGAGAAGGGCGGGTGCCGAGAGGATAAGAAATAGCGGGAGAGAGAAATGAAAGAGGTAGAGAAAGTGAGGGGTGGGATGAGGAGGGGATAAGAGACGGAGAGGCGGAGGACAGAGAGAAGAGAGATTGCATTAGCCTCTCGTCCCCGGTGGGACTGGCTGTGCTCGGAGGTTGACAGTCCTGAGAGCCCCTGTCCTTCAGCATGTGTGTGTGCCTGCAGCATTATCTCCTACTTACCACAGAGTGTCAGCCATTCAGGGCCACAAAACACTGCTTGCATTTCAATGGCTGCAAGAGGATCTCTCTCTCTCTCTCTCTCTCTCTCTCTCTCTCTCTCTCTCTCTCTCTCTCCTCTTACATTATCTTGAACACCTAAACTCAGAGGAGATGACATCCAGCCCATTAACTTTTCTATATCGGCGAGGGGGCGATAAGAGCTTAGAATTATTTGAGTGTAGCAAAGTTGAAATGTTAGCAAGTGGGCCTCAATAATTTAGGCACTTAATAGCATTACTGAACCAGACAAATAAGGTGCAAGTAATGGCAACTGATTGTAGAGGCAATGAGGGAATGTTTACTTGCCTCTTTGAAGTTGCATTTCAATAATTGCACCTTGTCACTAAATGAAACTAGTAAAAAGCTATATTGAAACAATTATCAATAATGCCCTTTTAAATCAATGAAGGCCCTCTGGTGTTGTGGAAAATTACAGGTTTTAATGACTGAATTATCTTGAACTGGATCCCCTCTTTGACACCTAAAGCTTGAGAAAAACACAGCAACAACAACAACAACAACAACAACAGTGTAGGGGGAAATGTGGAAATGCCTTTCCTGTTAGTTGTTTTTTATGTAATGTAACTCATTCGCAATCAACCAATTTCTATTCTAGATTGAATAATGTATGGTACCAAGTATTTACAGATAACATAAGACATCTACAGTACCTGTTCACCACTTGACAGTCCATACAATGTCAGTGAGGCTCTAACAGTCAGTTTACTGTATTAGAAGCCCAACTACGTACCGTGTGACCGTCAATCCAACATTTGAGAAAAAAAATGTTCTTGTTTTGCTGCTCCACAAAAAGAGAAAAAGAACTATTCTGGTAAATATTCTAATAAACATTTGTCTTGGATGCTTTGTTGTCACCAAAACAACCCCAATTGTGACCATCTGCCGGGTGAATTCTGATTCCCACCCCTCTAGCCTCAACATATTTGCTCTTTATGAAAATGAATTAACGGCAGTCCTGATTCATTAAGAGACGTGACTAATTGTTTTCCCCTCGCTCAGCAGCATGAAGGATGGCAAGGAAAAAAGGCATTTATCAAACTTCAAATTACCAGGAAGCACAGAGAGAAAAAAAATAGATTTATCAGGACAGTACTAACTGTGCTGGCTGCTAATTTCAGTCCACTCCAGTGTTTGCAGATAATTTCCTGGTTGTTTACATGAGAAAAATGATTTAAACCCATTATTAACTTGAGGCCTACGAATATGTTAATCCTTTGTTAGGCAGACAGAGTATAGTTTAGCTAGTACTCATAGTATTTACCATCAATCAAACTGCCTGATTTCACAGAGCAATTTTGGCCACCTTAAAATGCGGTATTACCATTTCATGTTCATCAGTTATTAGTACAATGAGTCAAAATCTGCCCACATAGAAATGCATAACATATATGCAATATGACATCAGACAGGCATGTACTGTACATGTTTGTAATAAGTAATAACATTATACTGTAGCTGCTTTATGTAAATTGTTACCAAATGTACTATGATATGTTTGTAGGTTAGGTGCATTGCATATGATGTATGTGATCAGTTTGAATATACATTTGTGAATTAATGAATGAATTAAATATTATTTAATTTGCTGTTTCAACCTGTTCACCTGTTTTAGGTTGCTTCAGGTCACTTAATCTACTATGACAATATTTTTGCCATTCTCAATTATGCTTATAATTTTTCACAATTCCATCCAAGAATGTAACCCTACAGTTATTAGGACCTGTCATGTTTTACTATCAGTAAGGTTGGGAAACAGGTGAAACAGACAGATGACACTCACAAAATCTAGAGGAAAATTAGCAGTAAATCAAAATAAAAGATGAGGGTTAATTGAGTTCACCCTTGTTTGTTCACTCAGAAAACAGAGGCAGAGGCTTGCTCTCACTCTCCATACACGACCCTGAGAGGAATTGACAGGCGCCTCCAAAAATAGAAGAATAAGTGGTGACTCAAAGTGGAGTTAAACCGTGATGCTCCCGGCATGTGTGTGGAGTGCTGTTGTGTGTTCGTGGTGGCATAATTACACTGGTGTAATTAAGATGGATCTCTGCATCATGTGGATTTTTCAATCCAACAGAACATTCCAGACATCTCTGCTGACACTAATGTGGTCTGGCAGGACCATGATGCAAAGACTGGGAGGCCAGATTTCCCAGGGGACTGTGTCACCTCCTGCTGTCAACAGCTCTATATGCCCAGAGATGAATGTCAACAATGAAGGGGGGATACCCCCTGCTTGGCTGCACTATACTGTACAGTCTGTGGATGTGACAAGGCAGAAGTGAACAGGGGCATGGCAATAGTGGGGGAGCCTGGACCATACCAACACAGCTACAGCCTCAGGTACAGGGTAGGTACAGTACATTTACATTTACATTTATGGCATTTAGCAGATGCCTTTATCCAAAGCGACGTACAACAAATACATTTGTTTAAGTAAGTGAATCATCTATTCAACAGTCATTATAAGACAAAATAATCAATGCTCACAACTAAATTTTATTAGCAGGAGAGAACTTGTACAGGGGGGTAACAGGGGAGAAGAGGTCTCGGGGTTAGGGTTAGTATAGGGGGGATAGTGAGGGTGAAGCTGTCTTTAGGAGGGACTGTTAAGATGTAGCTTGAAGAGATGGGTTTTCAATCTACGTCGGAAGATCGGAAGTGACTATGCAGTCCTGACTGTTGTGGGAAGCTCATTCCACCAGCGGGGCACCAGGACAGTGAAAAGCCGTGACCAAGTAGCGCAGCCACTGCATCCACGTAGAGGTGGCGGTGCCAGGCGGGCAGCCGAGGTGGAGGAGCGGAGTGATCTTGCAGGGGTTTGGGGGCTGACCTTTGCTTGCAAGTAGGGAGGGGCTGTTCCCTTTGCCATCCCGCTATCCAAGCACCAGGGTCTTGAATTTGATGCGAGCTGCTACCGGGAGCCAGTGGAGGGTGCAGAGGAGGGGCGTGACATGGGAGAATTTGGGGAGCTTGAACACTAGACGAGTGGCAGCGTTCTGGATGAGTTGCAGAGGCCTGATGGAGGAGGCGGGGAGTCCAGCCAGGAGTGCATTGCAGTAGTCAAGGCGAGAGATTACAAGTGCTTGGACAGTAGGGCCAGTATGCCCATAATGCCACTGTAATGGCATCTGACACAACTTGGCGTGTTGTGAGGGAATGTTTGCAAGCTGTCAAATAAATAAATATTGAATGTTGGTGCAATGGTTTGACAGTGTTATTTAGCCATCTCAGGCTAAACTGATTGTGTTTTGGAGATGACATAATACCTTGTTCAAAATAGTGTTAAAGCCTATTACTGTGACTGAGGATGTGTTGGTGCCAGTGTTTATGAAGTATAAACTGGGGATGGATTATAAGTGGACAAATAAGAGGTAAATGGGTCATTGACGGAGTGTGGAGCCATGCATTCATTTTGGGGCCTGACTCTGTGGCACAACCGCCTGTCAGTGGGACGAGCCAGATGGGAGACATAAAATGCTCCATTCCTTGACAAGGTAGTCTGTCAAAGTTAGGGAGAACAGTCACAGGGGTAATGTTTTGACAAGGCATTACATTTCTGAGACGTCCTGTGTGTCATTTGACTAGATTGATGTACAGATACAGATGGCTATATTATGTGCATGCCTATATGTATTATATACAGCCATATGCCACAACTGTTGGCAACTCTTCTGACCCACTTTCACCTGATAAAGGTGAAGGTTTAGCTTTAAATTCTCAAAGAGCTTCTAGAGTTGTAGACAGCATCCCATGTAAAGTAAGTGCCCTCAGTTTCGAAAGAATCAGCAGAGCAGATTATCAGAAAGCAGCAGCATTGACACACATTACATCTGTTGATAACATCTGCTCAAATCTAAGCTGCATAATAAGCCCCCATATACTGTAAGTCTTTCTCTCTCTCTCTCTCTCCCCACACTCACACACACACACACACACACACACACACACACACACACACACAAACACACACAAACAGGAACACACACACACACACACACACACACTCTTGCAAATAAAACACAGTCACAATATAGGGGAATTATGGTGACAGGAAACATTCTCCTCTTCCACCTCAAGCCCCATGGGAAATGCGGTCAAAGAAGCAAACGCAGAGGTGATGAGATTTATTTGACCATGAGGCCTCCATCACCAAAGGGAGATAGACACCTGGACTCAAACAACTCAAATTGGCTCTGCTCTGAATTGGGTAGCTACAGTATGACAGATGAAGGTTCATGACAAGCACAAATCCTTCAGTTTAACTTTCAAGCCAGGCAAAAAAATCTGTAGCATCCACCTTTGTAAACAGATAAAGTAACAAACATAAGCTTTTGGTTTGGAATGTATAAAACCATAGATAAACATGCTGATCTCTGGCAGAAATATAAAAAACCTCTTGTAAAAAAAAATCTATTTTTTGTACTTGACATACTGGTTTTCTATTCAATTTTGTTTCCCAACATTCTTTCACATCTGTGATTGCTGACTGGTCTTACATTTTAATTCCACCACTGACACACACAGACCCAGTTTGACTTTTATATATTCTCTCTCTCTCTCTCTCTCTCTCCTCCATTGCTGGATCTTTGAGCGAGAGCCTTCATCTCCCATAATCGCCAGTCTGTCAGTCAGAGTTAAGACATTTCATTTACGGCAGCACAATTATGTCCCTGTCTTAGCCAGGGGGTATGCCTTCAGCTCAAATAGACCTTTTCACCTCTTATCTATCCATAATGATATCTCGTTGGCAGACAGTGCTTCTCCCTAAATCCTTTTGAATATCTGGACACCACCTGAGGCAGTGCCTTTAGTAAAACAGGTTGGATCAGTTTATAGAGCTGTTATAGATGTTTTTAAGATGAGCTGTAAAGCTGATTCATATTTAGAATACCAAAGGGTACAACACAGGAGAGATGATAAACTCACACAGCCACGTAAATATTATTTTGGAGACATAACTTCAAAGTGTCAGTGTGTCACACTCGACACCTGTGGGTGATAAAGATAGGGAGATGGTTCTACACTGACACTGACTTTGTTTTTGATCTTCATGCATATTAACCTACGTCAGCAGACATAGCGAACGATTCAATCAATTAGCTTAGTAATCAAATCAGGTGATAGGCTGGTTATTTAGTTTTACACATAATTAAACTAATTGATCGATAAAGCAAGACACATTACGCTCTTAATAAACAACAAATTATCCCTATTCTATCATTGTATCACCTCTATTGACCAGAAGGCATTGGTCAAGGAGCAGATGGATGGACAGACTTCTGTTCCCTCCCTCAGGAGTGCCCCTGTAAGGACACCCTCCACTCTCCCCTTGATTACACTCAGGAGGAGCAGTGAGGCTGTGTAATCATTTGATTGCCACTTCATCAAATTTAGGGGTGGGAATGCAGGAACATGTGCCTGTATGCACACGGCAGCTGTTCCAAATCGTATCTCATCGGGACTAGGGAGTCGTGGGCACTATGGCAGATTTCTCATCATTGTTTTGGTCCAGGATCCGATTAACCTCTCTGTACAGCGCTATGGTTTTAACCCTCTCATATACTGGAAACGAAAATTAAATATGAACCAGCAGTTGATGATTCACTGACTCTATCTGCATGTTACATGGACGGTTTTATGTTACTGGTCAATGTTTACATTTGACATTTTAGTCATTTAGCAGATGCTCTTATCCAGAGCGACTTACAGTAGAGTAAGTACATTTGGCGAAAGCAAGTGAACCAACTGTACTGGACATAACGATCATTGCAAGTAAGACTTTTTATAAGAATAAGTGCTACAACCAATCACAGTACTAAAGAAAGGCAACACGATAATCAACCAGTGTGTAATAAAAACCCTTTAGAAGTTACTTCTCTTCATACGCTCTAATGCACAAGGACCTTACCAGAGAGCCTTACCTCTCGTCTGCTGTGACACTAGTCTTGTAGAGTAGATGTGTGGCCTTGGTGCAGAGAGATATGCCTCATTTCTGCAGCACAATTACACTCCCCCGCCCCCCACACCCTTGTTCCTGAGACATGCCACGTCTGCAATACGGCCAAGAAATTGAATCTGCCAGTCAAGTGAGACGCCACAGTTATCTAATCCAACCTGCACTTTGGGGCTGTGCTCCCTTAACACCCCCCAACGATTATACCCTGCCATCCCACACCCCAAGCAAGCACTGAAGTAGTGTCATTACACTGATGGTAAACTATGCCCAATCCTGCCTCCAGCTATCCCTACCCCTCCCCTGTTCCCCTCTCTCTGTCAAGATCCCTCCCCAGGGCCTCAGACACTGTGGTTCACATTACTCACATAATCACAGCCGCTTACCGCGTAAATGCACACAGATCAGATCACTGTGAATGAGGGGGAAAAGATACATAAAGTCATTGAGAATTCATCACGTCGGGGAGGGCTGTGTTTCTGCCATAGTCAGCAAGGGAGATGTTAATGCAGCTGTGAGAATTAATGGGAGTATTGGCTTACAAACATTTGGTGATACATTATTGTAGCTGGGAGCGACCAACTACGCATGGGTTGTTTTTCAGCAGCATCGGTTGCAAGCAGGGTACATTCTTTTTTAATTAGATACAACTAACAGCTGGATAAGCAAACAATAATTCAGTGGGACCATAAGGTGTCCTGCTGATTCATATTTGATAATTTAACCAGATCTCTCTTTTTACTTTGTTGGACTAATTCATAGATAAAATACCCAATAAAAAGGTGACCAAATTGACCAAATATCAATTTGAAGATATTTAATGGACATATTTTGGACATTACAATCTACATAAATATAAAGATTTCTCTCTCATATTCAGCTCACAGCTCACATTATGTTTTAATATGAAGGTACATCAGCTTACTCATTCTGTATTACCTTGAAGCTCTTCAAACCTAATGATATGTATCTGATGTATGTAAGGGGATGGAACTAAAACATCTGACCTACGGTATAGAGAAGATATTAACTTCTCAATGTCCTCCATCCAGATTCTGCTCCCCATCATTATTTCATTTCATGATCTTACTCCCAAATAAACAAAGGTGCATGTTTGCTATGATACATGACAGAGGGTGCCTATTGATCAATTCTTATGTGAGCAGAGATAACAAAAAAGCAAACCTTACACACTGATAATGAAAATCATGAACAAATGCCTGGCTCAAATTATAATTGGGCCAGCTTGAACAAAACCATTTAGATACATGAAAACAGGTCTTGTTCAAGTAGCTCCTAGCTCTCTCTGTTTTAGTAAAAATTGGTCACACTCCTACACTATGCAAGAGCAGTGTCATCCCAGTTTCTGCCAGTTTGGACTGTGGACTGATGCAATAGCCCTGTTTCAACCCATTGCAGTGTAACCAACAGCTATCTCTTTGCCCCCCACACCAGTCTCACGGTGGGGTAGCATTTCAAAGGAGGTATAAATGTGGCCAAGTCCATGCATTTCTTCTCAATGGGCAGCCCTTACATTTAAAAATGACTCATATTTTCTTCAGCCCCTCAGGTGTGAGTTCCTGCTGCTCTCTCTGTGTGAAGCCAATCTCCGGACTCCACTGGCCACATGGTCATCTGACCTTCTCTGCTTTCTGTACCGCCAACCGGCTAAAAAAAACACACACACGCACACACACACACACACACACACACACACACACACACACACACACACACACACACACACACACACATTGCTGTCCATGCACACAAGCACACACACATATGCATGCGCATGCACGCATGCACACACACACACTTTAAGATGGCTTCAAAGTATACACTATTTAATGTGGTTTAAGTGATAGGAATATATATATATATATACACTCACTGGCCACTTTATTAGGTACACTTTGCTAGTATTGAGGTGGACCCCCTTTTGTATCTGCTTCAAGGTTGCTTCGACGTGTTGTGCATTCAGAGATGGTCTTCTGCATACCTTGGTTGTAACAAGTGGTTATTTGAGTTACTGTTGCCTTTCTATCATCTCGAACCAGTATGGCCATTCTCCTCTGACCTCTGGCATCAATAAGGCATTTTCGCCCAGAGAACTGCCGCTCACTGGATATTGTCTCTTTTTCGGACCATTCTCTGTAAACCCTAGAGATGGTTGTGCGTGAAAATCCCAGTAGATCAGAAGTTTCTGAAATACTCAGACCAGCCCATCTGGCACCAACTACCATGCCACGTTCAAAGTCACTTAAATCACCTTTCTTCCCCATTCTGATGCTCGGTTTTAACTTCAGCAGGTCGTCTTGACCATGTCTACATGCCTAAATGCATTTAGTTGCTGCCATGTGATTGGCTGATTAGATATTTGCATTACCGAGCAGTTGAACAGGTGTACCTAATAAAGTGGCCGGTGAGTATACAATAAACTAGCAAAAAAAACAGTTTTGGCTTTGTCATTATGGGGTGTGGTGTCATTATTGTGTGTAGGGTCTGAATACTTATGTAAATGTGATATATTATTTTTTTTATTTTTACGCAATTAGGAAACATCTAAACATTCTAAAAACCTGTTTTCGCTTTGTCATTATGGGGTATTGTGTGTAGATTGATGAGGAAAAAAAAAACTGAATCCATTTTAGAAGGCTGTAACATAACAAAATGTGGAAAAAGTTAAGGGGTCTGAATACTTTCCGAATGCACTGTATATATACAGCTAGCTCTAACCCTAATATATATACAATACCATTAGTGGAATATATCCATTCACGTCTTCTCCTCTCTGGCATCTGACCAAACGCTTCCAACTGGAATCAACAGATAAGGGAAGAAATATGTTACAGGGATTTCCACAATGGTGAAAGGGGAGTGTGAGAGGGAGTGAGAGAGAGAGAGAGAGAGAGAGAGCGAGAGAGAGAGCGAGAGAATGAGAGAGAGAGAGAGAGAGAGGGAAGTCTGGAGAAGTCAAATGATTGGGACAATGGGGAAATCAATCAGCTCTCCTGACCACAATCAATAGCCACCGCAAACTAACCGAGAAACAAACAAAATATGTGTTTCAGTTTCTTTCTCCTCCAACGCTGTTGGTTTACCAATACACTCACCGGTAGTATAAGCAGTGCACTGTATAGACATCCTTATCAGCAAGGTTGTTTATGCAACCTAAAGTATAGTACAGATGAGCACACTGTTCCCTGCACAGGTTTCCAGCGGCCTGCCCCCAGCAGCGACAGTGCAGTGCCCAGAAAGTGGGGAGGTGAAGGCAGATTGCACGGGCCTCTTTGTGCTCTCTGACATGGAGGGGGCCCTTTGAAGATCAAAAGCTTGGGAGGGTGCACCCAAGCCCTGGCGGTCCAGCGTCATTAAAACCTCTATGAGCCTGAGATGCTCTAATGAGAGAGGGCTGACTCTTTGCTAATCCTGTCTAATTATGTTTGGATGCAAGGTGGGTTTCAATAAGAACTTCCCCCTATGCAGCTCTGTGGAGGTGTAGCGGTTTACCATAGGTCGAGGTGGTTTCTTAGGCTATTGGCTAACAAGGGATGGTGTGATTAACAGTGTGCGCTTGTAAAACAAACAAAAAAAAGCCCTTTTGAGCTCTGAATTATCATCTATCCAATTGACATTGAAGATTATGGAAGATTTTGTTGTCCCAAGCTGGGACATCACATGACACTACTGTCTACTAAGTATCAATAGAATATGATATGTTTATAAGTGTGAAGGACACACACACAGATCTGTGCGTTGTGATGTTTTACATGCCTCCTGCATCACATGCTGTTTCTCTAGCACTAGTTCCAGAAGGTCATGATGGTTCAAGGGAAATAACTTACTCAGCAATTAATTTATACTTAAAGCACACAGAGAGCTACAGCTATACATTATTACCATGCAACCTCTAGGGCCTGGGTGTAGTGCTTTTAGACCAAACACCAGTGAGTAAGAGGAATAAGATAAGGCCGTCAGTGGAACTAGGAGGTGTATATTGCCACACCACCCTCTTCTGGACGAGGAGTGCATCTTTAGGTTTTCAGCTCTTTCTCAAGATGTGTATACAGTATGTACGTCTTCACTACAGTGTGTATCATTCACTTCATATCACATGGGGATTCATTTAAATCATTCAATGTAGAGAAAGAAGGTGAACCTTGCTAATACATACATGTATGGTATCTAGTGAAAGAATATGTTGTCTAATGGTAAAATTAAAGATGTTCTCGCAGTCCACAGGGTGTGCAGGCTTTCCTCACAAAATCAGCACTGACACACCTGGTTAAACTTATCAAGGGCTTGATGATTGGTTGAATGAGATGTGTTAGTACTAGGCAAGGACAAAGGCCTGCACACTGTGGGTCTCCAGGACTAGAATTGCAGCAGACTAAATTTAAAAAGATGTTGGACAAGAGGTGCAGGTCAGAAGGCAGTATAAGTCAATAGAGTAGTTGTGTTCATACCCTGAGCAGGTCTGCAGGCCAAGTTATTGCCGACCCTTTATCTTTCATCTGTTTCTCCAGCAATGGCAAGGAAGTGGTGAAGAGAGCGAGAGACACTGATAAATGCTGATTGGGCCATCTATGGGGGTCTCATCGTACTGACTCCAGCCGTCAGGACAGGGAGATTGAAGTCTGAGGACGGCTCTGGGCTCCTGCTTCATTTCATACTGCTCTGCCTCCAATCAGAATCCAATCCCCACTCAGGGCCGGTATCGTCCCAAAGGAGTGCCCAGCAAAGCCTGCAAAGTCATTCTGAAGACAACGGAAGGACACCTCCCAAGGATTGAACTCTGTGTCCTCTGCTTTCTCTATCGCCCTGTGACTATACTGATCTGTAGCCCAGTTTTTCATTTGTTCACCACCTGTCTTTCTCTCTGGCCTCTCACCGTTGTGCACTCACTAATTTTGTGACAGCTTGGTCTCTCTCTCTCTCTCTCTCCCTCTGACTTTACTGCACTTATCTATCCCCAGGTCTCCTTCTTTCTCCTATCTCTGTTGGTGATAACCTGTATCTCTGGCTCATTCAGTCCAGTGGCTATTATTCGGCACCCTAAGTCTTATTTAAGACACATTCATTCTGACAATGACAGCCCTCATACAGCAGCTGTGCATCTTCACTAGTTTGCGATCAATAAGTGCCAATTGTGTCCTTGGGAACCTTGCCTTTTGCTCCTCTGCCTCCCTGTGAGATCCCTCCCCAACCCTCTCTTTGCATCAGTCGGACATCTGTTAGCATGCAACATAACACATTTTTGTTTTCTCTTTCTCCTCTGCTTGACAGGATGACAGCTTCTATAGAGTGGCACAATGCCACTAGCTGTCAGATGGAAAATGAAACAAAACTGCTTATCTGTGTTGGGTACATAAGGGAGAAATCACCACAATTTAGACAGCCAAGAACATTGACAGTAGGAGTAATGAGGCCAGGAGGCTCGCCTACATACAGTATTCGTCCCAGAGACTCATAGACCTGGGACAATATCTAAATTATCTCTGTATCATCTCAAAACCTGCACTATGAGATTTCCATAAGGATGCCTGCTTTTACCCTAACATGCAAGGCGGAGACCGAGACAGAAATTCAATTTGGCCCATGCAGGAAGCACTAATCAGGTTTTATGTCAATTTAAGTGATTCTGAGTTCTGTCTTTCAGCCATGTCCTTGGATTTAGAGGGCACAGGTCTCGTATTCTAGACACTCAAATGGCTCTGTAGTAAGATGACCAACATGTCTTGATTGGCACTTAGTTTTGTTAAGGCTGTACAGCTGAAGGTAATGGGTAAGGTATTGTAGGTCAAAGATCAGGATTTGACTTACAATACGCTCATACTACTGTGAAACTAGCAAAAAAGCATAAGGAATTAGCTTAATGTCACTGAACTACAATCATACCTCTCTGTTATACAGTGTTAGGTTATTGATCATATTCAGAATCATTTTCTGATTCTGAGTTATAACTGCGGTGAGATTGCCAAAGGAGAGAAGCCCCTCAGAGGTTAAAAAGCCTCTCAGTTGATATTATAGGATTGATATGACCATAATGGACCATTCATGATCTGTCATTCTCCATTACATTGTCGCTGTATTGATTTAAGGATCAGGTATAACTAATGTTGAAGTTGGGTGGTTCCAATCGACATGTACTGTCCATGAGATTAGTGGAACCAAGTCTTGGCTTTTGTCTCGACTTGAGAGTCTGTAAGAGGATGTGACAACATGATAAAGCCACTGTCTTCTTTGTATAAGTGGATGCATTTCTATAACATTATTCAGCCATCATATCCTGATTGAGAGAAATATAAAGAACTGCTGGCATTGATGCACTTATTCAAGAGTTTTGAGATAATGAATCTACTTCTAAAAGCCTTTCAGTTGAATATATTAAATGAAATCAGACATTTAATATCTCTCATCCTAATGCAACACACACACACACACACACACACACACACACACACACACACACACACACACACACACACACACACCCCGTGAGTCCTGTCTGTCATTCCTACATTCTATGGAAAACCCAACCTTGCTAAAACCATTATCAGGACAACCAGAAAGCCATTACCAGCAATGATGGAGAGGATTCCCAGAGGGACAATGGATGTTACATGGATGACGGTGATGAGGTGGGTTGGGGAACATGGAAGGGTTATGAGGCTCATTCCCTCCTAGTCAATCACATTGATGAACTTCCCTTCAGAAAACATAGACAACTAATGTATAGTAGGTCACATGCTAGATTTCACAATGCCTTGATTGGCATGCCAGGTCGTAACTGTTGTTTTAGTAGTCATGGTTGGACTACTAAAACATTAACTCTGACCAAGAGTCAACCAGGAATGGCCCATAATGAAATATCTTAATCAGGGCTCTTGTAACCTGTCTGATAAAAAGCCACATCATCACACTTATGTGCAATTTTAGATTACAATTTTGTAACCAAGTGGTAAACTCACTTCTCAAGTTCAAACCATCTGTGCTGTATTCAAGTCACTTACCATAACCGTGTATGATGAAATACATTGCACAAAGAGTACACACCCGTATGCAATGCTCCTACACAAGGACTCAAGAAAACAAAGTAAACAGAGTCTCGTGTTATGGGAGATGACCTTCACTATGCTGCATTAGGTCAGCTCAGTGCAGTAGAAGAACGAGTTATGTGGGTTGCGTGTGTGCCAACCTGGAAGTGCAATGGCTATTCAGACAACTCATCTTATTTTTACACCACATCCTCATGTCACCTGCAGTAATGCAAACCAGTTCATATTGTATCCCCTATAGCCAGGGGCACACATGATGTACACTGACACTAAGAGCAGATCATCTTGCCATATAATACTCAGTTGCAGTCAAAGCAAGGCTGGCAGTGCCTCTCCTTGGAATTTCCCATGTGTTTTAATGTAGCCTGTTACAAGGTATAATAACAGGCCACAGTTCGACGGCTGCAGGGGTGTGTGTCGGACTGGGTGGTGAGCAGCACTGGCGCCCCCCAGGGGACAGTTCTGGCTCCCTTCCTCTTCACCCTCTATACCTCAGACTTCAGGCAAAACATAAATACTTGCCATCTGCCGAAGTTCTCGGATGATTCTGCTATTGTGGGATATGTCAGTGGAGGCCAGGAGACCAACTACAGAGGACTGGTGGACCATTTTGTTGAGTGGTGTGAGCAGGTGTTGAGTGGTGGGTGCTACTCAACATCAGCAAGACAAAGGAGATGGTGGTGGACTTTAGGAGGACTAGGGTCCCCCTGTCTCCTGTTTCCATCCAGGGAGAGGACGTGGAGGTGTTCCAGAGCTACAAGTACCTGGGGGTGCACCTGGACAATAAACTGGACTGGACTGGTAACACAAGAGGGGCCAGAGCTTTATTTCTTGAAGAGGCTCAGGTCCTTTGGCATGTGCAGGACTCTGCTGAACCTGTTCTACCAGTCAGTGGTGGCCAGCGCAGTGCTGTATGCGGTGGTATGCTGGGGGGGGGCTGCTGTAACGCCTTACTTTTCCCTCAGGTATCAATAAAATACCTATCTATCTATCCATCTACATATCTGGAATAGACAAACTATGCTCCTCATGGAGAATGTGGTGATGCCTGATAATAGGAATGAAGGATACTGACACTGTGACAGGTACAGTTAGAGTTAAAGGTAGACTCTGGGATATGACATCAATGGGAAAAGAGCTGGGCGACACTACCAGAGATAATTTAACAACAGAGATGATCAAGAAATGAGAGGAGACGATACTCCGGCACGCATATTGCGACGGTGCGCATGCGCCAACGTCTAATGAATGCCTACCATTGTTCACATCTTTACTTACTCCAAATATCTTTGGTAAAAGTTGCTGTGACTTCCTGGCATGTTGTCATATCCCAGAGTCTACCTTTAAATAAGCTTTATGTCGACTGGCCTGGTCAACAGGGAATCTATTGAATATTCTTGTTCATAATCATGTACTACTAACTTTCACTATATGGATTTTCTGTTGTAGTCAGTCATTGCGCTCTTAGTAAACAATACAAAGTGGTCAGTTTCACATCGGTCATATTGTGTCAGCAGGATTTTAAATGTTTCTATTCAAACAGCGGCTTGAATCCTTGTATGACCTAAATATCAATGCAATGTGACTTCCAATCCGTTGACGGAACATTCAAATACAAGGTAAGTTACATTTTTACTGCCTACACAGCAAACATTCGTCTTTGGTTTTCAGCTTCACAGTGATAACAGTGTGATGGTATTTATACACTGCTAAAGCTGATTAAACTTAAGTCAGACAGTAAATGTGCTTGCATTTGAGTTATGCAAAAAAAACACACACAAAAAAACTTGAACCATGAATACATTATTTCATGATGCAAAAACCACAAGCATCTGCAAATGGCCGCTGTCTGTCATGGCAGAGTAAAAAGCAGCTGAGGACAGGTATCTGGTATATTTCATTAGACATGGAGCCTTAGGGGAGCTGACTACACTGTAACGTTGTCACAGAGGATTGATGACTGCTTTCTATAAAGGTAAATAAATAAACACCAGTAATCCTGGAGATGTGGAGGCCATAATATGAGCCGCAATAACGGCTGTAGTTGAAGGCTTCTGATATGAGTTTCATTCACCATGAAATATGCAACCTACTGTATATTTATGTATGTATTTGTTCTCCTATTCATTTATGTATATACTGTCTCAATCATGGTGGTCAAAGATTGGATTATTTCTATCACAAAGGCATTTAGATATCAAATGACTGGCAGACAGCTTAAATATGCCCTCTGCTTTCAAACATTTAAAGATGAATGTAAACGGTTTTCAGAGAAACCACTGTTTACGCAAATAGAATGCATAAGAACATCTGTGCCAAAATGATGGACACGGACAACCATCTCAAAATGCCATCTTTTATCATCTGTCAGTTGCCATAGAGACAGAGATAATACAAAGAAGTGAAATTGGAACTTCAGGAGGTTTTAGCTGTACCCTGGTAAAATAGCTTTATGTAATAGTCTCCTATGGAGCTTCCAATACAAACGATGTTTGTCCCCAGACAGCTTCGTTGTCATGGTATACATTCATTATAATGCAATCACTTTACCAGGGTGTTGATTGCATCGCTTGGACTAGATAATGTAAGCGTAGAATGTGTAAGCTTTATCAACATAATCTTATTGTGTAGTCCTCCAACGATGAAATCGGAGAGGGGACTATGATTCGGTCTCTGTCCGTTCATATGTCACAAGCTTTTTCTCTAACACCACTGGGACAATTTTGATTAAACTTGGGTGAATGATGGGTCTTGCTGTACAGATGGAACATATACGAAATTATACTGATTGGCCCAATTTTCATCATTAAATACGTAATATTAGCGCTAGCTTCACGTGCACATAGGCTGTGCAATGTAGTTGAGGTCCGGTGGGAGTCCATTAGTTTCAATGGGATGCGATACGCACCATTGCGACTCGGCAGCTGTACGAGTCTGCGTTGCATTCCAGAAAAAAATCCTACATATGCGTTAAAATGCGCTGCGGCACTCCAGCGGAAGTCAGTTTACAATTGACTTTATGATAGTATAAGCTAACTGTCAACACCACAGCAGCTTTTATTCAAACACTATTTTGGACTTTTAGATGCAGCCAGTCATTTGTTTGAATGACGAAGTGCAATTGCATCCCAATTCACCCAGCTCGAGCTCCGACTCACAACACCGTGTTAGTAGGAGGAAAACAATCAGTTTTTTTCGCCGGATCGCAATCATTGTGTTGCAGTCTATGTGTGGGAGTGTAGCCAAATGCAGTAGTATGCAATATTTTAGCCTCATCCCTCTCAGATTGCCCCTTTAAGATTCAAGATTCAAGATTCTTTATTTGTCACGTGCATACAAGTATACAGTGAAATGCAAAAGTGACAGTGCCACAGAGTAGTGCAACAATACAATAAGTTTTAAAATAGAATAAAATAAAAATAGAAGTACTAAAAAAAATACAGTATGGACAGTATAAACAGTATAAACAATATGAACAGTATAAGCAGTAAGCGATATAGACAGCAGATGGATGATTATGTGTGCAGATGTGCTATGATGTCAGTGAGTGTGTGAGTGACTTGAGGGGGGCACTGGTAGGGTCATCGTTGATGATTCTGATGGCGTGGGGGAAGAAACTCAGCCTTAGCCTCTCTGTTCTTGCTGCATGACAGCGGAGGCGTTTTAAACTGGTTTATAATGGAAATGTAAACACATTTAAAAGCAAAGACTGAGAAATAGGACCATTTTAAATGTATCCTATAATATAATGGTGAGGAAAAAAACAGAGTTAAATCAAATGGAAATTACATTGTACTTTGTTTTATCATAGTCTGCTAGATGTGAAACCAGGTGGAAAAAAAGAAGCAGCTATTTCCCCTTTTCAATTTGATGTATACTCATAGTTTTCATCTCCTTACTAGTGAAGCATGTATCTCTGCGCGTGTTGATTGCTTGTCTCAAGGATAGCTCATTAATCTCTTTCTCTTGTGTTCTGTGTTATCCATCAGACACTGTGTTCCTCTCATGAGTGAGTTCATAGTAAGGTAAGGAGAGGGTTGTGTTGCTTGTATAGAGGAGAACGCTCTATACAATGTAATATGAAGAGAACATGAATATCATAGAAGAGAGCTGGAACACACTTTGTTATTTGTATGCCCATGTAGCAGTACAGCCCTTTTTTCTTCAAGGTAATCACTCACCAGGAAAGAAAGCAGGAGGGATGGGGGAAAGACTGAAACATGAAGTAAACCAAATTATTGACGGAAGAATATTTATATACAGTATACTGTATGGAATATATCTGATGACTCTTTGCCCCAGGTCCCATAGATGCTTTATGCAGACAGGAGGCTCTCTGTTCCCTTGCACTATACTGACTCTGATCACAGCTTTTTGTTACTTTGCTGCTCAAAGCTTTTCAGATTAGAAACCATCTGATTCCTACTTGGTATCCAAGACAATTAATGATTCTATCCCATGTCTGTTCCCCCTCCATAGAGCGTCATCTGCTAAGGGCAGTCTAACAGTCTTACCATGCAGCATCAGTTATCTTCTCTCTCTCTCTCTCTCTCTCTCTCTCTCTCTCTCTCTCTCTCTCTCTCTCTCTCTCTCTCTCTCTTTCTCTCTCTCTCTCTGCTCCCATCATGTTGAGATTGAGCTTGCTCCTGATTAGCAGTAATCAATAGCAAAGCGGCACAGTAATTGTGACGACCCACTGAGAGTTGACTTTTACTTTTAATAAAAAAATACATTAATGCAAGTCGAACAACGTCATGACACCATGAGCCATGTTATTCACACAATACTCACCAAGCTAAACCAACAGCCATGCCATGATGGCTCTCTACCCATGATCTCCACATAATGTTTTGAATGCTTGCAATGCTTGTCATTAAGTATGATGAATAATATTGTAGAAGGCTAATAAGTGTTGGGCAAAACCAAAGCCTCTTTATAGGAAACCAGTTCACTTCGCTGCCATCTTGACGACAATGCTTATTTTCAACAAGGCGACTAAACACTTTGTTGTTATGCTGTTTTTTCAGACAGGTAGCCTATGGGAGAGCAGGATAAAAACTCCACAAAAACTCCACTCACACCAAAATGATAGGGATTAGCAACTTTTCCTTTCAGTTTTTCATGTCCCTGATCGTTAAAAGTTGGTGTAATTGCTTAAAAAGACACTTCATTTGGCTCTGTCCTAGCCTTCCTAGACACCCGCTCTAGTCATACACACATGTTGCTAGGGAAACGGCACACAAATTATGCAATCTCTCTCTCTCTAGCAACGCGAAGCAACAACAACTGTCAGTAACACTAATCTAAAACAGTGTGGTAATTGGTCAGAAATAGATCCCCATGTGGGACTGGCACCATCTTCCCCATCTTTAGCAAATAGCAGTAGTAAATCAAGGGAGTGGCATATCTCTATTATATACAATCTCTGGCAAAACTCAAATCCTTAAACTCTAACATGGGGTGTCATTATGCCAAATGATACCGCGGTTGCTGTATTCATGCCTCAATTACAAACATATGTATTAGGGTTTAACAAGGGGAAAAAATAAACATTTTTAAAAAAGCATCACTGCCCTAAAACATACATGTAATGAATGGATGTTCTTGAATCCTTAACAATTCAATTCAACAAAACCCATTGCACTGTACTTGTGATAAGCCTCCAAACAGGCTAGTAAATACATTTTGGCTGGCTTATTTGGTAAATAGCGCAATACTGTTTATGCTTGAACCAATAACATTTCCTTTTTGGTTTGTATAAAAAAAGATAATTATTGCAGCACACACACATTTCCTTTTACATGTTTATTTTAATTTAGTTTTTTCAGTTGAAATCACTTTAATCATTGACAACTTATCATTCATCTTACCACAAACAAAGGAATTGTGGTGGCATGCGTATTCATATTTCCTCTAATAATACCCAACTCAACGTCATTTGGTATTTAATTAAGGGGGGGGTATCCATGTAGGTGTCTTTCCTTTGTCTCGCCTCCTACTTCTTGACACACTGTTCTGTCCTCTACAATATTCTTCTTAAGACCTTCATAATTGCACTAGGCTGGTGATTAAACAGTTGAAATGTGTGGCTAAATTACTTAACTGCAGTGATAAGGAGAACAAAGACAATAACATTGACATTTTATTAGCTTGAGCAATAAGTCACTCTAATGATTAGGTGCACATTTTGCCTGAGCAGCACTTCCTTTAACAAAGGCAAGAGTGAGACAGAGGAGCAGAGTAAAAGCTCGAGTTTGAAGATCAGATACAGTATGAAAGTAACTTTTTGGTCTAATCAATTTAGATTAGATTTATGGTAGAAGGAGGGAAACATGTTTTTGATGGATGTTATCCTAAAATACTGCCATGTGATTGCATTACATATACTAAAGACAGCGCTCATGTGACCCTAAGGTCAAATTCATTCAGATGCAGCCAGTAAACTCCAACCACTAAAGAATAAAGTTACCAATGGTTATTCCAGCACGAAAGGTTATTCCATGTAATAATCACATCTGATAGCTTGATTGCTTTGCAACAAGACACCTGCCTCCAACTGAGACCATTATAGAGTAATTTATTTTTTTCAGATATATCCCGATCATTAATTATGACAGTAATCACACATTGAATTTTTTTAATATTGTTTATCCAGATTAGTGTAGCTTTCAGAGTATAATTTCTCCAACAAATAGATGGAGACTATAATCGTGTCTTTGGACAACTGCTTTTACATTACTGAAGCAAAATAAAAACAAATCCATTAGAACAATCCAAATCCAACAAAAGCAAAGGTTAAAATATGATAAGTTCTCAGGGCATTGTACATGTTGGTACAGTATGCCAGCCAATTAAGAACCTGCAGAACGACTTACATATTCAATAACATTCCTTATTTTCATAACTCCTTCACAACATGATAGAGACATAGGAGACACATGGCTATTTTGTAAGCTACACCACTAGAAACCAAACAGAAGTGATGGGACATCCATCATCCTACCTGCATAATAACAAAGCTGATCTGTCTCACCCATTTATCTTACTCACACATAGGAATAGGCTACAGGTGCCGTGGTTTGGCCAAGTTGGTTTGCCAGCTGCCAACACATGATTGTCGCTCCTGACCAGGGTTTCGATTCCCGCACTCGCCCTTTCTACCTGTTACCTATCTCTGTCTGTCTCCCTCTATCACTTCTACTGTACAAAAAAAATCAATTAATATAATACGAAAGGAGGGTGGAAAAACTCCTTCAAATAAAAAAGAGAATAGGCTACAGTACAGTATACTGGTCCATCGCTGCAAACAAGCCCATCAGATAGAGACCCCCTGTGAACGGTCAGGAAACAGACAGACATGCCTTTATCCTTTCCTGGCGTAGCTATGCTGTTAAATTCTGTGATTGTGTCTTTGCCAGTTGTACTGATCAGCTGAAGTGTGTCCAGGAGCTATGGTGATCTGAACCTCTGCAAAATGAGAACAACTCCACCGTGCCATCTTGGCCTCTCTCTGTCAGCAGCTGGTACAATACGCAGACACCATTTGAACTAAAACCCTGACAGCACCTTATGGATCCAGAACCATTAGCCTCATGCATCTGCTAAGCTCATGACTGATGGCTATTCCATACTTGACCTTCAGTACTCTCAAAAGATTAGTCTCTGGAATGGTCAACCATACTGATGGCCATTGCATACTTCATTCATTCAGTCAGTACTGTAAAACTGTACATTAGTCTCTGGAATGGTCAACCATACTGGACTTCACCAATGGACAGGAGGAAGATAAAGTGTGTACAGTAAGCCAAGTAGCCCTGGGATTTAAAAACTGATTAGTTGTCACACAGCTTAGTGTAACTATTTAGTTACTACATAGTTACACTACTGTCATTTTCCTATTCTCATGACCGTGATTACTGAAATTATTCTGATAATATTTAACATATTTTTGCAGGTATTTCTTTCAAGAAAACCATTGATATTGAACCATTGTCCCAGGTGTCCATTATCCAAGCCTCCTGATTGGAAAATCAAGGTCTTGCACAGAGGTATAGGCAGAGGTAAGTGGAGTGACATAGAGGGAAGGACACATAAACTAGACATGCCAATACCACATGTACATCATTTTTAAAACCGCACTCCATGTCAGCCCTCTCAAAAACGCTTCTGCAGGAAAGCGTCCAGTCTCTCGTTCAGCTAATCAATACTCCCTAATGTCCACAGAAGTGTAACCTGGGCAGAGCACCCTGGGGGGTTTCACCACAGCAGTACAGTACTCAGCATCAGGCTCTCTGCTGACCTGGGGACCTGACCTGCTGCTGACCCCTAAGCTAACCACCAAGCCAATTAGCACAGAGCACTCTCCAGGGCCTGCCTATCTGCACAGCAAATCAGGGTGACACACAGTCCAGCTGAGGCCTGTATGAGAGCAGGGAGACTTAATTCATACAGGGATTGCCTCCCCCCCCCCCCCCCCCTGCCAAATGGCCATGCTTGAGAACAGAGTGATAAGTAGATACAGGAGGATGACATCTATAATTCTATAGAATGTGCTAAAATATACTGTACACAGAAACACTCAAAGGTTGATTAGAACTAGTTGCCCCAGCGGAGGTCCACGGCACAATGTGACATTTTATAATAAAATAACTCCATTGTGAAAACCCATGTCCCCCTCCTTCCCTGACTTTTCCTAAATGTCTGTTTTTACATAATAGCGTTGTTACAATTTCAAAATCACACATAGAAACAAATCTACATGAGTACCATACCTTTTTTGACAGCCAACATCTCCAAGTCACGTCCTGAGGTTGGATTAGCACCTGCCCCCATGCACAAATGGTCCATTGAAATTAGCCTCACCGTAGCTTTACCTTCAGCATGGTGAATCGAAACTGATCTTGCAGTTACAAATTGCTTACCCATTTCAACCTTAATGGCTATCAGCAGCATAGACAGACAGACAATAACAATTTATTTGTATGAGCAATGCAAAGCAATGTGTGGACCCAGCCTGCAAAGAACTGCCACGCAGCCTTCATCACACTCATGAGTCATTTAAGTTGTATAGCATGGATTGCTATTTGCAATTGTGTATTTCCTCAGTTCAAGATTCTCAGCTGTGAGTTATTTATGTAATCCCACATTCAATTTCAGGGTCAAAGACTGACTCACACTAGCTGGTGCGACCATGCTCTTTGTTATGTGATAAAGTCACACTTTGAGTTCAAGCCACCATAGATCTTAAAAAAAAAAAATCATCCATCTTTTGAATATTTAGGACATCCTCACCTGTCAGACTAGCGCTATTTAGATAGTATTGTTACATCACTCTAGACAGAACAGAATGCTAATGAGTCAATCAAATGGAGATTGTTCACGCTGTTATGCCAACATGGAGATCCCCACTGGGCTTCTCTTTAGCTGTTGTATTGCAATGGTTCTCTGGGATTTCCCATCAAGTGTTGTCACACACACGGTGAAAGGCATGTGGCGCCTACACAAGGCTGTCTTCATACTCTAAACCCACTTGAGGAAGGTCCCTCCGAGGCAGGCCTGGCCCTCTCCAGCACTCCTTTACCCACAAGCCCACAGAAATAGTTTTGTTACCTGAATCTGTCACGCTTGACTGAATAATGTCTCCTCATCGCTTAGGGGAAATCAAGTGTCAGTCTAAGCAAAAGAGAGTAAAACATTTTTTAAGGATACGTGGAATATAAGCAGATTCCTCAGCTGTCAGAGAAATATAAGACAAGATAATTTCAAGTGCTTTCATTCCCCTAAAGCTCCCGATACCAGAGAGACAGAGAGACCTGTGTCTTTTCTTTCTGTATGTACAATCTATGGAGAGAAAAAGGCTGTTTTGAGTGATGATAAGATATCCTGAGGGGCATCCATCAGGACCACATGAAATAAAAATATTTGAAGAAAGAAAAAATTCACTCTTAATTCTGAGGAAAATAACTAGGCCTAGAGGACATCAAAGTTGTGTTTCTCTTCTCCTTGAACCAACTCCTTCCCGCTCCTGTCCAGGAAATTATCTCCAACTGGCATAGAGGTGGCTGTGGCTGTCATGGGGAAGGACGGTAGAAAGCGTGGGGGGATGTTTGACGGCTGACAGCTGCCTCCGGGCTGTATTGTTCCAGTGGTGCATGAGGTTCTTTTGAAAGTGTCCTGTTTGCAATGCATACAGTACAATTCATGGAGATGTTTTAGATCAGGCACTGTACTCATGTAGGCGCACTGCAAAATGTGGTTGTGTACAATGTGAGACTTCCATTTCTGTAGGCCTTCTTAGTGTACTGAGTTCACTGGATGCTGACAAACACAAACACACACCAAAACGGTCTTCCAGTAAAATGTGCATGCAGAATCTATATGTGACCAACTGGTAGTTTATAAGGTCTTGGCTCTAGAGTGCACGACAACGCCACCTGGGGCCTTGGCACCCACAAGAGGACAAACCTCATATGGCAGCGGTTCTGCTGGTTACATATAGTACAAGGCCATCATAACTTGAACAACTACACATTACTATAGCGTGAAATCTGCACACTTTCACAAAGCAGAAACATGAAAAAAAAACAAAAAAACAATAACACTACATTAGCAAGGCAACTACGTAGTACTTTTACTTATGTGGCAGTTAGGCAGTATTAGGGATTAACTTGAAGTGGTTATGGTGAAGGTAAGCAGTCAGGGGAAGGCATCAGCAAACTAAAAGCACTTTTGTCAAAATGATCACACACATGCACGCACACACACACACACGCACACACGCACACACACACAATCTGATGTTCAAAACATGCCCACGGTCAAGCCAGTGCCAAGGCCACCAAGGCAAGCTCAGGCTTTGTCACAGGCCAAGGTAAACAACACATGCCTATGTAAATCCTCCATGCACAATACCTCACTTTTGTATCACCTTGACCAGGCCAAATGATGCCTGGAGGCTGTAAGTCACAGTTTACTATTGACCTGGTGAGGCACAACCTTAGAGAGTAGGCAGATGCTGCAGAGGGATACAGTTACATGTAGGCTATGGGATGATCTCATATACTGTAGCAATTTGCACTGAGATACCTTATCCTGGCTGTATTATGACATACCAGAATAACAGGAGGGATTCAGGGCATAATATACTGACAAGATGGCATCAGTCATTGACGCTATTATGCTATTATTGTATGCTCTCACCCTCGCAACAGGGTTGCTTGACATCTTTTTCTATTGTATGTCCTTCTGTCAAAACATTGTTCCATACTGTACCAGTCAAATAGATTGTCAGAGAAAGCAGATTTTGTATTACAAGCTGTAGGTGTGCCATATTGATGTCCATGATATCATGATGATGAGTTTGGACAAGTTTGGTTCCAGAATTATAGAGATGACATGTTTGAATACATTGTTAGTCAACTGAAACAGTGAACACTGTTTCACTTTTTCAATAAATTGATTAAAAACATGAGTTTAGTAACTGCTTTTAATTAAATAGGGCCCTATGTTACATCCTGCAAATTATAGAGTTGACACTATGCTCATTACATTATTGTATGTTATGCTCATGCAATTCATTTCCATTCATTAATTATCACCACCAAATTCAATGACATGAACTGGATTGAAGAATCCATTGTTTTAGGCACACATGTCTATTATAGTGTGGCGATAAATAGCTCAAATCAGGATTTCAACTCCTGTCAATATGGATCTGCATGTTTATAGTGGCCCGTTTGGAAAACGGAGGTAGAAAATGGCCTAATAGATCCATGTAAATGAAGATGGAGAGTAAATAGACGTGGAAATGTTGAAATTGGGCTGGCACGGTAATCAGAGGCAGACGGGAGACACCAATCACTCTTCCAGGACGGAGTGCGGGCACATCCAATGCCACTTCTTATTTTCATTCTCCACGCTCTGAAATCCTGTCAGCTCTCTCACATACGGACAGCGGCTGCATTTCACACTGCTCCTCTGCCACAATCAGCAGACCCACAGACTGCGTGCAGAACAGGCTGGCTGCAGGAGAGGAGAGAGGGAATGAGGAAGAGAGAGAGAGAGAGAGAGAGAGAGAGAGAGAGAGAGAGAGAGAGAGAGAGATGTATGTAATGCCAAGTAGGAAATCGAAAAACCAGGAAATAACAGGTGTGTACACATACAGTATGTCTATCAATATATTCATCACCTAGTCCTAGTCAAAAACATACAAAAGATATCACAATACTGTACATTGCATGATATACTGAAAGGTTATACCTGGAATAGAAAGGGATGAAAAAACAATGGCAGTGTGGTTTTGATAAGATTGCTTTGAGAGTATTGCACCTACTGTATTGGTTGTTGTTGTTTTGTGTCCTGGTATCTTTTTCCGTTTTTTGTGTGTTTTTTTACTTGGAAAAGTGGAGGGCCTTCTTCCCATGGCCATGTTTTCTCCTTCTTTTGTGAGATTCCAGACTCTCACAATAGCAAGGTGTTGACGTGTCAAACCTTTTAAGTTGAGAGCACAGCCAGATTGGTGGTATCAACAGACAGGTGGGTGTGTGTCAGGGGAGGCTGGTGGAGGTAGAGTCAGAGTACGGGTGTGTGTGTGTGTGTGTGTGTGTGTGTGTGTGTGTGTGTGTGTGTGTGTGTGTGTGTTATAACCATCACTGCTATGTTCTCTTTAGTCTCTCAGTTCTCCACTGTTTCTCCTGAGGCCTAGGCACACACATACTCTTTTGGAATGGCACACTTGGAGAGGCTGACCACCTAGGAGCAGCCCATTCTTCCCAGAGAAGTGCTAATGCACTCGGGGAGGAAAATGCCAGAGCTCTGGGGTTTTGGATGGCTGCAGACAGGGACTATTCAAAGCCATAGAGTGGTTTGTTTTCTCTCTCTGTGAATTACACATTGTGTAAATGGGATTTTGCCATCTGAAGAATTACAACCATACATAGGGCTGTCAAGAGCTAATCAGCGAGGAGTCAAGGCAGTAGTTAAAATCTATGTTTTCACCAAGCCACTCTCTGATACGCATTGACAGAAATGGAATAGAAATAGACAGATGTGATAAGTTGTTTGCTGGTTCTTTTGTTATTCAGTGTTGGCTTAATATGTCATAATAGGCACCTTCTCTTAAACTCTTTCAAATAAGCACCAGAAAGTATCAATCCAGCCACTGTAAAATAATGTGCTGCAAAAAGTTCAATCTTACCAAGAGCAATGGAAAACAGTAGTTTATGTTATATTGTCCCAAATAAACAGCATGTTTACAATGTATTTTAAGAAACAATGAGGCAGAACTACCAAGAGGATCCTGTTGTATACAGTTATAGAAACAACAGCAACTCACTTGGGACACAGTTTGCACTCTTGTTTAGGGGTCACAGTTATTGACAGGATTAGTCCACAAAAGGCATTGTGTAACGAACAAGCCCACTCTCAGAAAGCATTGCTTTAGACAGTTACCGTATGCCAAGAGGATAAAAGCAAGACAAAATAAAAGTTACCATCCTATGCACAAGAGGAAAATACTTTGATCACCAGGGTATTTGCAAAATGGCAGTAACTAGACTGAAATTATCATTCCCCGTTGTACTCTCAATGCACTTATTATGCCAGGAATGTTATGTGGTTACTTTATGCTTGATCTGTATTAGAATCACAGGAATGTTAAATTGCATTGACATACTGTATACTATATGACAGTTATGTATAAATGTATGTATTCATCAGATGAGGGGGGTGGGGGGGCATCCTGTATATCATGTGAATAGTATATGACTGCTCATAGACTGTTATGGATCAATCAATGATTTTCCCTCCAAAGCATTAACTATCCATGGCTTTCGCCAGTCTTCGGGAGAGGCCCTTGATGCACTTATGAGTTGTATTGATTAGGATGGCTTTATTTGGTCTTTCTTTTCAAAGAGATACAGTAATGGAGATTGACATCCCCCTTGTTGCACTTACACTCATACTTGAATGCACACACATTCAACCAAGCAAGTGAGGGCTAACAGAATGTACTGATGTGTGTCTAACTATGATCAATAGACATGAAAAAGCATGTGAATTGTCTGAATTTTTAAATATGTTAGGAAGTTAATGAGTATATCAGACAAGCAGACATTCTATATTCAAGAGCTGTCATCCACTGAAGGCCTATTATGAGATGCAAACACAAATAATACAATATGTTCACTGTCCTTGTCTGAATATGTATTAATCTGAGAGACAGGCCTCTCTCTCCTTTTCAGTTGTTTTAATGTGGCTGCTAGTATACATAATCACAAGAGTTGCCTCTGCAGCACTCTGTTTTTGTCCATGGTTGTCCCTGTTCACTCCTTATCAGAGATCCCTGATGTAGGACACCAAACCTTTCTCCCTTCCACTA